>NW_027211748.1:30142500-30527500 GCF_022749685.1 Semicossyphus pulcher | reverse complement strand
ATACTATATACTGTATTCCTGTTTCCCGTACGTATCGGTTTAAACTGGTAAATATCAATGCATTTTTATTGAAAAAAGATCAACTTGAATGATAAAGATAGAAAATAAAAGTCACACATTCAGTGTTAAGGTTTGCTGAGATCTGCAGAATTAAACTCTGCCACTGGTTTTGATGTTTTTACTAAGTTGTCTATTTAGTGTTTCCAGTAGGAAATGTGGTCAAACATGTCAACATGGATTTTAATTTTGGTAAACAACAGATATGGAATTTCTTTGTACAAAACAAATCTTTAACTTTAGCTCTTTATTTCATTCACATTTTTATTTCAGCTTTTCTTGGTCTTACTTCTTTATGTCTCTGCGGTAGTGGAGAGAGGCTTTGGCCTCAGTGCAATTTATTTAAGTGTGTTTACACACTTTTCAGATCTCCATCAGTTTCTCCACCTCAGCCTGCACAGCATCACATTCAGCCTGCAGTTTTCTAATCACTGCCTCAACAGGTGACTTTGCCTCTTCAGCTTTGTCATACTGTTTTTTCAGCTCAGTCACTGTTTGTTTTTCTGTAACGTCCTCATTCTCCCATCCGTACTTCTGATTAAAATGTGCATTCCAGTAATATTTACTGGGACACACAGTACAGTATCCATCAGATCCCACTGCAGAACAATGTGTTTTGTCTTTATTGCCTGCACAGTCACAGGGAAAGTGACAGGTGAAATGACACTGCTGACAGTTGGTGAGGTATACTCCAGAACCACTCTGCTAAAGAGGAAACAAAGATGGAGTTCAGCTTCCAGAAACAGCCACACAGGAGAAGCTGTTGCTACTTCATACATAACAGAGAAGTGATAAAACTGATGGAAACATCTGAGATGAAAAGATTGTTCAACATGACTTCAGCCTGAACATTTGGTTGAGATGGATTCAGTATCTTTTACATAAGTCCTTACCAGGCACAGGACAGTCTTTGCGGCGGTCGTACAGCATCCCGAGGCTGAAAGGCCGACCGAGCGCTGCCACCTCCATCGTCCCGCTGGCTTCAGAGTCCGTTTCTCAGTCTGACCTGGACAGAAAAAAGACAACAGCCTGTCAGGTTGTTTGGTATATCAGCTCTGACCAAAGTCCAACGCAAACTTGCACTCCACTCAGCGCACCAGAAAACCATCGCAACACTTGACCTGCACAATAATGAGGAGGCATACTTAATGGAGCCAGACAACATGATGATTAGTTGAATATGGATGTGGATTTGACATTGACACTCACACACACACACGCACACACACACACACACACACACACACACACACACACACACGCACACACACACACACACACACACACATCTAATAATGAGTGCCGATCATGGCTTTAACTCTCTTCTCATTTGCCTTCACTTAGAAATAACTGTTTCAAGGTTGCCTTAATAAAAATCACTGGTCCTAGTACTCAAAGAATAACAGCTGGATGAAATTTAAGTTAGTCTGATTTAGTTGAACCATGTTTGAAGATCCGCTCCCTGTTTGACTTCTCAAGGACAATAAAACAACAAAACAACCTTTGCTGTACTTACAGTTGAAAGATGTGTGATCCTCTGAGGCTGTTTTCAGATATCTGCCTTCGGTCTTTATTCATCGACAGAGCGAGCTGCAAAAGAGAAACTGAAACTGTGTGACACTGCAGATCTGAAGGGGAGGGCGCATGAGAGTATAGCACAGAGTGGGCTGGTTGTTTGAGATGAGGAAGAAGAGGGACGGGTTATCAAGCTGTGGTTCATTCCAGGAAGAGGAGCAGCGCTGACAAATACTGATGATGTAAAGATGATGCAAAGCAATTAAATGGGGTAAAATTTGACTTTAATAATAAGATCATTGCCCAACGCGCCCAAGAGAAAATGTCACCTGCCAAGATCCAGTTTGATAAAAGCCACAGATATCTCCAACTAGTGCGACCGCTCTAAAAACAAGAACATTTGTCTGATAAAGACAGAAATGAAGAATTATTTCTCTACGGCTAAACTCCGCATATTACTGAGGAAGCCAATGAGGATTCAGGCTGAGAGTCAACAGAGACAGCAGACTTGTGTTTTGAGAGGTCAAGCTCAGAGTTTGCAGGGACGGCCATCTGGGACACGATAACAGCAGTCGGCCCATTCGGCAACTGCAACACAGGAGAAGAGACGGCTGGGCCGCCGAATTGAACATGGGGGCAGGAGTCGGTCGGGCTGCCAGCTGGGACACAGACAGGACAAGTGACAGTTCTTGCAGATGGACGGGACCTATCAGGAGTATGGGCAGGCGGTCGGATAAACCAACAGAACTTTTCCAGGGAATGGCAACAGAGGTGGGACCACTCTGAGGTTTTATGTGCGATCTGAATATCTGACTGAAGATCGAGGCAGGATGCATGAAATGACCAGCAGAAGGCTGCACAGGAGGCCGGAGACATAGATGCCGAACAGGATGAATAAGAACGCTTACCAGATAAGAGCGGTATGGAGGCCAGCCGTGTGATTGTTTCAATAAATAAATATTAACATATGAATACAGAACCTGTGAGAAAACTCTCAATGTACGGACACGCGAACTGACATACTACACTTAAAACAAGGACAGGTGAGACAAAGTAACATGTAACACTGTTTTGGCGTACAGCGCTCTGTTACGCTGCTGGAGAGGACAAGTTTGAACAGTTTGTGTCGTGGGTGTGAGAGGTCTGCAGTGATGTTACCTGCCCGTTTCCTGAGCCTGGACCGGTATAAGTCCTGGATGGAGGGCAGGTCCGTGCCAATCATGCTCTCTGCAGACCTGATTGTCCGTTGCAGTCTGTCGCTGTCCTGTTTGGTGGCAGATCCAAACCAAACCGTGATGGACGTGCAGAGAACAGACTGGATGATGGTGGTGTAAAACATGATCAGCAGCTCCTGAGACAGGTCGAACTTCCTGAGCTGACGCAGACAGGGCATCCTCTGCTGGGCCTTTTTCCTGACCTCGTCTATGTGGGAGGTCCACTTCAGGTCCGTGGAGATAGTGGATCCCAGGAACCTGCAGGTGCCCACAGTAGACACGGTGCTGTTGAAGATTGTGAGGGGGGGTAGTGGGAGGTGCCCCTGAGCCCCTGCATACACATCAAACATGGTTTGTGTCATTATAGTTAGTTCTTTTCATGCTGATTTATGTCTAAATTTCAGTTTATTTCTAGTTATTTGATGCTGTCAAAATGATGATTGACAGCTCTGTTAACAAATCAGGCTCCTGCAGCGTTCTGTTCCGGATTAGCAGAGTAGAGGAGGAACGGCGAGAGGAGACGTAACGAAAACAATCACGACAGCCACTGAAGTTTCACTACCTGTGAACGGTAACCTCAGACCAACACAAGAAGCTGTCCTGCTGTCAGAGAGCAGATGGAGACGCGTCGTCCATCTATATATACAGTCATTGGTCAGCACAGACTCTCAGGCAGGAAGGTGACACACCACCAGATTCCTGATCTTCTGGCTCTGAAAAAGCTGACACACATCCTCTTCACAGATTGTTCGTGCAGGTGGGGGGTCAGAGGGGAGGTAGTTGCAGGGGGTGCAGGTAGTTCTAGGCTGAAGTGGTTGAGGAGTGTGAAAGGAGTAGGTGAGGGGTGTGAAAACCTGCAGTAAAAGATGTTCAGGTCATCAGCCAGTGGAGGTTTTCCACAGGGTGTGGAGATGGTCTCCTGTTCTTGGTAATGTTCTGCAGGCCTCTCCACAGTGATGCAGGGTCATTGGCTGTAAAGCAGTTTCCTAGCTTCTCAGTTTAGCTCCTCTTTGCTACCCTGATCTGGTTTGTCATTGTGTTTGTGGCCTGCTTGTTCAGGACCACATCCCTGCTCCTGTAGGCCTCCTCCTTGGTCTCACATAGTCACCCCAGTTTGCAGTAAACCAGGGTTTATTGTTGTTGTATGAGCAGAAGGTTTTTGTCTGCACACACGTCTGCACACACGTCTGCTCACACGTCTGCACACACGTCTGCTCACACGTCTGCACACACGTCTGCACACACGTCTGCTCACACGTCTGCACACACGTCTGCACACACGTCTGCACACACGTCTGCTCACACGTCTGCACACACGTCTGCACACACGTCTGCACACACGTCTGCTCACACGTCTGCACACACGTCTGCTCACACGTCTGCTCACACGTCTGCACACACGTCTGCTCACACGTCTGCACACACGTCTGCACACACGTCTGCACACACATGTCCCCACAAAAGCTCAATTGACTATCTAGTGTTTTCTAAGATCTGAGAAGATTTACTGACGCCACCGCCAATCTCTCTCTCTCTCTCTTTCTCTCTCTCTGTGTCTCTCTCTCTTTCTCTCTCTCTCTCTTTTTCTCTCTCTGTGTCTCTCTCTCTTTCTCTCTCTGTGTCTCTCTCTCTTTCTCTCTCTCTCTCTCTCTCTTGCTCTGCGTCTCTCTCTCTTTCTCTCTCTCTCTCTCTTTCTCTCTCTCTCTCTCTCTCGCTCTCAGGGAATACATCAGGAGAGGAGGAGGAGCATGTTCTCATAGACTTCTATAGGAGCACACTTCTTTTTAACAGGAGTCGCCCCCTGCTGGACGTTAGAAAGAATGCAGGGTTTATACACAGTCTATGTTATAACTGGAACATAAATTGTGGCTGCAGAAGGTAAAGAAACACGCTGACACATCGAAGCTCACAGACAGCATTTTGACATTTAAACATTTTAATGTAGATTATTCACTGATTCATAAAATACACACACGATCATCAGGAGTCTTTATAATTCCTCAGATTGTCTTCACGACTTCAGATCTCCAAGAAAACAAACTTCACAGTAAATCAAAAGTAGTAAAAGAAACAGGAAGCTGAAGCCCCGTGTGCACAGAAATGTACAACAAACTACTGAAAAGAAAGAAATGAATATTCCTGTTTGCTGTACGTTACAGAACAAACTGATATAAATGCCTTTTTAGTGAAAACACAAATCAACCTAAATGATAAAGATTGACAATAAAAATCACATGTTCAGTTTTAAGGTTTGCTGAGCTAGAAGAGCTGCAGACTTAAACTCTGACACTGGTTTTAATGGTTTTTACAAAGTTGTCTATTTAATGGTTCCAGCAGGAAATGTGGTCAAACATGTCAACATGAATTATATTTTAGGAACAACCGATGTTTGTTTTTTACGACACAGATATTTAAGTCTTGCTCATTATTTCATTCACATTTTAATTTCAGCTTTTCCTGGTCGTGCTTTTTGTCTTTGTCTCGGTGGTTTCGGTCAGAGTCCTGCTGTGCTCTTCTTTTTGACAACACGACTTATGATCATTATGGACTCTGCAGAAATGTCTCTCCTCTCTCTACTTTAGCCATGTACTCTGCTTTTGTTTTCATGTCCATGAGAGACTGAACTCGTTTCTTCCAGCCTGGTTTGGCCTCAGATTTTTCTCCCTCAATAAGCATGTCGATGTACTCTGGAGTGGATCGAGGGTTTGGCCTCAGTGCGATTTCTTTAAGTCTGTTTAGACACGTAGAAGATCTCTCCATCAGTTTCTCCACCTCAGCCTGCACAGCAACATATTCAGCCTTCAGTCTTATAATCAATGCCTCAACAGGTGACTTTGCCTCTTTAGCTATGTCATACTTTTTTTTCAGCTCAGTCACTGTATGTTTTTCTGTAACGTCCTCATACTCCCATCTGTACTTCTGAATAAAATGTACATTCCAGAAACATTTACCTGGACACACAGTACAGTATCCATCGGTCATTGCAGCACAGCCTGCTTTGTCTTTATCATTTCGAATACCACAGGGATCGTGACAGGTGAAATGACACTGCTGACAGTTGGTGAGGTATTCTCCAGAACCACGAATACCTTTCTGAACAGGCTTCCTGACAGTGATTTCAAACTCAAAGTTCTCATTTCTGCTGATCTCTGCCTCAAACTCTTTAATTTTTTCAGCTGTCTCTTTAATGTCCTCGAGCTTTGCTAACCCGACGTTAACCTGCTCCTGCAACTTTTCAACTGAATTTTCGAGCTGCTTTCTTTGTCTGAGGACCTCCTGCGTCAGTGTCAAGCTTTTGGTTTGTATGAGATTCAAAGCATCAAAGAACCTCTTCATGCTTTTTGTCCCCATGTTCCAAAACATCTCATCAAAGCCTCCTTCCTCATCATCTTCACTCGTGCTGTCTGCTGCAGATGATTTGTTGTTTGCAAACAGTGCTGAATTATTGAATTTGAAGTGAACCGGCCGCCCGTCCTTTGTGTTAGGACATGGGACACCTGCAGCCTTGATCGCCTCTAGAACTGGGTTGGGCTGGCCGTCTGCGAACGTCACCAGAACCCTGATGTTTTCTGCTATGTCTTTGCCAAAGATTGAGAGCACAGAATCAAACACATATTTCTGTGTTGGTGTGAGTCGAGCCGAAGACGCCTGAGCTACAAAACACACAGCGTCAATTTCTCTGACACCAAGATCATCAGAGAAGAGCTTACGCAGCTGCTCTGTGATCTCTTTGTCTCTCTCTATGCCTCTTGGATCTCCAAAACCTGGAGTGTCAACAATGGTCAGTGAGTAATCTAGTTCAAAACCTTCCTGGTGGTTGATTTTGTACACAGTGACTTCAGAGGTCTGGCTTTCAGCTTGTGATCTGGACTCATCCTCTTCAGTTAATTTAAATCTGAAGTTGTCCTTCCAGTCCACACCAACAATGTAGTTGATCATTCCATTGATCAGAGTGGACTTTCCTGATCCGGTCGCTCCCATAAGCATTACTGTGCGGTTTTGCCTCATGCTTTCTTTGCCAAAGTTATACCTTCTGCATCCATCGATGTCCAGATCCTCTTTTTCCAGAGGCAGTGTGTAAACTGGGGGTGTTGCAGAGAGTTTACTTTTACTAATGTCTTTGAGGAATTCTGCAAGACTGGCGAATTCACGTCTAGATGTGCCGACATTCACAGTGATGCTTTCCTTGCTCCTGCCAGCTACCCCACAATCACATCTGACCCTGACAACATATTCTGTCTCTGACTGAAGCCCTGAAATGATTGCCTTCTCTGCTCCTGTCATCATTTGGTTCCACTGGAGCTCCTCCTCATTCACGCTGCTGACTGTCTTTCCTGTTTTGGCGTACTCCACGATGTAGCTCAAGGTGTGGACATCTTGTCCGAGCTCAGCTGGTTTCTTCCAGCTGACTGATATCTCACTTGAGTTTGGTTCAACTTGTGGTTTTCCAGGAGGGCTGCATGGTAAGGTTTGAATGGGACCGCTGACTTGATTGGCTGGCCCGACACCTACTGTGGTCACTGCTCTGCACCTGAACATGTACTCTGTGTTAGGACTCAGACCACTCACTGTCACTGCTTCAGTTTTTGATGCTGTCTGTTGTTTCCATCCTTCCTCTTCACTGACACAGTACTCAACAGAGAAGGAGGTGATGTTCTCTGATCCAAACTTTGGTGGATCAATCTTCAGTGTCACACTGTCGTGGTTTATGTCACTTCCTGTCACTGTTTCAGGCTTTGAAGGCGGCTCAAAGTCCTCGCTGACAGAGAAGCCTTTTTCATAAAGGTCGATGCTCGAACCTCTCTTTGTCTCATTTGTTATTCCGACTGTTAAAAACGTTATGTTCTTGTTCTCCTGGTTGGCCTCTGCAAAGTCACTGAAGAGCTTTGCTTTCACCCTCATTGAATCGGATACTTCTTTGGAAAGGTACCATTGTTCCTTCTCTACATCCGGAGGATGTGGATCTTCAGGGTTTTCTGTTTTTCTTAAGTAGTTTGATAAAGCTGAGAGGTACGGTTCATCACTTCCCAGTGAGGTGAAAACAAAACACACAGCATGTCCCGCTCTTAGACTTTCACTGTAAAGCTGATTTTGAGATGGTACAATCTTGGTGTTTTTCATCATGTCCGTTAAAGACATCACCGTGTCGATTTCTCTCTCTTTACAGTCCATCCACTCGTTCAGGTTTTTCCTGTTGAAAGGAGAAGAATGTCTCTTCTTCAGGATCCCTGCGAGCTCAGCCTCCTCTTCTCCTCCTCCTCTGATTGATGGAAGTTTCTTTGCCAAGGTTTGTTGGAATTCCATCTTGAACTCAGAGCACATCTGTTTGAAAGTTTTAATCTTTGTGCCAACCTGTGAGAACTGTTGTGCTGTGGTGGTTCTCACTGCATCATTGCACCTCATGTCCAGCTCACTAAAGTCCTCCAGGACACTCTGTGATTCCTGAACTAACCTTGTGCTTATCTCACGGACAAGTTTAGCAGCAGAAGAATCTAAAGTTGTCAGAGGCAGCAGCCAGACCTTCACTGGGACTGCGTTTTCTCCGTTGGCTCCCAGCAGATTAGGCAGACTTTGGTAGACTTGAACTGCATCCTGAAAGGATGTTGGAATTTTCTGAAGGGAAAAGTCTCCATAGAATTTGCAGGAGAATTTCTCAACAGTTGCTTTGTCCTTTTCTTCCATTTTTAGTGAACCTTTACCCTTTATAGCAAGACGAGGAATCTTCTCGATGACCACCTTCAAGTTTCCCTCAATGTCTTGATGATCTTCTGTTTGAGAAACCTCACGGTCAAAGACGAAGAAGGCTTGTGCCCCATAAAGGATTCCTGTGACCACATGTGTTGCTATTCCTTTCTCAAAGACATATGGATGCTTCACGTTCCCTGTTCCAAGATGATCCATGGACAGTTGCTGGAACATCGTGGTAGTTTTATATTTGAGTGTTACTCTGGCCTGATGTTTGGAAGTCTTGCTATCGTTCAGGTATTTGGCAGATCCTTCAACCTTTATGAGTCCACACAAGAAACTTGTCTTCAGTGATGCTTCAACATCTAATGCCAAGGATTTATCCTCAATGGATTCAGAGGCAACTATCTGAAAATCATTATAGGTCTGTGGTGTTTCTCCAATATGTTTTCTCAGGTCATCACGGTCCCACAATGAGAATCCTGCAAAAGAATAAGTAAGGATCGAGTTCAGCTTCCAGAAACAGCAGCAGAGGAGAGGCTGTTGCTGCTTCGTATGTGATAGAGAATGTTTGATAAACTGCTTGAAACATCTGAGATGAAAAGATTGTTCAACATGACTTCAGCCTGAACATTTGGTTGAGATGGATTCAGTATCTTTTACATAAGTCCTTACCAGGCACAGGACAGTCTTTGCGGCGGTCGTACAGCATCCCGAGGCTGAAAGGCCGACCGAGCGCTGCCACCTCCATCGTCCCGCTGGCTTCAGAGTCCATTTCTCAGTCTGACCTGGACAGAAAAAAGACAACAGCCTGTCAGGTTGTTTGGTGTTTGAAACTTCAATTGTTCCATTACATTTGTTTTTTCTTATTATGGACATCATATAAAAATGTTGCTGCATTTTTCTATTTGCTGCTTGTTTTCTAAATGCTGCGCATGTGTTGTCAAATTGATGAAGATGTTTTCTTAATTTGCTTCTGTTTTGTGGATTTGCATGTGTTTTCTGAAGTTGCTGTGCGTTGAGCTCTCAGGGCCACCGTAGTTTTCAGACTGATGTAGGTACTCAAATGAAAGTGAAATCTCAGGAGGATTTTATCAGCTGTCTTAATTTTTTTATCATTCACTGAGAAGTAACATCTTCACAAACATTAACCTTTAAAATTTGGTTTACCAGAAAGCCTGTAGCCCTTATAATAATCACATGGCCATTATTATACCATTAGTATCTGAGATAATGCTACAGTGGGCCAGGCATCGTGATTATAATGAGAATCTTGGATTGATATTTACTTACATTTTCCTATTTATTTATGTATTTATTTATTTATTCGAACAGGTTGAAAGAAAACAAAATAAAATATACAATGTGCTTTGGCAGAAAAACAATTAAAAAGACAGCTCTACAACAACATAGAAAATCATACCTTGTTCGACAGGGTGTAGGATGAAGTTAATCAAACGTATCTAGTCCTACCCCTTTATTGTTGTGTTTATATAATGTAGTCAGTCAGAGCGTGTGTAGGAAAACACAACAGAAGAAAAGAAAGAAAAGACAATGTTTCAGAAAAAAGGCACATTGCACAGTTATAAATTCATGTTTCCGTTTCTCTCTTGTATCCATTCAGAATGTGGTTCTTAGATTAGTTTGAGCTGTTACGGCCTCTCTAACTAAGTACAAGACAAAACAAAGGCTCACAATGAGGACCGCAACATATTTAAAAAGGACGCCACACAACAGAAGGAGGTTTGAAAACCCACAGGGTTTTAATTTGTTTATTGAATAAAGAATCAAAATCATCTCATTTGTGTTTATTTTCTCGTATGTACTCGATAGCTTCTCTGTGAATACTTCAGCACATGATCCTGGTGTTCTGTATACACAGCTTATCAGATGCTTTTTGATTTCTCTGTTTCTGTTTCTACACTGATACATTCCATTACGTTGCTTTTGCTTCAGACATGTTTTTAATAGTTTTACTTCTGTATGTGTTTTCAGTGAATACAGCAACTCCTCCACACTTTTTCTTTCTGTTCACATGATACATGTCATCTCCTTCTACTTCAACCAAGCCTGTTTGTTCTTCGCTTGTTTGTTTCTCTGTGAGTTAGTTCTTTAGCCGTTTTAAACAGTGTTTGATGTTTGACAGGTTTGAGTTTAAGCTTCTACTGTTGAAATGTATGATTGAGATTTCTCTCTCCTTTTTAAACTTATTGCTAAACTGTTCTTCGGTGTAATATTCGCACTGGCTCTGTGTGTTTATGAAGAAGTTGTTCTCGGGGTCAATATCGTTTTCGATATCATAGTCTCTGTGTTCGATGTATTCAAATGTTTTCAGTCCAAGTGTCTCATATTCAGTGATCTGTGCTCGATGTGGCATCATGTCTCCACTCGGAGATGAATGGTTTATGTCGGGGCTTGTCATGGGTTAATAGTGTCCGGGCTGACAGTTCTTATTGCTTTCCCATGAGTTGTCATTTCTTGTACTTGTCCAGCTCTGCCATGTCTTTGATGGCCAGCACTTTGGCCTCCTCTGGTGGTCCATTAAGTTTCATGAATACTTTGCAGTTGGATGTCCAAGTTGCTTGAATCCGGTTCTCTTTCCGTAGGATGCGAGCTTGTCTGAGTTTTTCTGTGTTAAGTG
The DNA here is from genome assembly GCF_022749685.1 of Semicossyphus pulcher. NCBI lineage: Eukaryota > Metazoa > Chordata > Actinopteri > Labriformes > Labridae > Semicossyphus > Semicossyphus pulcher. The sequence goes on along the minus strand of NW_027211748.1, from coordinate 30,516,388 downwards.
TTCGTTCAGGTAGACGTTTGATCCTCTCAGTTTCTTCCCCTGCTTGAGCAGTGCAGGTTTTTGTTTTCTGCTCACAAGACGCATAATTATGGCTGGTTTGACATTTCTTTCTCTTCGGGGGAGAGGGTGACAGGCCTCGATGTGGTTTCTGTCCAGAGTCATCCCCTTGCTGTCCAGGAATACGATCACCTGCTGCTCCAGGGAGTCGTGATCAGCCTCGGTGACCTCTCCCTCTCTCGCTGCAGCCCTGGCGTGTGACCGGGGCTTTATGTCCAGGCCGCTGACGATCAGGTCATTCATCCTGGAATATTGTTCCAGGTCTGCCACACGGCCTTCCAGCATGGATAGTGTTCTGTCCTTTTCAGCATTTTGTCTTTTTAATTCTTTTATTTCTTCCATCAGATTCATGATCACTTTTTGTTGTTTGGAGATGTTTGTTATTTCCTCTGACATAAAGTTCAAAGATCTTTTTATGTCTTCTACTTCTTCTTCTGAGATTGTTGGCTTGACTTTTGGTGGCAATGTGTGCATGTGGTCAAACCTAGATTCATGAACGGCGATAGTCTCTCTGTCATCGTATAGTGAAACAAAAATGTATTTAAAATATATACAAATTACCCACATTTACAATTTCAGAAATGCCTCGTCAGAGTTTTCTTTCATGCTTTCGAAGCGTAAGTGATCTGGCAGATCAGGCCGTGCAACTGACCCAAATACAGATTCCTGGAAACATCAAACACACGTGAGGGCATTGGAGAAACAACTGAGACCTGCCCCACGTCACCAACATCACTGAAGCTCTGTCTGTGCTCGGGCTGAACAATTCATCTACATTGTATCAGAATCTCGATATGGTGGATTTTTCAAATCACAGGAGGTGCAATATTTGTTAAAGGTAAAATGTTGAAATACCATTTCCATTTAAATATTGTGCTGCAGAGATTTTCTGACCTACACGTTATACACAGGTGTAAGTATGTCAGCACAGATAGGCTCTTCAGCCTCAAAGAGACAGAACAAAAACAAAGAGATACGGAACGATCACAAAAACACCCTCAGCCGCTAAAACACGCTCTGTCTGGTGGGGCCCTTATATGGTAATTGAAGATCTGACGGCAGATCAAATCAGGAAGCAGAAAATGACCAGAAGAAGGCCGCACAGGTGGCCAGAGACATGGATGCCGGACAGGAGGTCAACTGACACTGACACGTGAGCCACTGAACCAGGGTTGATAAAGGCACTTATACTTACAAGCTCTGTTATTCGTACTTCCTCTTGGATGTTGATTTGTCCATTTACACTCTGAAACACACACATCTAATCATGAGTGCTGATCATGGCTTTAACCCTTTACTCATTTTGCCTTTACTTCCAGATAACTAAGCCATCGCAACACTTGACCTGCACAATAATGAGAAGGCATACTTAATGGAGCCAGAAACCTGGTAATTAGTTGAATATGGATGTGGATTTGACATTGACGCTCTGAAACACACACATCTAATCATGAGTGTTGATCATGGCTTCAACTCACTTCTCATCCGGCATCTATGCAGGGCAACTTTGCTATTTTCCAACTGATACCAGGGTCGTGTTCACATCCAGAGCCCACGTTTTTTAAGGAGCAAATTTACTTGTGCACATAAGTTGCCTATAAGATGAAGTCCCTTCTGCGCCATATCAGCTCTCAGTAACGACTGTCGAGTTTCACTTCCTCAGAACTGAGACAAGTTTCATCTCCCGATCTACACAATATGTGTCTGTGTAGTGATTGGGGCCTTTCAGCTTGTGTACTTCCCCACATGTTGGTCACACCCATCTTCAAACTGTAGATCTGAAGGGGAGGGGGGAAGGAAGTATAGCACAGAGTCGGCTGGTTGTTTGAGATAAGGAAGAAGAGGGAGGGGTTATCAAGCTGTGGTTCATTCCAGGAAGAGGAGCGGCGCTGACAGATTCAACTTTGTTTCCTGGTTTACAGTGAAGTCTCGGCTAAAAGCTGCTCCACGTTTAAAAACATGAAAGATATCAGTTATTTAATACTTCTTCCTCCTCGGACTTTGGTCCTGGCTTGATATTTCTCTGACTCTTCAAGTTCTGTTTCACATAATCAAACACGATGTAAAGTAATAAAACAGGGTACAATTTGCAATGCACTGACTGAAATGCAATCTTGGATCCCCACAGCACAGTCTGACACAGTTTACCTTTTCAAATGTCTATAAAATAAAACAGACATCTTCAAGCTAACACGGACAAATCTTAATCATTGTTAGATGAAAGCTGATGGGCCAGAAGATATTAAATCTGACAAAGGCATTTATACTTTCTAGCTCTGTTATTAGTGTGACTTAAGGTTGCCTTAAGAAAAATCACTGGTCCTAGTACTCAAAGAATAACAGCTGGATGAAATTAAGAGAATATTTCTCGACTGGAAATTTAAGTTAGTCTGATTTAGTTGAACCATGTTTGAAGATCCGCTCCCTGTTTGACTTCTCAAGGACAATAAAACAACAAAACAGCCTTTGCTGTACTTACAGTTGAAAGATGTGTGATCCTCTGAGGCTGTTTTCAGATATCTGCCTTCGGTCTTTATTCATCGACAGAGCGAGCTGCAAAAGAGAAACTGAAACTGTGTGACACTGCAGATCTGAAGGGGAGGGGGCATGAGAGTATAGCACAGAGTGGGCTGGTTGTTTGAGATGAGGAAGAAGAGGGAGGGGTTATCAAGCTGTGGTTCATTCCAGGAAGAGGAGCTGACAAATACTGATGATGTAAAGATGATGCAAAGCAATTAAATGGGGTAAAATTTGACTTTAATAATAAGATCATTGCCCAACGCGCCCAAGAGAAAATGTCACCTGCCAAGATCCAGTTTGATAAAAGCCACAGATATCTCCAACTAGTGCGACCGCTCTAAAAACAAGAACATTTGTCTGATAAAGACAGAAATGAAGAATTATTTCTCTACGGCTAAACTCCGCACATTACTGAGAAAGCCAATGAGGATTCAGGCTGAGAGTCAACAGAGACAGCAGACTTGTGTTTTGAGAGGTCAAGCTCAGAGTTTGCAGGGACGGCCATCTGGGACACGATAACAGCAGTCGGCCCATTCGGCAACTGCAACACAGGAGAAGAGACGGCTGGGCCGCCGAATTGAACATGGGGGCAGGAGTCGGTCGGGCTGCCAGCTGGGACACAGACAGGACAAGTGACAGTTCTTGCAGATGGACGGGACCTATCAGGAGTATGGGCAGGCGGTCGGATAAACCAACAGAACTTTTCCAGGGAATGGCAACAGAGGTGGGACCACTCTGAGGTTTTATGTGCGATCTGAATATCTGACTGAAGATCGAGGCAGGATGCATGAAATGACCAGCAGAAGGCTGCACAGGAGGCCGGAGACATAGATGCCGAACAGGATGAATAAGAACGCTTACCAGATAAGAGCGGTATGGAGGCCAGCCGTGTGATTGTTTCAATAAATAAATATTAACATATGAATACAGAACCTGTGAGAAAACTCTCAACTGACATACTACACTTAAAACAAGGACAGGTGAGACAAAGTAACATGTAACACTGTTTTGGCGTACAGCGCTCTGTTACGCTGCTGGAGAGGACAAGTTTGAACAGTTTGTGTCGTGGGTGTGAGAGGTCTGCAGTGATGTTACCTGCCCGTTTCCTGAGCCTGGACCGGTATAAGTCCTGGATGGAGGGCAGGTCCGTGCCAATCATGCTCTCTGCAGACCTGATTGTCCGTTGCAGTCTGTCGCTGTCCTGTTTGGTGGCAGATCCAAACCAAACCGTGATGGACGTGCAGAGAACAGACTGGATGATGGTGGTGTAAAACATGATCAGCATGGTGCTGTTGAAGATTGTGAGGGGGGGTAGTGGGGGGTGCCCCTGAGCCCCTGAGGCGCAGTCACTGGTGTAGAGGGAGAAGAGCAGTTAGATGTGATTCTCCCCAGCTTCACCTGCTGTCTCCTGTCAGTCAGGAAGTTGGTGATCCAACAGGTGGAGGCTGGCCCAGTGAGCTGGGTGAGTTTCTGGTGGTGGATTTCAGGGATGATGATGTTGAATGCCGAGCAGAAGTCCACACACAGGATCCGAGCGTTCATCCCGAGGTGTTGCATGTACTGCAGTCCCATGTTGACTACATCATCCACCAACCTGTTTGCCCGGTAGGCCACCTGCAGGGGGTCCAGCAGAGGGCCTGTGTTGTGCTTCAGGTGGCTCAACACCAGTCTTTCAAAAGATTTCATGACCATAGACGTAAGGGCGACAGGCCTGTAGTCATTCAGTCCTGTGATGAAGGGTTTCTTGGGGACGGGGATGATGGTGGAGCATTTGAAGCAGGAGGGGACTTCACACAGCTTCAGAGATGTGTTGAAGATCTGGGTGAAGATGGGGGGCCAGCTGGTCAGCACCACAGACTTTATAAAAAGATGGACAACAAGACGGCTCCCTAAAAGTGAAGCCAAAACATTTTGAGCGCCCCCTGCTGACTGGCTGCAGTATAGGTCATAAAGCCTGTCACCTCCATGTTAACAGATGGGACATGAGTCAAACTATAAAATCAAAATAGACGTCAAACATGGTTTGTGTCATTATAGTTAGTTCTTTTCATGCTGATTTATGTCTAAATTTCAGTTTATTTCTAGTTATCTGATGCTGTCAAAATGATGATTGACAGCTCTGTTAACAAATCAGGCTCCTGCAGCGTTCTGTTCCGGATTAGCAGAGTAGAGGAGGAACGGCGAGAGGAGACGTAACAAAAACAATCACGACAGCCACTGAAGTTTCACTACCTGTGAACGGTAACCTCAGACCAACACAAGAAGCTGTCCTGCTGTCAGAGAGCAGATGGAGACGCGTCGTCCATCTATATATACAGTCATTGGTCAGCACAGACTCTCAGGCAGGAAGGTGACACACCATCAGATTCCTGATCTTCTGGCTCTGAAAAAGCTGACACACATCCTCTTCAGAGATTGTTCGTGCAGGTGGGGGGTCAGAGGGGAGGTAGTTGCAGGGGTTGCAGGTAGTTCTAGGTTGAAGTGGTTGAGGAGTGTGAAAGGAGTAGGTGAGGGGTGTGAAAACCTGCAGTAAAAGATGTTCAGGTCATCAGCCAGTGGAGGTTTTCCACAGGGTGTGGAGATGGTCTCCTGTTCTTGGTAATGTTCTGCAGGCCTCTCCACAGTGATGCAGGGTCATTGGCTGTAAAGCAGTTTCCTAGCTTCTCAGTTTAGCTCCTCTTTGCTACCCTGATCTGGTTTGTCATTGTGTTTGTGGCCTGCTTGTTCAGGACCACATCCCTGCTCCTGTAGGCCTCCTCCTTGGTCTCACATAGTCACCCCAGTTTGCAGTAAACCAGGGTTTATTGTTGTTGTATGAGCAGAAGGTTTTTGTCTGCACACACGTCTGCTCACACGTCTGCACACACGTCTGCACACACGTCTGCTCACACGTCTGCACACACGTCTGCTCACATGTCTGCACACACGTCTGCACACACGTCTGCTCACACGTCTGCACACACGTCTGCACACACGTCTGCACACACGTCTGCACACACGTCTGCTCACACGTCTGCACACACGTCTGCTCACACGTCTGCTCACACGTCTGCACACACGTCTGCACACACGTCTGCTCACACGTCTGCTCACACGCATGCACACACGTCTGCACACACGTCTGCTCACACGTCTGCACACACGTCTGCACACACGTCTGCTCACACGCATGCACACACGTCTGCACACACGTCTGCTCACACGTCTGCTCACACGTCTGCACACACGTCTGCTCACACGTCTGCTCACACGTCTGCACACACGTCTGCACACACGTCTGCTCACACGTCTGCACACACGTCTGCACACACGTCTGCTCACACGTCTGCACACACGTCTGCTCACACGTCTGCACACACGTCTGCTCACACGTCTGCTCACACGTCTGCACACACGTCTGCACACACGTCTGCTCACACGTCTGCTCACACGCATGCACACACGTCTGCACACACGTCTGCTCACACGTCTGCACACACGTCTGCACACACGTCTGCTCACACGTCTGCTCACACGTCTGCACACAAAAGCTCAATTGAGTATCTAGTGTTTTCTAAGATCTGAGAAGATTTCTCTCTTTCTCTCTGTCTCTCTCTCTCTCTCTTTCTCTTTCTCTCTCTCTCTCTCTCTTTGTCAAGTCCAGCCTGCAGATCAGCATTGCCCAGCATCTATTTATCCCATTGTCACCTGAATGCACCTAATCAGCATCACTCTACAGCAGAGACGATTTGAAACAATGGAGGTCAGATTAACGGATGAGTTCTGCGATCATCATAAACATATAAACATATACACACAATAACACACAATACTGGAGCTCATGCTTTGCAGGATTTGCAGGAGAGCTGACCTTTGTGTGGTCCGCTTTGTGTCAGACTGAAACATGTTTTTCATGAGTTGTGATAACATGTGCATCATACATTCATGTACCCCTTTAGGATGAACTAACTTCGATGATCCTCTGCACTTTGCTCTAGCGCCATCATCAGGTCAACATTTTAATGCGTGTAAGACTTTCTGACCAAACACCTGCTGAACTAAAGAAATCCCATCAGCCTCTGCTGTACTGCGACGGTGTGCTAAAACATTAGCATTTTAACATTGTTTTAATAATCACGTTAGCATTTAGCTCAGAACACCAAAGGACATGAGTAAAACATCCACACCAACCTTTGTGTGTAGGATGGATTGAAGTGGAAACCAGCAGTGAAACAATCAGACTGTAGACAGTCTCGAGCGTCACCTGGATGGATTTTTGGAGCCAGAAGTTTCTGCATTTGGACGGGAGGCTGGTTTCCTGTTGCTAGTTCTCAGTCCTGTCTGACAGGAAGTGAGTGATTGTCAATCACAGGTAGCCCCGCCCAAACCCCTCCCCTCTTCCTGGTCTGTGTGACTCTAACTGGGAGCATCAGTGACTAAATGAACATCATGCTGTGTTGAAGAAGACTTGAAACTAGAGACTGAGACCATAAAGTCATCAGGAACATGTTTACTGAGGGAATACATCAGGAGAGGAGGAGGAGCATGTTCTCATAGACTTCTATAGGAGCACACTTCTTTTTAACAGGAGTCGCCCCCTGCTGGACGTTAGAAAGAATGCAGGGTTTATACACAGTCTATGTTATAACTGGAACATAAATTGTGGCTGCAGAAGGTAAAGAAACACGCTGACACATCGAAGCTCACAGACAGCATTTTGACATTTAAACATTTTAATGTAGATTATTCACTGATTCATAAAATACACACACGATCATCAGGAGTCTTTATAATTCCTCAGATTGTCTTCACGACTTCAGATCTCCAAGAAAACAAACTTCACAGTAAATCAAAAGTAGTAAAAGAAACAGGAAGCTGAAGCCCCGTGTGCACAGAAATGTACAACAAACTACTGAAAAGAAAGAAATGAATATTCCTGTTTGCTGTACGTTACAGAACAAACTGATATAAATGCCTTTTTAGTGAAAACACAAATCAACCTAAATGATAAAGATTGACGATAAAAATCACATGTTCAGTTTTAAGGTTTGCTGAGCTAGAAGAGCTGCAGACTTAAACTCTGACACTGGTTTTAATGGTTTTTACAAAGTTGTCTATTTAATGGTTCCAGCAGGAAATGTGGTCAAACATGTCAACATGAATTATATTTTAGGAAAACAACTGATGTTTGTTTTTTACGACACAGATATTTAAGTCTTGCTCATTATTTCATTCACATTTTAATTTCAGCTTTTCCTGGTCGTGCTTTTTGTCTTTGTCTCGGTGGTTTCGGTCAGAGTCCTGCTGTGCTCTTCTTTTTGACAACACGACTTAAGATCATTATGGACTCTGCAGAAGTTTCTCTCCTCTCTCTACTTTAGCCATGTACTCTGCTTTTGTTTTCATGTCCATGAGAGACTGAACTCGTTTCTTCCAGCCTGGTTTGGCCTCAGATTTTTCTCCCTCAATAAGCATGTCGATGTACTCTGGAGTGGATCGAGGGTTTGGCCTCAGTGCGATTTCTTTAAGTCTGTTTAGACACGTAGAAGATCTCTCCATCAGTTTCTCCACCTCAGCCTGCACAGCAACATATTCAGCCTGCAGTCTTATAATCACTGCCTCAACAGGTGACTTTGCCTCTTTAGCTATGTCATACTTTTTTTTCACCTCTTTCATTTTTTCACCTGTCTCTTTAATGTCCTCGAGCTTTGCTAACCCGACTTTAACCTGCTCCTGCAACTTTTCAACTGAATTTTCGAGCTGCTTTCTTTCTCTGAGGACCTCCTGCGTCAGTGTCAAGCTTTTGGTTTGTATGAGATTCAAAGCATCAAAGAACCTCTTCATGCTTTTTGTCCCCATGTTCCAAAACATCTCATCAAAGCCTCCTTCCTCATCATCTTCACTCGTGCTGTCTGCTGCAGATGATTTGTTGTTTGCAAACAGTGCTGAATTATTGAATTTGAAGTGAACCGGCCGCCCGTCCTTTGTGTTAGGACATGGGACACCTGCAGTCTTGATCGCCACTAGAACTGGTGGGGGCTGGCCGTCTGCGAACGTCACCAGAACCCTGATGTTTTCTGCTATGTCTTTGCCAAAGATTGAGAGCCCAGAATCAAACACATATTTCTGTGATGGTGTGAGTCGAGCCAAAGACGCCTGAGCTACAAAACACACTGCATCAATTTCTCTGACACCACGTTCATCAGAGAAGAGATTACGCAGCTGCTCTGTGATCTCTTTGTCTCTCTCTATGCCTCTTGTATCTCCAAAACCTGGAGTGTCAACAATGGTCAGTGAGTAATCTATTTCAAAACCTTCCTGGTGGTTGATTTTGTACACAGTGACTTCAGAGGTCTGGCTTTCAGCTTGTGATCTGGACTCATCCTCTTCAGTTAATTTAAATCTGAAGTTGTCCTTCCAGTCCACACCAACAATGTAGTTGATCATTCCATTGATCAGAGTGGACTTTCCTGATCCGGTCGCTCCCATAAGCATTACTGTGCGGTTTGGCTTCCTGCTTTCTTTGCCAAAGTTATACCTTCTGCATCCATCGATGTCCAGATCCTCTTTTTCCAGAGGCAGTGTGTAAACTGGGGGTGTTGCAGAGAGTTTACTTTTACTAATGTCTTTGAGGAATTCTGCAAGACTGGCGAATTCACGTCTAGATGTGCCGACATTCACAGTGATGCTTTCCTTGCTCCTGCCAGCTACCCCACAATCACATCTGACCCTGACAACATATTCTGTCTCTGACTGAAGCCCTGAAATGATTGCCTTCTCTGCTCCTGTCATCATTTGGTTCCACTGGAGCTCCTCCTCATTCACGCTGCTGACTGTCTTTCCTGTTTTGGCGTACTCCACGATGTAGCTCAAGGTGTGGACATCTTGTCCGAGCTCAGCTGGTTTCTTCCAGCTGACTGATATCTCACTTGAGTTTGGTTCAACTTGTGGTTTTCCAGGAGGGCTGCATGGTAAGGTTTGAATGGGACCGCTGACTTGATTGGCTGGCCCGACACCTACTGTGGTCACTGCTCTGCACCTGAACATGTACTCTGTGTTAGGACTCAGACCACTCACTGTCACTGCTTCAGTTTTTGATGCTGTCTGTTGTTTCCATCCTTCCTCTTCACTGACACAGTACTCAACAGAGAAGGAGGTGATGTTCTCTGATCCAAACTTTGGTGGATCAATCTTCAGTGTCACACTGTCGTGGTTTATGTCACTTCCTGTCACTGTTTCAGGCTTTGAAGGCGGCTCAAAGTCCTCGCTGACAGAGAAGCCTTTTTCATAAAGGTCGATGCTCGAACCTCTCTTTGTCTCATTTGTTATTCCGACTGTTAAAAACGTTATGTTCTTGTTCTCCTGGTTGGCCTCTGCAAATCGTCCCGCTGGCTTCAGAGTCCATTTCTCCGTCTGACCTGGACAGAAAAAAGACAACAGCCTGTCAGGTTGTTTGGTATTTGAAACTTCAATTGTTCCATTACATTTGTTTTTTCATATTTGGGCCATCAACATCAAAATGCCTGTGTGTTTTCCTGTTTTCAGGCTGATGTAGGTGCTCAAATAAAAGTGAAAACTTAATTTTTTTTTTATCACTCACTGATAAACATCAAACACTTATCAAACATCTTCACAAACATTAACCTTTAAAATTTGGTTTACCAGAAAGCCTGTAGCCCTTATAATAATCACATGGCCATTATTATACCATTAGTATCTGAGATAATGCTACAGTGGGCCAGGCATCGTGATTATAATGAGAATCTTGGATTGATATTTACTTACATTTTCCTATTCATGTGCATGTGGTCAAACCTAGATTCATGAACGGCGATAGTCTCTCTGTCATCGCACATAAGCATGTTCACCAGACTGAAGAAACAAAAATGTATTTAAAATATATACAAATTACCCACATTTACAATTTGAGAAATGCCTCGTCAGAGTTTTCTTTCATGCTTTCGAAGCGTAAGTGATCTGGTAGATCAGGCCGTGCAACTGACCCAAATACAGATTCCTGGAAACATCAAACACACGTGAGGGCATTGGAGAAACAACTGGGACCTGCCCCACGTCACCAACATCACTGAAGCTCTGTCTGTGCTCGGGCTGAACAATTCATCTACATTGTATCAGAATCTCAATATGGCGGATTTGTTAGGGTTGTGTGTTTTCGTTGGACTCTTTGGTTTTGTCTGCTCTGCTCTTTTCCCCCCTCCCTTTTCTCTTCTCCTCTCCTGCAGGGCTGGTGTGTGACGGGGGGCGTGGCTGGCTTCACCTGCAGCAGGCAGACTAGACACACCTGATCCTTATCACTCATCAGACCTTCCTTCTACTTAAGTTTGGCTTCAACTTCTCTTCGACGCCAGATAATTCCAAGTCCTTTGGTCTGGTGTGTTGCCTGCCTGCCTGCATTTTTTGCCTGCTCTGTGCCTGAGCATTTCCATTTGTCTGATCCTCGTGGTGTTATATCGGACCGGCGAGTCTCTGCAAGCCAGCCAGCCTCCCGTCACCACAGCTTGTTTTTGAACATTTCTTTTGTAAGTAAATCCTTTTACTTTTTATCGGAGTCCCGTCTCTGCTTTGGGGTCTAAACTGTACCTGGCCGTAACAGGATTTTTCAAATCGCAGGAGGTGCAATATTTGTTAAAGGTAAAATGTTGAAAACCATTTTTATTTAAATATTGTGCTGCAGAGATTTTCTGACCTACACATTATACACAGGTGTAAGTATGTCAGCACAGATAGGCTCTTCAGCCTCAAAGAGACAGAACAAAAACAAAGAGATACGGAACGATCACAAAAATTCACAGTGACCTCAAAGTGGCAGAACCTCTCCAGGGAACGACAACGGAGGAGGGATCACTTTGAGGTTTTATGTGGCAACTGAGGATCTGACGGCAGATCAAATCAGGAAGCAGGAAATGACCAGAAGAAGGGTTCAGTGGCCAGAGACATGGATGCCGGACAGGAGGTCAAAAGCATGGACACTGGTTGTAGGAGGAGTCGACCGATGTTTCAAGCCAGCACATTTTGGAGAGCTTACATCCATTCAGTTGCATCATTTCTGTGATGCTAGTGAAGAGGGCTATGACACCGTGACCTATCTAGTCCAGCAGAACAGCAGCAATCAAGTCCATTGTGCCTTCGTCATGGGAAAGGCAAGCTTCTACAGTATCCCAGTGGAGGCATGTCAGCACACACCTTAATCCTGCTGATCATGCATCAAGAGGACAAAAGGTGGACTCCTTTTTGCAGAACCAAGCCTGGATCTCTGGACCAGACTTTCTCACCAAGTCTGCTGAAAGCTGGCCGGAGAACCCTGATCACCTGAAAAACCTCACCACAGCAGGTCCTGAGAGCAAGAAAAAGGCCACAATCAATGCTGTTGCATTAAAAGAAACGGTGGACGTAATGCAGCAACTGATAGAGCACTACTCCTGTTGGACACTCCTTAAGAAGGCAGTGGCATAGATCCTTAAGGTAAGGGACACATTGCTGTGCCTGGCTAAAAAGAGAAAGGAGCAGAGTGCAGATATTGCACTGACTGACGCTGACCAGGATCAACAAAGACAGCAACTTCTAAATTTCATGGCGTGCTGTAAGACAAGTCTCAGCAAAAGAACCCTCACAGTGGATGATCTGGAAGAAGCTGAACTGGAAATTATACGCTACTGCCAGAGAAAGAAATACCAAGAGGAAATAAATACTCTACAAAAGGGGGAGCCTGTCAAAAGGAGCAGCCACAAAAATAAACTCAACCCGGTTGTCTGTTGTACGGTGGCAGTGTGTAGAGGCTAGACTAGCTGTGGAGTCACACAGGTTTTATACCGTGTCCTGTCCTGTTACGTTTCATGTTCAGTGGATTAACATACTCTCAACTCTACAACGGAAAACGAGTGGATTTGTAAAACTTCAGCGATTGGAAACGTGTAAGCCAAGACTTCCAGCTAGGTTGTGTTTTCTGCGGTAACACTGGTAGTTGAGCCATGGAACCAGGGAGCTCCTGAGGCACCAGCACAGGAGAATGCTGCAGCTTAGCAATAGAACCAGGAGACTATTACTGAAGCGGCTCTGAGTGGTACAGGGGGCTTTTGTTAGAGCTATACAGGGACAGGAGTCTGCTGGGCGGCCAAACTTTTGACAGGGTTGAAGCAGAAGCAGCTGCTGACCTGGTGAAAGTTATTCATGTTGTTATTTCCTTCTTGCTGTGTTACTGTAACTCTCTGTGTTCTTCATGGAAGGAAAAGGTTCGTCTACATTTCAGTTGAAGAAGTATTCAATGAGGTTGGCTGGCAAAGAATGTTAGCTAGATGACATTAACAGGATCATTTCACTAGCTTAGATTATCCATCCATTTTCCATACCGCTGATCCTGTTCAGGGTCGCGGGGGGCTGGAGCCTATCCCAGCTGTCACTGGGCGAAAGGCGATGGGCGGGGTACACCCTGGACTGGTCGCCAGTCAATCCAGGGCTGACACATAGAGACAGAACACCTTTCGCACTCACATCTATGGGCAATTTAGAGTCACCAATTAACCGTACAAGCTGTGGGACAAGGACTACAAGGACTGTGGGAGGAAGCCGGAGACCCCGGAGGGAACCCACGCATGCACAGGGAGAACATGCAAACTCCACACAAGAGGCCAACTTTGCCCAAACCGGGGTTTGAACCAGTGACCTTCTAGCTGTGAGGCAACAGCAGGAAGCACTGCACCACCGTGCAGCCCTAGCTTAGATTATGTTAGTCTGAATTAGTTGAGCCACGTTTGAAGAGCAGCTCCCTGTTTGACTTCCCTGGAAATATCAAACAACAAATGCTCTTTATTCATTGACCGAAGGAGGTGCAAGAGAGATCGGACAGAAACACTGTGTCTGTGTGAGATGAAGCGCCTGGCGTCTGATGCAGGGCAAGACTCATTGCTAGTTGATGCCATGGTCATCATCACGTCAAGTCTTGACTACAGGCTTAGCAGATTTTAATTTCTGCCTGTAGGTCGGGATGAGATGGACCAGTCAGTGGTCAGAGGGTCCCAAAGCTGCACGGCAAACAGCGATATGAGTCCTTTAAAACTAGTCCCATATAGAACTGCTGACAAGAATCTCTCTGAAGGTCCTCTCTGGTGAATGTGACCAGAGAAGGGGAGTAGTAAACCAAACAATTAAACAAAAACCCGAAAATTACAAGAGAGTGCAGTCCCCAGGCTGCCATCTGCAGCGCCATCTTGGATCACCTGTCTGAGATAGAGGGCCCTATCGTCATCTGGCACATGGTGCAGGGCAGGAGTCATTGCCAGTTGATTGCGGGGTCATTTTCACGTCCAGAGCCCACATCTTTAAGGGTCAATTTTACTTGTGCCCATTACTGTGCTTATTGGCATGACATTAATGTGGTCAGACGCATTGGTGTCTTGAGAGGAGACACGCCATTGATCAACAAAACCTGGTCTAAAGTCAATGCTGCTGTGTTTTACTGCTATTCAAAGGGCGGATTATTCAGTTAGTAAGATGTGTTGTCATAGTCTGGTTCACAGTGCACTACCATTCTACTCTGTACACACACAGGGAGTGCAGCAGTGCTCCTACTCCACTGTTGAAGAACAACACTTTTATACCCACAATAACAATAAAGTTACAAGTAAAAGTAATAAATCTACACAGATAACAACTGACCTAGGTGATTAACAGGATTCACAGTACTCGTCACATGGTGGCAGTATGAAACCTCTATAAGAACCTCTGAACTGAACACACTAGACAATAAATACTTTTTCTTTAAGGATCTTTTGAGTCAGTATCCATTAAACTCAGAACAACAATCCAGGGGCGGGACCAGAGGGGGGCTCTCAGTGACCCAGCCCCTCCATGGATCAAGTCTTACAGTAATAACAATGCTGTAGTTATTGAGCCATTTCAGTCTGGATTAAATCAGCCTGTAAAAATCCTCTGAGATGCAAATGTCTGCCTGCCAGCATGGAAAGAAAAAGAACATTCAAATGAGTTATTGTCAGGCAAATGAGCTCTTTCATGTGTCGAGGTCACTGGTGTGAGCGACGCACCGCTATCCTGCAGCTCAACACGGTCACCTCAGGGCCTCCGCCTATGATGCCCGTTCCTGGGGGGTTTGGGATCATCTTGCATTTTAACCAACTTGTTGTATGTGGGTATGTTATTTGTCATGTAACATTTGTGTCCATTCTATATGGAAAAACCGTTGTGAGCATGTCTGTGTGCCGTCCAGTGGGCCGTCTCATGAGGTTTCCTGTGATTGTAATATATGTCGTATGTGTTTAAGTACCGGCCTTAGGACTACGAATGAAATTAAGCTATTGTGCTGATTCCAGCATATTTACTTTGAAGCATATTGCTGATAGGATGAAGAATGTGAACTGTCCAAATTCAATAAATAAAAAAATGAAATGAATGAATGAAATGAAAGCTGCACACGCAGAGGAGGAAAAGGACTTAGTGTTGGTGTATTGAAGCCACTCGGAGGGTTTAACAGTTGTATGAATGATTGTTGTTTTTCTGAGACCTGGGTCATTAAAACAAATTGGCACGCCTGATAACAAAACTAAGATGAGGACATGTTTAGAGCAACGTCTGAGGATGTTCTCATATTGTACCAAATTCTCTTTCTAATTCGACCGACATGTTGGACGCTCTGTTCGTCCAACAAAGCACACACAGATTATCTGTCTGATATTTACATGAACAAATCTCCAAAAGGCTCCAACAGCACAAACACGGCCCAGAGGTTACATTCAGTGACTGAGTTAGCTGAGGGGACACCTTGCAGACAGCTAGCAGCTCCCAGCTGTCACTCAAAGAGGCCACGCCCCTAATGATGCATCACTTTAAGCCTTAATATGATTCTCCCCTTACAGTTGTCATGAAGAGAGAAATTAGCTAGACACCCAAACTGTTTTCTGAACTTTTGGCTCAGACGAATTACAATCAAAACAGATGAAACGTTTCCTGTTCGGGGTCCAGTTGTACAAAAACACTTCAGTTTAATGCTTTTTTTTTGCTAGCCAAAATTAGCATACAATTACCATAAATCCCAGATGTCTGCTGACTCCTTACTGTTCTCCAGCTGAACAACTGCAAAGATCTGTACAGACACTGCGTTTGTTGTCTACTTCCTGTTTACATTTTATACACACATATATATATAATACCTGTATATTCTGCTGCTTACGTAATGTCTATATTAGAATCTTACCAAATACTCAGTTAGAGTCAAATTCCTTGTTGTAAATAATTAGAACCAGATTAAAAGTTGTTTTTATCCACACTGTTTCATGTTCCTTGAACTGTTTTATTGTGTTTACATTGATCTCATTCTTCATGTGAAACTGTTACAATAACTCTTGAATCTTTATCCCCAAACACAACCACCTGAGCAGTATCATCCTCCCTGTCTGCTGTCAGAGTTGAAACCTGAACACTGCTCCCCTCTAGTGGCTGCTACATCACACTGCGGCTCACACCAAACTACCCAACTCCCTCGGAGGATGTTTTCTTACAGGAAGGAGCTGCCGAGTCATTTCTAACAACGTTCAGAGGCTGAACTTTACACCTCAAGACCAAACTGGGATAAAGAACATAAGGACGCTGTTTAGGACAGATGTGTAAATGTTTGTAGCTCATCCACAGCTTCTTTTTTTATAATGTTGTCATGTTTATGTCCAAAACGAAGTCATTTTATTTGTTCAATTAAGTCCAAGATTAAGTTACAGGAAGCAGGCAGAAAAAAGCAGATAAATACACTTCAGCTGAGGCTGCTTTCTGTCTCGCCAAACATCTGAAACAGCAACTATTTCTGACAGTGTGATGACAAATTTACCTTAAATGAATTAATAATAGTGATTAATCAACTAAATATGCCTCTATTACATTGATTTATGAAAAAAAAACTTTTTTCAGAGTAGAAACAGAATTTTAGAGCGTGAGGTGAAAACAAAGTGTGTCGGCTGGTTTGTGATGACCTGATGGATGAACAGTTCTTACAGCTCTCCTCTGCAGCACAAGAAACTCCAACATCAACAAATGAGCAGACGTCAAAGTACCGCCCATAATGTTTGATTGACAGCTGATCTGAGTGCAGGGAGGAAACGCCACAACAATCAGCTCTCAGCAACAACATGAAGACAACATAAGTTTAACAGTTCAAACACAGAAGTTAACCCGCTGTCCCTTACGTGACTTCTGTTTATTTCCGTTTACACAGCTCAGCAGTGGATCCAACAAAATAAAGCCTGAGTCCAGCACAGAGAGGCTGAGTGAATGTGGTCTGCACTCTGTGGAGGAGAGTCATGGTTTCAGAGATGCTGTAGAAGGACAGAATACCTGCTCTGTGATCCAGGTACACTCCTACTCTGGAGGACCGAGGACCTGAGACAGGAGTGTAGTCATTGTTATCCATAAAGTGGTAACTGTTATTGTAACAATACAACGCCCAAGATTTGTCATTGTATCCAAATTTACATTCATCCCCCCTCCCTGCTCTGCTGATACTCTTGTATGCGACTGCTACATAAACTCCTCGTCCTCTCCTCTTCACCTCCCAGTAACAACTTCCAGTCAGACTCTCTCTACTCAGGACCTGTTTATAATCCCTGAATCTGTCTGGGTGACTAGAATAAGACTGTTCTTCACTCATGAATGTTGCTTTTCTGTCTCCATCAGATAATAACAGCCGTGTGTGTGCTGTGTTTGGATCCAGTGTGATGTCACACGAGTACTGTAAGAACTCAGCTCTGGTCTTGGGCTCTGGTTGTGACAGTAAAACATCCACTTCAGTCACTGTCTGTGAGATGTTTGTCCATGTCTCCCTCAGAACGTCCTGTAGTTTACCTCTGACCTCTGACACAGCCGCTGTCACAGCCTCAAAGTACCTCAGAGGACGGATCTTGATGCTGGATGAGTCTGTAGATTCACTGAGTGGTGACAGTGAGGGGTAGTCGTGTAGAAACTGGTTGTGATCCTCTGTGAGTGACAGCTCCTCCAGGTCAGCGTCTCTCCTCTTCAGCTCAGTGATCTCCTCCTCCAGCTTCTCCTGAAGCTCTCTGACTCGACTCACTTCAGCTTCCTGCTGGGATCTGACCTGCTGCTTCACATCAGAGTGTCTTTTCTCCATGAGACGGATCAGCTGAGTGAAGATCTTCTCACTGTCCTCCACTGCTTTATCAGCAGAGCGATTGATAGCCTCCACCTCCTGTTGAAGCAGCTTCACATCTTTGTCTCTGTCCTGGATTCTCTGCTGGATGTTTTGTCGACTCACCCCGAGCTCTCTCTGCCTCTCGCTCCTTTCTGCTGCAGCTGGGACTGTGTCGTGGCCTTTATGTTGGTCCACAGAGCAGAGATAACAGATCGACTGCTGATCAGTACGGCAGAACATCTTCATCACCTCATCATGACGAGAGCAGACGTTCTCCTGGAGCTTCTTGGAGGGCTCCACCAGCTTGTGCTTCTTTAAAGGAGCTGCATTAAAATGAGGCTGCAGGTGTTTCTCACAGTAAGAGGCCAGACACTGCAGACAGGACTTGCAGGCTTTCAGTTTTCTCCCAGTGCAGACATCACAGGCCACATCTTCAGGTCCAGCATAGCAGTGATCAGCAGGAGCAGCTTGGAGTCCAGTCTTCTTCAGCTCCTCCACTAAATCTGCTAACATGGTGTTTTTCAGCAGGACAGGCCTCGGTGTGAAGGTCTGCCTACACTGAGGGCAGCAGTAGACTCTCCTCTCATCCTCTGTATCCCAGTGGCCTTTAATACAGCCCATGCAGTATCTGTGTCCACAGGAAGTAGTCACCGGATCCTTCAGTAGATCCAGACAGAGCGAGCAGCAGAATTTCGCTCAGTCCAGTTGGTGTCCTCGTTGTGCCATTTGTCCTCTCAGTGACAGTGACCGTCAAATAGTTCCTCTTTCTCTGGATAGAAACAGTGTCCGAGCCCTAACGGACAACAACTGTCTGCTCCTATTGACCTGCTGCAGTGAATCAGCTCCAGCATTTCGCACAAAGCTGTTTACAAAGAATGGGAGGGAACAGAGAATTATCTTGATGGATCACAAGGTTGTTGTAAAGAGGGAGTTTTCGGTCTCTGAACGAGGTAATAGACAGGGTGTGTTTTATGTCGTTTACAAGGTGCAGTAAAGTAGTTGGACTAAGAACCATGAAACTGCTCTAAACAATCAGCATAAACCGTCATTCATATTTAAGAAAAATAGTCAATCAATGCTTCATATTTTGAAATCCATAGTTCAGTTTTGTAATCTCTCTTCTTGTCTGCAGATTCTCAAGGCCTGTCGAAGAGCTTTTACTTTATCTTGCGTCCCTACTTTGGCCTTTACAAGTACAAGGTAATTACAGAATAAAACTTTCAGTATAATAAAATAATATTACTTTACAGATACTAAAATACAATAAAACTCACATATTATATTACTTCATGTAGATAAATCATCCACAAACTGTTAACCCATCAATATACCCTTGACAAAAACAGCTGAAACATCTTTCTAGATAATGTTTTTGATGTGCACAAACATTAGATCTCTTGTTATCCGACGCTAACAATGGAGGTCTCTAAGTACTTATAGTAGAGTAGCAGAACAATTGTATATTTATACAGTCAGTATACTTAACAGTAGAAACAGCTACCAGCAGTGAAATGGGGAAGGCTCTGACTCTGGTTTGTGTTTATGCATCAAACTTGGAGTACCCGGCCTTCTTGGAGTCACTGGGTGGAGTTCTGCAAGGGGTTCCACCTAAGAACTCTATAGTTCTACTGGGGGACTTCAACACTCACATGAGCAATGATCCTGGAGAAACTTGGAGGGGGGTGATTGGGAGGAAAGGCCTGCCCGATCTGAACCCGAGTGGTGTCTTGATATTGGACTTCTGTGCTAGCCATGGATTGGCCATAACAAACACCATGTTCAAGCACAGGGAGATTTATAAGTGTACCTGGTACCAGAACACCCTTGGCCAAAGATCAATGACTTGCTTTGTAGTTGGATCATCAGCGGCCGTATGTCTTGGACACTCGGGTGAAGAGAGGAGCAGAGCTGTCAGCTGATCACCACCTGGTGGTGAATTGGATCAAACGGCGGAGGAGGCTGCTGGACAGTCCTGGTGAACCTGAACGTGTAGGGAAGTTAGACTGGGAACGTTTGGCGAAGGCCGCTGTCCACAAGGTCTTCAACTCCCACCTCTAAAAGAATTTCTCGTGCATCCCAGGGAAGGTTGAAGACATGGAGTCCGAGTGGGCCATATTCAAAGCTTTCATTGTGAAAGCAGCCACTAGGAGTTGTGGCCAGAAGGCTATTAGTGCTTGGTGGCATCCTAAGGACACCTTGGTGGACACCAGCGGTGAGGGAAACTGTCAGGCTGAAAAATGAGGCCTTTTGGACCTGGTTAGCCCAGGGGTCTCCAGAGGCAGCAGAGAGGTACCGGGTGGCCAGAAGGGCTGTGGCTTCAGTGGTTGTGGAAGCAAAAGCCCAGATGTGGGAGGAGTTCACGGAGGCTATGGAGATGGACTTTCGGCTGGCCTCAAGGAAGTTCTGGCAAACTGTCAGATGACTTAGGTGGGGGAAGCAGGATTTGGCTCAAGCTGCCTTCAGCAGGGGTGGAGAGCTGCTAACCCAGACTGTGGATATTGACAGACGGTGGAAAGAAGACTTTGAGGAACTCCTGAATCCTACCAACACGTCCTTTGATGAGGAGACAAAGTCTGAAGATCCAGGGGTAGCCTTATCTACATCTTCAGCAGAGGTTGCTGAGGTAGTCAAGAAGATCCTTAGTGGCAGTGTGCCAGCTGTAGTTAAGATTCGCCCTTGGATGCTTAGGGCTCTGTACATTGTTGGTCTATCTTGGCTGACACGCCTTTTCAATATCATATTGAGGTCATGGAAGGTGCCTGTGGAATGGCAGAAGGGGGTGGTGGTTCCCGTCATTAGAGTATAACACTGCTCAGCCTCCTGGGTTGAGTTTATTCGAGCGTGCTGGAAAGGAGGCTCCGACTGATTATCGAACCTCAGATACAGGGGGAACAATGTGGATTCTGTCCTGGCTTTGGAACAGTGGACCAACTCTTTACCGTTGAGGGGAGGGGGTCATAGGATTTTGATAATCCAGTCTACATGTATTTTGGGGACTTGGAGAAGGCTTACGATCGTGTCCCCCAGTGTGTCCTTTGGGAGGGTTCTGTGGGAGTATGGGATACCGGGGCAGATGCTATGAGCTATCCGGTCTCTGTATAACCAAAGTGAGAGCTGTATCCACATCCTCGGCACAAAGTCCTGGCGCGTGTTGGCCTCCACCAGGGTTGTCATGGTCACGATTCTGTTTGGGATTTTCATGGACAGGATCTCAAGGTGCAGCCATGGGGAGGACGGTTTCTAGTTTAGGGACCTCAGAATTCCATCTCTACTTTTCGCAGATGATGTGGTTCTGTTGGCTTCATCAGGCTAGGACCCCCAGCAGGCATTGGGGCAGTTTGCAGCCGAGTGTGAAGCGGTTGGGATGAGGATCAGCACCTCAAAGTCTAAGCCATGATTCTCTCCGTAAAGCAGTGGATTGATCGCTCTGGATGGGGAGTGAGTATCTGCCTCAAATGAAGGAGTTTAAATATCTCAGGGTCTTGTTCGCGAGTGAGGGAAAACTGGATGTGAGATTGACAGACGTATCAGTGCAACATCAGTAGTAATGCGGGTGTTGTACTGGACGTCATGGTGAAGAGGGAGCTGACCTGAAGGCAAAGCTTTCGATTTACCAGTCAATCTACATTCCATCCTTCACCTATGGTCATGAGCTTTGGGTAGTGACCGAAATAATGAGATCATGGATACAAGCAGCCGAAATGAGTTTCGTCCGTAGAGTGTCTGGGCTCAGCCTTAGAAATAGGGTAAGGAGCTCAGACATCTGGAGGGGGCTCAGAGTAGAGGCGCTACTCCTTTTTGTTGAAAAGAGCCAGTTGAGGTGGTTCGGACATCTGATTAGGATACCTCTTGGGCGCCTTCTGTTGGAGGTTTTCCGGGCATGTCCAACTGGGAGGAGACCCCAGGGCAGACCCAGGGCTCGCTGGAGGGATTATACATCCCATCTGGCCTGGGAACACCAGATGGGATCCCCCAGGAGGAGCTGGAAAATGTGGCTGGGGAGAGGGACTACTGGGTTAACTTGCTTAGTCTGCTGCTACCACGACCCAGCTCCGGATAAGCAAAAGAAATGGATGGATGGATGGATGGATGGAGAAACAAATACTGTCACCTGTTGCTAATCTTATTTTCCATTTAATGTGTTCAGTGTACTTTGTGTTTTCATCTAGTGTTTCTGTTTCTAAGCTGTACCATCTGCTAATATGATGGGATAAATAAAATGATAAAGAAATGTCCAAAGGGCATATAAATACAGCTGGGGTCAATGGTTTAAACAGCCTAGAAGCTGATGAGGGGCAGAGCAGGATCAATCAGGCAAACGGCCTGAAGGCATGGCAAATGTGGAGCAAGCCCCTTTAGGTGGATGGCCTGGAGGCAGGACAGAGGAGAAGCAGGAGCCTTCAGGCAGATGGCTTGGTGAAAGGGCAGAGACGCATCAGAGCCTTCCGAAGGACAAGCAGGAGGTTGACCAGACTGGCAGAGCCTCTCCTGAGGATGAGCATTAGGTTGACAAGACCCGCTGAGCCTCTCCCAAGGACGGCAGGGGGTGGACGTGACCCAGTATCTCGCAGACTATGGTCCGGTTGAGTTCACTTGCATGTTCAAACCTGTCCAAACAAACCGGACCAAAGCTGTCAGGTATGAAAGCACCCTAAGTCATAGCTCCACCCCTTTTTGGATGAAAGCAGTCCCTCTAATATAAGCTATGTCCAAATTCAGGGGCTGCATCCCGGGCGTATTTGAAGGCCGATTGGCCTCAGCGGCTCCTTTAGATGCGTTCGATAAATGCGTCCTCCTTTTCCTGGGGCACAAGGATCCATCGGGTGCATCCTTCGTGGCCCAACATATCCTGAGATTCATTCACTTTAAATGTAAAAGTTTTTGGTTTCAACTCAATCGAACAGCTAGCTATCTAAAAAGAAAAGGGGCCTTGAAACAAATGATCTTTAACATAATAGGTTAAGTTATGTGATGTAAATTATGCTAGCTAGTTAGCTGGCTAGCTACCTGTTGCTAGGTGACAGGAGCAGCGTTTGTTGATGTAAGGGTAAGAGCAAGAACAGCTGGAGACGCAAACAGGAAATCCTCCGTAGACCAGACTGTCTCATTTCAGTTTGGCCTTAGCATCTCTTTGGTCTTTGAGTTGAATTACTTAAAATAAGAATGTCGTTCTGTTGTCTGGCTATTAGCATCCCAAATCCAATGGCCCGTCATGCAAACATAGATTATACATATAAGTAGCAGGCTTACAATCGGCATCGCATTATAAAAATGATAGTGATAGGTGTACATGAGTGTCCTTTCACTGCACCTCCATCAAACCTGGTCAGTGTTTAAATTGTGAGGTAGCAAAACAGGACGCAGCGGCCTTTAGGAACGGTGCTAATCGTGTTTTCTAATTTGGCGTCTGCACTTACACAGCGCTTGTTTACTTGGTCGTTCTGGTGACAGGGAAGTGACCTCTGGCTCCTCTCCTCCACATACAAATCATCATGAATGTATGTAATGCATGATATTACAGTGATCAGATAATGCCAAATGGTGCCCTGTTGTAACACACACACTTCCTGAAGTGTTTTGTGTGTGTGTGTGCGTGTGTGTGTGTGTGATGGGGCAGGGTTATACTGCTTCAGACGCCCATTAACACACCAGCTGTTGCTAGGTGAACCCCAATACATAGATGCATAGACCCCTGATGGGTTGGTTTTCTATATGTGTGTGTGTGTGTGTAGTATTTCTATAGGGATTAGGTGTGAAAGTGACACAATAAAAGTGGGCGTGGAGGAGACGGTGTGTGTGTGTGTGTGTGTGTGTGTGTGTGTGTGTGTGTTGGGGGGGGGGGGGTGTCTCTCCATCTGCATGTGAGTGTTTTTTTGTTTTGTTTTTCAAAATAAAAGTTTCTGCCATGAATTTTAATCTTCTCTTTCTGTTTTGAAGTGAGTTCCTGCTTGTTTTTTTTTTCTATTCTTCCTCACAAACATTCAGATCCAAACCGACTCAGCCACAGTGGAGAAAACATTCAAAAGAGGCTTTGTGAGGAAATTTGAAAAGGAACCGAAGTGTAAAAGTTAAAATTAACTGGCCTGATGAGGTGAAACGTAAGCAGGTTTTAGACTGAAATCAGCCATGTGTCTGAAAACTGCAGGGGCTGTGTTGGTTGGGAGGTTTGTTAGTTCACATGAGATGATGAAATATATAAATTATTAAAGAGTTATTCTGGTATTTTTCTAACATGGGCCCAATTTTTTTTTCAGATTTTGGTGTGTAAATGACTGAAAGGTATAAAGAATTGCATTGACAGCAACAGTGAAAAAAGCTACAATGGATGTTATCGTTTGGGGCAAATGCACTGAATCAAAGGTCGTCCTCTAAAAGTTCTTGTTGTTTCCACTGACAGGCTCAGATTGTTCTTCTAAGTGTGTGACAACATGACAGAAAGGATCCCTACAGAGATAGACCTTTTTGTTACAGAGGAAGATGATTGTTTTAACCACACACAGACGTTACATCGCTCTCTGCACACACACCAGACTCCACTGACCAAAACAGTAATTTAACTGTGCAGAAAACGGGGTTTGCTGGTCGACCATGGACTTTACTGGTTTCTTTTTGATATTGTTTGTTACACAAACATTGTGTTGGATCCATACCAGCCGCTTCAACGACCAAATCACACAAAAACACAGAAACACTTTCTGATCAAGGCAGCAGTAAAACAACCAGCTCCAGTGCTCTGCAGGGTAAAATCACTTTTTTTATGAATGGAGTCTGGTGGATTTGAATAGAGTGATGTAATGGCTTTTTCAGGTAAAAAAACATCTTAAACCACAGATTGAGGCAGCAGTAGTGTGTTTGTCTTTTGGTGTGTCTTTGGTGCTTTCAAGGGTTAGCTCAGATCCAACACATTATTCTGTGGTGCAATCAAAGAAGTACTAAGACAGCCACCAAGGCAGTTTCAGGGCCGGTGCTCAATTGCGAATCAGTTTTTTTTGTTTAGACTAAAAATGGCGTGCCGACTCACCAGGGCTTTAAACTCGGTGATGGTCGTTCTGGAGTCGATGGTGCAGGACTCGTAAGTTATGTTTTTGTTTGCCTTGTTACCAGACATGCATTACTAGGCTGTGTTTTGTGTGCTATTCATTTTCAAATTGATGTTACGTTAAACCCTGTTGTTAAATTTGGGTAATGTTAGCTCACCAACAGCTACATTTTGCCACTGACTCAAAAGCTAACGTCACTTAACATTTGACTTCTAGCATTGTGAGCATTGTGTGCAATGGAAAGGTTTTGTTCATTGTTCTCATTGCGTTGAATTGTCTACAATCGATCCGAGGCTGACGTGGCGCTGCAGCCACCGCTGAGTGACGTCATGACGTGGCTCTTCCACGGGCTCCAGCAGGTGGAAAAACAAACTGGTTCCGAGTTGGTTCGCAAGTTGAACCAGCTCCGAACCAGCACGAGCACCAGCCCTGAACTAGAACAAGGTTCACGTTGGTGGAAAAAGGGTACCTGAGGAGGATATCAGTGTCTGATTATGATCCACACAAAGAACACCTGCTTCTGCTTTAGTACCTGCAGAATCCCTGTGGGCGGAGTCAGGGAGATGGATTCTGTTCCCCTGGTTCAAATTAGGATTTTAATTGCACAACACATGATGAACATGACAAAAGAAATTTAATTTAATTAAAAAACAGTACATAGAACACATGAAATGAACTTAAAATAGAATACAAAATAACAACCCTATTGCAGCATGGTTGCTAAATTACAAGGTGACGTGACAGTGGGGTGATTTATAGCAGCAGTATGAACAGCACACATGATAGTATAACTTTAATTAAGACTAGAGAAGAAATACTTGCTTACAAAGAATTCATTTTTATCAGTGATTTATTGATACTTTTGCGAAACAGTTTTATGCAGATTGTATTTTAGTTTTATTTCTTGTGTGTATAAAAAATAAAACATCGAGGTATTTTTCATTATTTTGTATTTGTTCCTTCTGGACTGAAGTGTTAAACATTAATGAATTAGATAAAAACCAAACTGCAAATTTTACGGCTGAGAAATAAAGCAAATCAAAAATTGCCAAAACCTGCGGTTCCTCGAGTGTCCACTTGAGGCATTCAGTCACTGAACGTAACCTCTGGGCCGTGTTTGTGCTGTTGGAGCCTTTTGGAGATTTGTTCATGTAAATATCAGACAGATAATCTGTGTGTGCGCTTTATTGGACGAACAGACCGTCCAACACGTCTCACACACTGTTCTTACACTCAGTATTTATCTATATGTTAGCACTGATTAGCAGCTATCTGTGTCTGTGTCACCAGACCTGGCTTGTTAAGGATTTATTCACTCAGTCACATGATACTGTTATTTAATTTATATGTTCGCAGTCATACAAAACTTGTGCCTTTAACTCAGTAGAAGCACAAGTAATGTACTATTTACTTTGCACACAAAACAACACCAGTTGCTAAAAGGTTACATGAGGAACATTTCTGTAAACATGATTTCAGACAGACAGGAGCAGCTGACATGAGAACATTATCATGAAAAATCAAACATCATCATACCCAGTCATGTTTAAAAAGTATGATTTGTGTATTAAAGAGGCTGCATAGGGAAGAGTGTGAACACTAGGGGGCAGCAGAGCACCAGAGGACGGCTCTGCTTGTTTGTATTGTGTGTCATGTTGGCCTTTAGTCTGTATTGTATATTGAATAAACTTTGTGTTATTTTACTGAGGTCATAAGAACTGAGCTTAAACAACAAGTTCAGTTTAAGTCCTTTTAAGTCCCTTATAGATGCTATTTAAGGTCTTTTTCATCCATACATAGGAAATTAATTTATTCACATCCAGCTGAAAAATTAAACCAAACATCATATTTAAAACTTCCTTATTAAGGTGTT
Organism: Semicossyphus pulcher; assembly: GCF_022749685.1. Lineage (NCBI taxonomy): Eukaryota > Metazoa > Chordata > Actinopteri > Labriformes > Labridae > Semicossyphus > Semicossyphus pulcher. The sequence continues at coordinate 30,489,756 of NW_027211748.1, read as the reverse complement.
TTCTTGCTGAATGTGCAGAGGGCTTTAAATTCAGCATTTTCATTCGAGCGCTTAAAGTGTTTTTCTAGAGCGGGATCTCGCTGATTAAAGTGATGTTAACATAAATAAATGTAGTGCTGTCATACAAATGATGTGACCGGGCTGCACAGTTTGCATTGGAGTTAATGATTTATATCTGATTAGAGGGCTCCCTCTGCTGCCTGTGTGTGGATGTATCCTCCTCTGCATCCACAGCTGCTGCTGCTCCAGACCACTTGTCTTAACTTTATTATAATCGACTGATTGCAAACGAAATATAGTGTTTGCTGGAGTCATACAACAAAAGAAACAAACAGGCATGGGATCAGGTCAGGTGATCCAGTTTGTTTTTATCTGATCAAACGTCCAGTTTGTGTTCAAACTATTGTGAAAACTTTGATCCAGACATCAGGATGATCCTGATCCCAGGCTGGACTTCAGGAGCTACGTGTGATCAAACACAACCACATGTTCACAGTGTAGTTTAGACTGCGGGTGTTTTAACTACTGTATCTGTACAGAGACAGAGCAGATAAAGACGACATCAGGGCTGAAACAAAATGATATAATAATCCTCCAAACAGCGTCAACATCAAACATGAAATGTTTAATTTAAAGCAGCTGTGAGGAACTTTCAGTGTGTGGATTTTGGCGCCCCCTGTGGACAAAGTGTGTAGTCTCATTTAGAGCTCTGGTAATCTTTATTTACAGACACATAGAAATGTTGAATCTGTAAGCAGGGGTGCGCGATGGCGCGCTGGTTTCCTTCTCTTTGAAGGCCCGGGTCCTGAGATGAACTTAAATCATCACATTGATGAACTTTGTTTCAAACATCTTATTTCATTTGGTTTTGTTTTCACTGTAACTTTGCTTTAGCTGTAAATTTGTATCATCAAGTTTTATGAGGCATTATTTATACCAACAGAATCTTTATTTCCCTTTGAGAAACAATAAACTGTAATGTGGATTATTAGTCACCATTAGTCACACTTACAACAGCCATAAAAACTATTAAGTTATTATACCTGTTTGTCCTGCTCAGGTATGCTGCGGGCGGAGCCTCTTCATTCAGTAACAGTAGCAGTGGGAGTATACTCGACATATGATTCATACTTGTACTGTTAACAGTAACAGTATGAGTCCATAAGACTGAAGCAGTAGGTGTAGTGGATGTAGTCAGTCCTGTCATGTGACTAAATCCTCGTATTCAGAAAAGTGCTGAAATAATGTGAAAATCCTCTGTTGCAATAAAAATGTTAAATGTTATAGAAGTAAAAGTTTGATCAGGAAATGTCACGAGGTCATTCGCTCTGAAGCAGGGTTTTTCTGCTGCCGCTCGTTTTGGACGATTTTGCAAAGGACTGAAACGGATTATTGTTCGCTCTGATTAATCTGCTGATTATTTTCTACATTCATCGAATTATTGTTTGGTTTGAGAAAAAAGTGAAAACAGAAATGGCTCAAATTGACCCAGAGCCCACAGTGATGCTTAACGAATAAATAAATATTATAAATATATTCAAATGTTGAGGAACCATGAAATATTTTTACATGAAAAATTACTTGATCAGAATAGTTGCTGATTAATTGATTAATGGTGTCATTACTAAAATAACTATTTGTTTGTTTCTTTGTGATCAAAGTTTTTCAAAATTAGCAAAAAAAACAAAACATGGATGAAAGAATGAAAAAGGGAAACAACGTGCAAAATAAACCAGAAAATAAAACAACATAAAAAGTTAATTTGTTGGTGCAGTACTTAAATATTGCACTTAACTTCCAACAGTAGTCGCAGTAATAATAGCTGAAGTATTTTAGTATCAGTATTATTCATGACTTCCTGTTATGGAGGTCAAAGGTCAAAGATGAATGTAATAGATTCTGCTCTCTGATTGGCTGACAGCAGCGCAGCTTCAGACCGAGGTGAACCTGCAGAGTTCGTCGGTTCAAACTCCAAACACGGACTCTGATTGGCCGGCTTTTTTCCCGCTCAAGCGATGAGAGCCAATCAGGACGGAGCTGATGATTGTTACATAGTTTTTAATGTGCAGCAGCAGGACAGACTTCCTGTTTCCAGCCTGGGGCTCTGATCTGATGTCATGTCAGGACTCATCTCTGAATGTGTGTCAGCGCTCACACAACCTCACGAGTTCTTTGACTGCAGAGCTCCACCTGAGTTCACCTGTGAGGGTACTGTCTTACTTTAATGCTGCTTTCAACTCACAGTATAAATGCAGCTCTGTTTCACAGTCGTCTTCTTCACCATCTTCCTCATCGTCCTCCATGTTTGGCATCACACCGTCCTCCATCAGGTTAGCAATTAGCATCCTCGCTAAATGAATTAGCCTCCTGTGAGTCGTTCACTGTCCCTTGTTTCTTGTCGATAACGAAACAAACTCGGTCCATGATCAGCTGATAATCACTTCACTGGAATGATTCGACACTCGTAGAAACTCCTGAACATACAAACTGTTAAAGTATGTTCATGTTGTCACACACAGTCAGACCTGAAACTATACCGACAGACCAATCAAACTGCACAACAAGCAGCAAAGGTCAAAGGTCATCCTCACTCATGTCACTGAAACTTCATTACATACACTAAAAATATGATTATATTCATTTTATATATATATGAATCAGATCCAGAGTGTGAGGGTGTGAACGGTGAAGGTGGAGGAGCTGCTGTCTGTCCAGGACGAACATGACGGAGCCTGAAGGAGCGCGGGAGGATCTGATCTCTGTTCAGTCATGTCAGCTGCAGCCTGCAGGGCCCACAACTCAGCGAGGAAGTCCTCACACAGGAATGTTCACAACACTTCATTACACACACACACAGGATGAAACATGGCCGACGTGTAGGAGCCTCACTTCACTCAGACTGCATGTGTCACTGATACTCTCCCACAGTGTTACTGTACAGGTGAGCCGGACAGGTGCTCAGTGTGGCACGAGAAGACAGAGATCAGCTTTTTGTCTGGTGTGTCTTTAAGGAAAAGTTATTTTATTATTATTATTATTATTATTATTATTATTATTATTGTTGATATTTTCTCTTTAGAATCAGAATCAGGTTTATTGGCAAGTAGGTTGAGTTGGAATTTGAGTTGGTGTTTAGGTGTAAAACAATTAACACAGAAGAAAACAGCATCAGTTCTTCTCGGTACACTTGCACACTGCTTCTGAAGGAACTCGGCTGGTAGGTTGTTCCAAACATGTTGGAGAACTAACCACAGATCTTCTGTGGATGTAGGCTTCCTCACATCCTTCTGTCTCTTCATGTAATCCCAGACAGACTCCATGATGTTGAGATCAGGGCTCTGTGGGGGCCATACCATCACTTCCAGGACTTCTTGTTCTTCTTCACGCTGAAGATAGTTCTTCATGACACTGGCTGTATGTTTGGGGTCGTTGTCCTGCTGCAGAATACATGTGGGGCCAATCATACGCCTCCCTGATGGTACTGCATGATGGATAAGTATCTGCCTGTATTTCTCAGCATTGAGGACACCATTAATCCTGACCAAATCTCCGACTCTATTTGCAGAAATGCAGCCCCAAACTTGAAGGAACCTCCAGCATGCTTCACTGCTGCCTGCAGACACTCGTTATCGTAGCGCTCTCCAGCCCTTCGGCAGACAAACTGCCTTCTGCTGCAGCCAAATATTTCACATTCTGACTCTTCAGTCCAGAGCACCTGCTGCCATTTCTCTGCAGCCCAGTTCCTATGTGTTCGTGCATCGTTGAGTCGCTTGGCCTTGTTTCCATGTCGGAGGCTTTTTGCTGCAGCTCTTCCATGAAGACCACTTGTGGCCAGACTTCTCCGGACAGTAGATGGGTGTACCTGGGTCCCACTGGTTTCTGCCAGTTCTGAGCTGATGGCTCTGCTGGACATCTTCCCATTTGGAAGGGAAATAAGCTCGATGTGTTTTTCACCTGCTGCACTAAGTTTCCTCGGCCGACCACTGCGTCTACGATCCTCAACGTCGCCCGTTTCTTTGTGCTTCTTCCAAAGAGCTTGAACAGCACATCTTGAAACCCCAGTGTGCTTTGAAATCTTTGCCTGGGAGAGACCTTGCTGATGCAGTATAACTACCTTGTGTCTTGTTGCTGTGCTCAGTCTTGCCATGGTGTCTGACCTGTGACATGAAACTTCCACAGCCTCACCTTGGTAGCAGAGTTTGGCTGTTCCTCAGCCAGTTTTAAGCCTCCTACACAGCTGTTTCTGTTTCACTTAATGACTGTGTTTCAACCTACATGTGTCACTGATGATCATTAGCACCTGTCTGGTATAATTGGTTGATCATACACCTGACTATAATCCTACAACATCCCTGACTGTGTGCAGGTGTACCTGTAAGAACTGATGCTGGTTTGAAAGCAAAGCGTAGTAACACCAGATACTGATTTGATGTTCGCTCACTGATCATTTTGTAAATTGATCAAAATAAACAATTATTATTTATATTTTTGAAAGCATTCTTAGTTTACAGCATTTTTTCACACCTGCCTAAACCTTTTGCACAATACTGTGTATACATATATACATGTTATGTACTCCCGTTTCCAATGATAACAAGTTATATTAGCCAAAATTAGGATCCCAATTAATTTCTAATCTATCTAATAAATTGCGCACGTATGGAAACATCACCCGCTTATTTTCACATCACCTCAGAACTTTATTCAGAAGAAGTTTTCAGGTTTTCTTCTTTAAATTCTAATAAAAATACCAAAGTGGAAAAAAACTTTATTGAAACTAACAGTCCTTCATAATTCACAACGATGCTGCAAACATACTACGACAGCTCAGAGCTACGGAAGAGGACAAGGGCCAAGTATAAAAAACATGTTTGAATTTAAAGTAAGATTCTGAAACTCTTAAATTGAGAAAAAAAAACTCATTTTAAAGATTTTAAAGATGAAAACTTGGCAGAAGATAAAAAAAAGTCAAGTTAAGATAAAGAAAAATCTTAGTCTGAGTTTTAAGTCCAAATACTTTAAAAACAAAACAAATAAACATAAACTCTTAGTTCTTCTCTAAGTGTCTTAGTTTTGAAGCCTTGAGTTTCACATTTTCGCCATCTTGGTTTTGTCCAGCCAGAAGTGACCATATTTGGACAAGAGGGCGGAGCTGGAAAGAAAGTTATGAGCTTATGCTAGTGCTAAGCAGGTTGCCCCTGTAATTCACCGCAAATGTGACAGTAATTGGGATGCTAATTTTGCTGACAAAAAAAAATGGCTTAAATAAATTGCACTAAAAAATAATAAAAAAACAGACAGCTGACTCCTTAAACTGTCTTTATCACAACCGAGTGCTAAAGGAGACATTTTTAGGCAACACGTTAGAATGCACCATATTCCCACGGCGGCCATCTTCCCCTTACATCACTCTCAGGGTTGGAAACTAAAACGCTGTTATTAAAAACATAACTTCATGTGGCAGCTTAACTTATAAACGTAGGGAGGCTGACATGTAATCAAATTGTTAGCTGCTTTCTAGCTAACATTTCCGTTTGACAGAGTTACACGTTACAATAGGAAAGACGTGAATCCCTTGCTAACGGTAATGCTAGTTAAGAAGTAACTGAACGGTAACTTTTGTCTGACTTAGCTAATAGGCAAATAAATATGTTGTTTAACTTAAAAAAACAAGCAAATGTCTCTAAAGATTTCTACCATCCAGTGTCTTTAAAGTTCCTTATCAATCGAGAGACACATCAGCACCACATTATAGCAGCATTTGAGCTAGCTATCTTAGCGCGGCCTCAGGGGAAGATGGCCACCGTGTGAATATGTTGAATTAACTATTAAGCATTGAAAACATACGGTGAAAGGGTCGAGGTCCATCACAGGTAGCCCCGCCCTAACCCCTCCCCTCTTCCTGGTCTGTGTGACTCTCAATGGGAGCATCAGTGACTAAATGAACATCATGCTGTGTTGAAGAAGACTTGAAACTAGAGACTGAGACCATAAACTCATCAGGAACATGTTTACTGAGGGAATAAATCAGGAGAGGAGGAGGAGCATTTTCTCATAGACTTCTATAGAATCAGACAACATCCGATCAATGATTCATTCAGTCAAAACATCTCGGAGCTGCACTAAAGCTGTAAAAACAAGTGACAACTACAAGTGAATATTTTCGGGGTAAATGTTGAAGGTTTATTGTTCTTGTGCCTTTGTCTCTACTCTCACTCCTTGGTTCTTTACGTCACGGCTCTTTTCACCGCTCGGTGTGTAAACTCTGCTCCGAGATAAACTCTGAATCAATAAACTTTCACCACTGGCTTTATTAGACGGCTGTTAACTGAACCTTTAACTGCTGGTTTACTGAGAGGAGACCGGGCAGCCGTCCCACCGTGTGCTTCTTACTCGACTACAAGTGCTATACGCTTATACTCAGGACGGTGACTTTACACCTGATCATAGTTTTAATAGAGACACATTAGTGGTACATTTGAACAGCTTTATGTGCTGTTTATGATCCTGATCAGTAGCAACTTTAGCATGTATAAAAAGTGCTATGTCGTCGCTGTTAGAAAATATAGCTAAATGTTGCTTTAGAAATAAAAGTTTGGATCTAAAATGAGTAAAGGATACAAGCATCTTCAGCAGACTGAATGTAGTACTATGTTGTTGTGTAGTCTCTTATTGTCACAATGATGCATTCATGTAAACGCAGCATTTTGCAGCATTCGGCTGCAGGTGGAGCTTCCTGAGCAAACATGGTTATTCATGTTCGTCCTAACATTTTACAAATAAACTGTAATTAACATTTCATTCATGAAAGATGTTATATAATGACCAAGAAGTTGTAGTACAGAATGCAGAATAATGCATGAATGAGTGCTTTAATATGACTTATGAGCAAATACGCTCCTATGGTTAATAGTGTTATTGCTCCATGCATGTGTATGATTCTGCTTTAATCCTTAAAGAGTTCTTACATCTCTGAAACACAAGGTCCTAAACTGCTCTCATAAGCTGAGTGAAGTAAAGGTGTAATATTTCCCTCCTAAACATACTTACAGTCTATCAGGTGTTTTGTTTTATTCCAACAGTCCTGAAGAAGTTAAATGAGCTGCGTTTCACCAGGAAGCAGAAGCTCATGTGTCCTCAGCTTCTGTCCACTTTAAATCATCCCGTGGCCTCTTGTGGGGGCCCGAACCACTGTTTGAAAACATCGGGTTTAATCTAAAACAATGCCACGTGTTTCCTACCATCATGCTTTGTGACTGTGCAGTTAAACGTGCAAAATTCCCTCTGGAGTTTGGTGTAGTGTACTTGTAAAGCAGCTCAACACGGAAAAAGTCAAAGACACAAGTGTCTGGTTTCTTTCCCTCACTGGCGCCCGTGTGCGGCAGCCCGGGCTCACCTCTACCTGAGCGTCTGACAGGAAAGAACGAGCAGAGATACAAAGTACAACTCACAAAATAAAAGTCCGGTTTATTGTCAAACAACAAACTTCGCACATACATCAAAACAGGCCGTCATAAAACAAAGTCGCTGACAAAAACAAAAGAAAAAAGGAAAAAGAAAAGAGGCTCTTTTCTTTGGCCTTACCCTCCCATACAAACAAACTAGTTATGGTACAGCTAAAGTACATACATTAAATTTACTGGAATGCTCTGAGTTCAACGGCTTAAGAGGTTTTTTAACTGTTTTTACAGGTTTTCTCTTCTATCTGCTGAGATATCGTAACATGGTCAACCAAGTAAAATCTTTCGTTAAAGAAGCACCGATTTGGTCTGACAGATCGCTGCTGAGAGAGAAGCTGACCCCCCCTCCTCCTAACAATATGTACAAAAATATAAAATGTAAATAAAAATACAAACAAATTCTCCTTTCGTGTTGTTGTTGAAGAGAAGCCGGATTTCTGCGTCGACGTGTTGGCGGGTTCCTCTAGAAAATTTGTTTTGCAGTTTTGAGGGGCGATCGAGAGAGAGAGTGTGGACGTGGTAGATGTTTGTTGAACTCTACTTGCTAAAGACCATGTTGGATTTTTTTATTATTATTTTTTTTCCTTTTTAAATCAGTCCTCCAGCCCCCCCACCTGTGACATATCAAAACAGTCAGAGGTGAAGAATCAGGAAGTGGTTCAGCAGGATGGCGCGGGGGGGAAACGCATCAATCGTCATCGTCGGTTTTCTGCTTCTTGGTTTCGACGTCGTCCTGGAAGAAGGAGAAGAAGAAAGTAAGTTAGTGAAACGTGAGCGTGTGACTTGTTGGGTCTCTTTTGATTTATGGAGGGATTTTGGCGTCTCACCTCGTCGTCGTCGTCGTCATCCTCAGCTGCCCGTTTTGTGCCGCCCTCAATCTCGTCATCGTCGTCCTCCTCGTCTTCCTCATCACCTGTGCAACAAAAGAAGACAGTGAGACTTTTTGCACTATTTCAGCAAATGATGTAACTTTGAAGTAGAAAACAAAATTCTTCCAGCTACCTTCTCCGTCATCTTCCTCGTCCTCCTCGTCCACATCCTCGTCCTCTTCATCGTCTACCTCGGGCTCGCCGTTCTCCTCATTCTCCTGGAAAATAAAAAGTTCAGAAAGTTGACTTTACTTCCTGAAACTGAGCGGAGAAAAAGAGCTTAAAGATTAGGAGGAAGTGCCTGGCAGGGGGAACACCAGAGCCATGTATGGAGCGGGTTAGGGCGATGGAGGTTACCTTTCCGTTGGTGGCAGCCTCTTTGCCGTTCTCCTTCTCCTCCTGCAGCTTCTTGTCTTTCAGGTCCTGATGAAAATAAACAAAGAAAGTTTAAATAAAAACGAGCAGCTGATGTATAAAAACTTGTCCCGGCTGCTGCTACCTGATGGCCTAGTTACTGGAGCCCCAGTGCTTGCTGGGAGCTCCTGTCAGAATGAAGGCTTCCTATTTAAACTCCATATTGGTCTCTGCAGATCCTCCCCCCTCCCACTCCATCCCCTCTAATGTGTTGTAATCTGATACTTTGATGTGGCCCCCGGGGCACTCTGGGTATTGTAGTCTTCCGCTGGCTGCCGTCACCGCCATATGTCACGAGACACGCCCGGGAGAGGCACTGCAATACCCAGGATGCACCGCGCCATTTAAAATAACACAGGACGGCGCAGGAGCAGGGGAGGGGGGGGGGGGGGTGATGGAGGAGGAGGAGGAGGAGGAGGGAAGGGGGAGGCGGCGGCGAGCGCGATACACGCTGCTGCTGCTGGCAGCTTGTTGTAACGGAGGCTGGAAAGGACAATAGAAGACGACACATGGCAGGCGAGGAAGCGGCCAGAAAAACGAAAGAAGGCGGCGTGACGGGACCGGAGTCCGCACACACACCGTCACACACACCTTCAGGGTTTTATTTGCGCCCCGCTTGGACCGGAAAACCGCCCGCCGAGCCTATTAATAGCGCTCGGTTTCCTCGTTTTGTCGACATCGTCCGCTCCCAGCCTGTTATCCCCGCTGCACGCACGCCCAACACATACACGGCTATTGATTAATTGCTTTACATAATCTTATTGGTTAAAATCCATTAAGCTGTTTAGGAGCATCGGCGGCTCCTTGGCAGGAGACAAATGAGGTTGAGTTGAGCTGGAGGCTCCGCTCGCTCACTGGCCGACTGTGCGTAAAAAGGCGCTTGTGCGTAAAAATGCTCCACAACTATAAATAGTGGCAGAGCAGGCACCCCGGATTATCAGCGCTAATGCCAGGCCTCAACTTCTGCCTCCCCACCTTCTCCGTATGTTCATTTGTTAGAATCAGTCACAATTATTCAGCTCCGCGGCTCGCTGCTGCTCTTATTATCTAAAGGCTGGATCCTTCACCACCCCCCCACCCCCCCGCCGCTACTGCTGCGGAGCCCCGACTCCCCCCGCGGGGGCTATTAAAGTTTTACCCAATCTGATCCAAAGTCCAATAGGACGGAAATTAACATTTACAGCTGCACAAAGGTGGTCAGAGAGAAGGACAGAGTCCAAACCAGTGACGGATCACAAAGAGGGGAAAACCAGCACCGTCACATCACACCTCCAGCCCGGCCACACAGATACACAGACACATACACACACACACACACACACACAGAGGGGAGAGAAGTGGGCTGCATTACAGAAAAAGAGAGAAAAACTTTTCCCCTGAGACGTAAACGCGCCCTGCAAACGTGCTCCAAAAAGACTGAAGAAGAAGCGGAAGCCGCGGCTCGCTGTGCCACAGACTCTCCGGTAAACGGAGGCTGAATAAACAGAGCCCGTTCAAACAGCCGCCGACCTTCCTGAGTCGGTAAACAAACCGGGTCGGTCGGTGCAGCCACGCAGGCCGCTGCTGCTCCATAAAAACAGGTCCAATGATTAAATAAACAACCTATAAAGACTTGAAGCCCGGAAAGTTGACATCAGTGAATTACGCACCGCCTGCCTGCCTGCCTGCCTGCCTCTCCGTCTCCATTCAAACGGACCAACTTCAGCCTCAAAGCCCCGCTGGAGAGCTTCTGAAAACCCCGTTCAGTCCGCGGCTCAGCCCAGCAGCTGGTTATCGCTCTTTTAAGAAAACGATCCGGGATGTTTCTCTCCGGCTGGAAGCGGGACTCACATTCGATTTTATTCACATTCGCAGGATATGGAATAAAAATGCGCGAATAGGCGCGTCAGTGAGCGGTTGGAGCGGCAGGTAAAGAGCTGTTAAAGCCGTGAAGTGTGTGCGGGAGCGGCTGCTGCTCGCCAGTGAGCGGGTCCGGACCTGCCGTGCGTGTTTCAGAGAGGGGAACCGAGCCGCTTGTATAAACAAAGAACCCGCGCTGACTGTTACTCTCCGGACAATGAGACGCGGACTGAACGCGCAGCCTGTTTCCATGATGCGGTGCTGAGACCCCCCGCTTCTATTTCTATAACATTTTCCATCAGAGGTGAGAGAAAGAACGCGAACACCGGATTCCCCTCTTCTCTCTCTCCGACTCCCACTTCTCAGAGTCCGAATGAGCGCGAAGCGGCGACGGAAGCTTTTTAAAATCTAGGTTACAGGCTGGAGAGCGGATTCTGTGCGGGGCTCAGTGCGGGCGCTGCGGTGAAGGTGCGAGGCGGCTTACCTTTGTAGAGATATCCGAGCTGGTGTCAACTTTAGCGTCTGCCATTGTTTCAGTTCAATAAAATAAAGGACGGCTGAAATGAAAGGTTGAATAAAGTAAATCCCTCTCCTCGGTTAGTCGATCAAACAGTGTTATATTGTGCCAGTGGCCAGCGCTGCTCACGGCCGAGCCTTTAATATAGGCTCATGGGCGGAGTTTAGAGGAGGACGGTGGAGGCTGATTGGCTGAAAGCTCCACAGAGGTGTTCTCTTCGCGCGTTGGAGTGGAACAATGGATAGAATTTCTAAACCCAGAGACCACGCCCCCCTCCCCTCCATCCGCCGCTGCTACTGTCTTTTCTCCACAAAAACAATAACTGACCGATTAAACTCGACAAAACGGACTCTGTGAACGAGCCGCGGTCCGTTTCCACACCGTGAAACCGAGAGAAGTCACTTTACACCGAATTACGCACTAAATATATCGAATGGCAGCGCTTCGGTTGACGTATGTCACATTTTGATTGATTGATGTTCATCTGGTCGACTCAAGCGGCGAGTACGGAGCGCTTCTCCCGCCCACCGACGCGACGAGGGAATAGAAGCTTTGAAGGGAGGGAAAATGTCGGCGACACGGACAGTGTCAGTGGATTAAAGCTCTGTTATAACGCTTCTGTCACCTCTTCCCTCCAGTTCTAAAACACGAATCAGATAAAAGGCTTCAAGAAACGTATAACATTGCCGCCATGTCTCATCAGAGCTCTTCATCCTCGCCTGCTGGCCCCGCCCCCTCCCGCCGCCCATGTTTGAAACTCTCCCTCATCTCTGTTTGTGCGCACTTGACGCTCTTGATTTTTTTTTTTTTTTTTACATAACATCCCATACATTCGTGCGCCAAGGTCGACGCACGAATAAACACACAATGATGGTGGAGCAGAATCTACAGGCACACTGTGACACCGTGCTTGTTCAGTGCTACAGGCTCAGAGCTCAGTGAGCGGGTGCAGTTCAGTGCTGGTGGCCTCATTTCCTCATCTCATTGTTAGAAGCCACGAGAAAAGCCCCGTCGTGGAGGAGGGAGGAAAAAAGCAGTGCGACATAACAGACATGCGATGAGACAAGTGCGCGAGATTCTTCTAATGTGCTCATGAACTGACACGCATTCTTATGAAACACAAGGGCAAACACGGATGTTTCCTTACCGACTTTAGTACTCAGGGCTTTTACAAGCTGAGCATGAGAAGGACAAAGCGGCAAAAAAGCGGCCGCCATTGCTCGCTCAGGATGGGGGGGATGGGAGCAGAGTGTGGTCCGGTAACAGGCAGCCCACATTCACATTCTGCTCTGATGACGCACTCGGCCGCCGAGCACGACTCTGATTGGTCGGCTAAGTGGAATAAACACGGCTTTGGCGCACGGCGTGCGTTGATTGGGTCCCGAAGACGTCCATCAATTCAAACTCGGCTCCGCCGGCGCGCTGTGAGCTGCGGGGCTGGATTCTGGATCCGGACTGCGTGTGTCAGCGCAGAGTTTTACTTCAGCCTTTCACATGTTACCTTTCCCATCAGCAGCCGAGGAAAAGCGCCTTTTACCGCCATGATCTCTGAGAGCAGCATCATCCCGTGGAAGTGCCGGGAAAGCCGAACATCATGTTTCACTGAGATGTGTTAGGAAATATTACAGCGGGTATGTTTGAGAGCAGCGCAAGAGGAAGTGATCCTTCAACAGAACCAAACTCTGCTTCTCTTACCGTGTTTTCACTGTTTGCTATTTTCACCATAAAATCACACAGGAGACATGAAGCAGCTCTCACAGCTGAGAAGAGTCGAACATTTGTAGATTTGCTTTTAGTTTGCATTGAAAAGAGGCAGTGCAGGTGATGTGACCTGTGCTCTCCTGTGCCCAGGTGGCCATGAAAGCCCCTTCCCACTGCAAACTAGAACTTAACCAACATCCTCTGTTGTGTGTTTTTGTGCTCAAACTGTTCATCTACGACTGCTTCAAGTAATGGAACTAGATTCAGACACTGATGAGGAGGCGACACTAAAGCTTCGTATCCGTCTCTGCTTTGAGCAGTCAGGAAGAGCCAGACTGCTCCTAAGTACCAAATAAGAGCGACACAAAGTCAAATATAAAGTGTTTGTGGGTTAAATGCAAAGACACAGCGCCTCCAAGAACAACAGTAGAAGTACAATAAGTGATTCACAAAGTAGAAAACAGCAGAGAAAATAAAAAGTAATAAAACAACTTAAAGTAAAAGTCATAGTGCACTTAGTGGGCCTCATTTACGAACAATGCGTACGCACGAATCTGTGCTTGAACTGTGCGTACGCACGTTTGACGCACAAATCTTGGATTCATCAATTTGTTCTTACCTAAATTTCTTCGTACTCTGCGAACAAATGTAGAACTCCCTCAGACCATGCGTACGCACAAATGATGAAAGAAATGTCCTCGGAAATGTTAACACACACCCTTTAACTAAATGCATACTATATTAAAACTTCATTTATTGAAAAAAAGGCTTTAATAGACAATAATTGAATTTACTAATGTATGGATCAAACATAAATGCCGTGTCATCCTCATAATTTATTGTCATATTATTAAAACTTCAATTATAGCAGTTGAGTTAGTTTATTAAGTTTACAACAGAGTAGACCACATGAAAATGTTCATATTGAAATGTAACACTTTTGTTACAATTGTTTCTATTTCTGCTGATGTGAAATTTTTCTTTTTTCCTTTTGAGGCCATCTTTCACGTTCTGTCAGCTTCTCCGTAACACCGCTCTCTTCCTGCGGCACCAAACAGATGTCCTTATATAGAGAAATAGAGGCGTGGCAGGATGCTGATTGCAGATCGCGGACACATTTCTGCGCAGATATTAGTGAATGAGGCCCAGTAAGTGGAGTGGATCAGTAGTGGGCTAGTGCACATGATAATGAACAGAATGGAAACGTAATATTGCACATGGTTTTAAAAGTTATCTAAGAGGCAAAGTAGAATAAAAGTTTGGATCCAACACAACATTTGTGTGACACAACAAACAAATGTTTCAACTTGAGGCTGTAGACCTGCAAGTCCCATGTTCTGAGGGGTAAAAGGAGTGTCAATAAAGAGAGCGATGTACCGTCTGATTGTGGTAACAAAAATCGTCTTCCTCTTTAACACAGAGGTCTGTCTCTGTCGGGATCCTTTCTCTCGTGATGTCATTGTAATGTTGTTGGATTTCTCTGCAAAGTTCAGGTCATTCGAGGCCCAGGCTACAGGTTGGTGAGTTCCTGCTGTGGAGAAGCGGTCCAACACTGGTCTGAATCCGCACCAGAATCAGTCCAAGTAAATCAGTCCAGTTCTAGGTGCCAGTGTGAACCTCTCAGGCCTTCATGTGCAGGCCTGTGAGGCTGGATTATCAGCTGGCCAGAGCAGTCAGCTGTCCTGGGGCCCCAAACCCCCGAGGAGCCCCCTAAAGCCTCAGGTTCACTGTGCGTCAATTGGTTGTGCATAATTTGATTAACTGCAGATTTGTTTAGGAATTTGCACCATTGAAGTACAATATCAACTAAGACAGGTCCCGGATCACTACTTAATCTCACGGCCCTGTCCTGTGGAGGGGCCCTGTGTCGATATGTAGCTTTAAGGCCGTGGCTATTTAAGTTATAATTGGGGCCAAAAAACAACACTTTTTACTGCAGGGCCCCTAACTGGTTAATCCATGCACGCTGTGCAGGGTTTGCTTCAATGTTAGAACACAGCGACGTTCAGCCTCATCACGTTCAGTCATTTATTATCTACAGTTAACTGGAAAAATGGTCCACTTTGTTTTGTATACTTCATAGTGGTCACACATTTGTCCCTGCATGTTTAATATAGGCTCAGATTGTTATTCTAAGTGTGTGACAACATGACAGAAAGGATCCCTACAGAGATAGACCTTTTTGTTACAGAGGAAGATGATTTTGTGAATTTGAAGTTTTAATTTGATAGTTTGGATCTAAGAAAATAATCAGGTAAAACACAAAAATACAAGCTTTCAAATCGAGGCAGCAGCATGTGTCCTGTGAGCTTAAATCAGTGTTTTTCTGAATGGAGTCTGGTGTGTCTGCAGAGAGCGATGTAACGTCTGTGTGTGGTTAAAACAATCATCTTCCTCTGTAACAAAAAGGTCTATCTCTGTAGGGATCCTTTCTGTCATGTTGTCACACACTTAGAAGAACAATCTGAGCCTGTCAGTGGAAACAACAAGAACTTTTAGTGGACGACCTTTGACCCATCAAGGATTATGTTGCAGCCATTACAGCCTGTCTCACTGCTGCAGGATGAACACGTCTGCTGGAGACATTCACACACTTTAAGTAACTTTCAGTCATTTAGACCCTAAATATGTTAAAAACGAACCCAGATCATAAAATGAACATCTGAATGAACGCAGCTAAAAGTACTGAACAGAGCGACTTCTGTTCCTGCTTCAAAACTCAGAGTGATCTTAAAACTCAGGTGGGTTTAGCCTCATTTTGCACCTCAGAAATGCAGGCACTATGAATCTGAAACCACTTCAACTCAGTGTGTAAAGTTCATCAATGAAGCGTGTTGAAAGTGCAGTTTAAACATTTGCCGCCTCAGAGCTGACACTAATCCAGGTTTAGAGTTAATCCAGGCTGGTGCGGCTCACCCTGCAGGGGATGAACTCGGTCTACACGAGCTTCTCAAATAAGACAAGAGACACTTTGAATCTGTTTTGTTTCAGTTTTTTTCATCATAACTGAGAGTTCAAGACAAAAATCAATAGGTGAGAAAGAGAGAAGCAGCAGAAAGAGTCTCTCTGGGGACTGACTAGTCGTGTTACTCGGTGCATCAGTCAGCCAGCGTGCCGCCGACATGTTGGAACCTGTTGCAGCAATGCAGTGAAGTGGACGCTTCAAGCAGGCAGAACAAACAACACAGGTTCACATCAGGGAGTCTGGGATGTTCAGACCTTCAAAACATGCAAGAAGGCTGCAGTGGACAGAGGGGTCACTGCAGGACGAGAGGATCAAAGATGCATGGTGTACTCTGAGAGATAACTGCACACTAAGTGATCTGTTTTTGAAAACCTGCAGTTCCTCTGGTGTCCACTTGAGGCTGTCTCCAGCAGTGAGTCAGTCCCCATAGAGCCCCATGTTAAACTTTACAGCAGAAATAAACATGTTTACAGCCTGGTACAAAAAACAGTTTGGGTCTCTATAGCTCATTTCTCTCTTCATGACAACTGTACGGGGAGAATCTTTATACAGCTCACCTGTTTACATTATATTAAGGCTTAAAGTGATGCAGCATTAGGGGCGTTTGCTAACCCCTCCCTCCTCTACAGCTCCACCCACTCGTCCACATATATGGTCACTTCTGGCTCCAACATGGCGAAGGCCAACATGGCGAACCCGAGGCTTCAGAAAGGCAGCTGACAAACCGTTGGGTGACATCACAGTGGCTACGTCCATCACATGTGCAGCCTCTAAGTGTGAAACATTAACGTTTTCCCCTGCAGGACTCCTCCACACACACACTGTCATTCACACACACACACACACACACACACACACACACACACACACACACACACACTGTCATTCACACACACACACACACACACTGTCATTCCAACACACACACACACACACACACACACACACACACGGCTTCATCAGAGTTAGCTTCAGAACTTTCACACCTTGACTACGAATCATCTTCTCTTACTGACCGAAATACCAGAATATATATTGAAAACACACATCCCAATGTGACGCTAGTTAGTTTTATTATAACTAACTAACTAACTAACTAGCTCTCCCGTCCTCTCTGAACATTTGTTCGTCTCTAAGAGGTCGAAAATATTTGATGCATCTTTAATTTTTCATGTGATTTACACATTTTAGGAGCAATATGATCATGCATGCTGTGTGTGTGTGTGTGTGTGTGTGTGTGTGTGTGTGTGTGAGTGTGTAGCCCATGTTATCTGGCACAAGAGGAAGTGCTCGTTTGACCATGACTTCCTCTGCTGTCTCAGTGAAGCAACACAGAGTTGAGTTTCATGTAAAGCAGAGGAGAAGTGAGCAGATGTGTGTGTCCGTCAGGTTTACATGTGCGCTGTGTTTCCGAGGTTTGATGGATGTGAAACTCTGCTCACGTCTCAGGAACGTTAACAATAAATGCAAATCAGAGAGCAGGATCTGAGGGCAGGGGGAAGTCAGAGGGCGACCTTTGCTTCCCCAAAGCATCGGCTGCAGAGGCTCATGGGTAATGTAGTATTAGGAGTTTAAAGCAATAGGAAACTATTTTACTTTATTTAATCCCCCAATCAAAAGGAGATCACTATATGTAGTTATAAACAGATAAAAGGACATTTCAAGTGTTTATTACAGTGTGATTAAAATACGCTTAATTCAACAATTCTTCCTCCTCCCATGAGGATCCTAAGAACTTTTGGATTAAGTTCATCATCATGTATCACCATGACCTAATTCTGACAACCTTCACAGACTGTGAGAACACATTTCATTTAGTTAAATCTTTAATTTATTATAATATCATCAGTTTTTATCACTAAATAAAAACAGTAAAAAAGTCAAAACACAACAGTTAGTGCACTTCGGGAAGAGAGGGGGAGGGGTGGCAGTTATAGTGTGTTATATCATCAGGACGGCGTGAAGCCTGCCGTACGTCTTTGACTGTCTCGACTCTACCGTCATTGCATCGCAGAAGAAGAAGAGACATACGGTGATTTATTTTCCAGTAACGGATTACTGTTCATGAAAAAGTAACTAAATAACAGATGACATGACTTGTGGAACTAACGCGTCACGTTACACGATAAAACAAAAAAGTGATGTGAGTACGGATCGCTTTGTAACACGTTACCCCCCAACACTGATCATCATGCAGTCCAGATAGAACGTTTCTTTGAGGCTGTTTTTTCGTCGTCCTCGAAGACCCAGGTGGAATCGAAATGTTGTGACAGAAATGGTCCAAACAGCGTAATCACCTCTTTTAGTTTTGTTGCCTGATCGTCTGAATGTGTTCCACCCGACCTCATGCTGACTTTTTCCAGCTCTCTATAAAACAGTCTGCGTGAAGTCGGGGGGGGCTGACGTGGACGCAGAAACATCGTTACTGAGCCCCCCTCCTCAGGGTCCAACATGACCTCTCAGCTCTCACTGCCCAAACCTGACATCATTTAGCAGCTGATGTTTCATAACAGAACATGAAACTGCACAAGTTAATGATTTTATTTAAAACAATGCAATTATTAAAAACCCTCGAAGGACCTTTTTAAAGTCAACTCTTGTTCTGAAAATGATAAATATGCCGTTATACTGAAATCTATTGAAACATCTTTTAACAGACATGAACACTCGCTAACAAGCAGGTCTGATGAGCACAGATCATGAGATAATGACGATGAGTCCCGACCACACACGTGCAGGTTCTGTTGGTTCCTTTGGCAAACGCTGCAAATCACCGTTAGCGTTGCTGTCATAAAACAGCCAATCTCTCTTCACCCACTTCTCTGTGAATTCTTCCACTGGTACTTCCTCTCTGACTTCATCCTTCCTTCCGGATAGTTCTACTCCGGTTAATGCCGCCACGTTCTTAAAAGTTTGTCTCTCCTCCGAGGTAACAGCTAGCCAAATATAACAAGCGTAAATACAGAGACGGTGCACAGCGAGGGTCAATCCTAAAATTGCGATACAGTTAATGACAGTCATATGTCGCTTGCCTTATTTATTTTATTCACAAACATAGACTTTGACCCTCGTTGGCGTGTAGTGGCTGTTCACTGTAAATATTCATTAAAATCATTATCGTTGTTTTCCTCCGTCCAGCAGCCAATGAAACGCTTCCTCCTCAGGGACATGTGACCATCCTGCTCGGTCACCCACAGCTTGCTCTCAGTGTTGACCTCTCTCGCTCTCTCTGTCTCTCACCCTCTGTCTCCCCCTGGAGAGAGATCCCTGATTGTCACCTTGAGGTGTCTCCGTGTGACGTTTCTTTTGTGGCAAAGGAGTCTTCGTGTGCCGCTGTGAACGACGGCCAACTTCTCTGTAGTTCCAGTTTAGCCAGCGTTCAGCGATAAACGACTCCCAGCCCGACGTCCTCCTCCGTGCGCTGCATTGTTTACAGTCCAGTCAGCAGCTCGAGAAGCGACCGTGTGTTCAGATCAAAGGTAAATTCTCCCTCCAGATGTGTCTGCTAAATAAACGCTGTCATCTCTCGGTTTGTCCCATCCCCCGGAGGAGCGCCCGTTCATCTGTCTGTGCTGAGTCTCAGTCTCACTGTAAACAGGAAGTTACACAGAGGCTGCACTCTGGCTTACTCAGGTCTGTCCTCAAGAGGAGAAGAAAACTACTGTAACATGTTTGTTGAACGGAGGGCGGAGCCATCATTTATGATGCATTCAAGGCAGTCAGGAAATCTAAAAGCTGAGCGGTTTTTAAGACACAGCATCAAGCAGATTTGTCTCTAGTTGAATTTTAGATCTAGAACAGATTGTTAGCTGTTAGCTGTTAGCATGCCGATGTCTGTTTATAGAGATTAATAAGAAGCTAAATCGTTGTCAGATGAAGCTGATGCAAGTTTTTCCTGCGTACACCGCAGCCTGCTGATACGTGATTGGTCCTACCTTTAAACAGAGATTACTGCCGTCATGGTTGTGATCGTTCATCTTTGGTATTTGAGTTTTTATTACACAATCATTTTTCTGGCCCTAATGTGTCTCGCCCCTGACGTTATCCAATATTACAATAAAACTCAAACTAATTAAAACTAAAGTGAAATTGAAAAAAAAAAGTTGAAACAAAATAATAATAAAATTAAACCCCAGCCCTCCCTGAAGTGGCCCAATGGGGCAGACAACAACCTAGAGAGGCAACAAGACAGCAGCCCACCTCCCATAGCCTCTCCTATTCTCGGGTCTTTGAAACTGTGTACTAAGAACAGGTGCACCTCGTCGAGCATCACCTGCAGAGCTACAGAGGGGAAACAGAGACAAACAGAACAGGTTGAACTACTGATTCTTCTCCTGATCATATGGACTCTCAGCTGAGCGAAGACGTTATTTAAGTACAAACATTCAGTTAGTCATTGTTCAAGTTTAGCGCGCTCAGAGCCTGAAACGGAGAAAGTTCATAACCACCTTTGTGACACCTGTTGTCTCTACCTGGCGCTTCAGGTTATGTCGATCCAGCTAACTCAAAGAATAAAAAACATTGTGCATGTTTTTAACCCTTTTCTTCCTCTAAATGCTGTTAACCTAAAAAAAAACTGCTACATATGCTAACTGTAGCTCTTTGATTGAAGCAGATTGAAACAGGTGTGCATTCAAACGTACAAACCAGCAAACTTAAAATAACTTCTCATCACTGGGTCCACCGTAAAGGAAAAACCAACAACAATCCTGACTCAGGCACCAGCTAAGGAATAAATCAAGGTCTGACAAACACTGAATGAGCTAACATGCAGGTGAACACAGATAGCTGCTAACTAGTGCTAACATGTAAATAAAACAATGAGTGTAAAACTAGGCCCAGAGGTTACGTTCAGTGACTGAATTAGCTGAGGGGACACCTAGCACACAGCTAGCAGCTCCCAGCTGTCACTCGAGAGGCCACGCCCCTAATGCTGCATCACTTTAAGCCTTAATATAATGTAAACAGGTGAGCTGTATAAAGATTCTCCCCGTACAGTTGTCATGAAGAGAGAAATGAGCTATAGAGACCCAAACTGTTTTTTGTACCAGGCTGTAAACATGTTTATTTCTGCTGTAAAGTTTAACATGGGGCTCTATGGGGACTGACTCACTGCTGGAGACAGCCTCAAGTGGACACCAGAGGAACTGCAGTTTGTTTCACTTGCATTGGCTTCATTTTGAACACCTGAGGTTGCCGCTTGATTCAAACACAGTCTCCTGCAGGGTCTCCTCTCAGAGCAGAGGTTAGAGACAATATCTGGAGGATTCAGAGAATCTGAGGCGTCTGAAGGAAGAAAAGGACAGAAGCAGCTTCAACTGTCCTGTTGTAATGGTGATACATGTAATGTTTGCACTGTACGTCTGTCTGAGTCTCTCTCTCTCTCACACACACACACACACACACACACACACACACACACAGGCAGAGTTTTTAGAGGCGTCTCTGCAGCTTTACGAGCCTGTAGCCCAAGGCTCCACATTTACTGCTGGAATTCTGTTTGAAGGAACAAGCTGAGACAGTGAGGGGCTCAAACCCCGCTGCTCCTCCACATCTACGATGGCTCCTCCAACAGACCTCCTCTGTTGCCCTCTCCTCCTGCACAGCTCCTCCTCCTCCTCCAGACCTCCTAGAGTTTCTGTTTCAGGTTGTTTCTGGATAAAAGCCAGCTGCTGCCTCCGTGCTGCTGTGCAAGGCATCAACACCCAGGCTCACGGTTTTTTAATCTCTTAATCAGCTTCCTGTTGTCCTGGTTTTTCAAAGTAAAACTGGATTGAATCAACCTGATCCAGATACAGACTTTTCAAGATAACCAAATCCAGATGACCAGAGCTCAAAATGAGACTACACACCACATCCTTTGTCCACAGGGGGCGCCAAAATCAACACACTGAATGTTCCTCACAGCTATTTGAAGAGGCTGTATGTAAGATTTCACATATAGTAATCATTCAAATATTTTTTATTGCCAATGTGTGAAGGGACAGTAGAGGAACTGACAAACTGAGACCCAGCACCCACAACAACACCAACACAAACTACACACAAGAATAAAAAACATAAAAAAGTTTTATCTAGTGAAGCCCGTCTGACCAAACAGGAAGTGACAGACGTCAGGGGGAAAACTAGAGTCAACATCGGCAGGGCATGCGAATCATGGAGACCCATGACTTATTGTTGTCATAGAAACAAAACCCATGCAGCTTTCTCTCACCACGTGCAGCGTTTTTCGTCTCACAGCACAAGTGCTTCATCCCAGCTCTCTCCAGCCGCCCTGCCCCGCCTGGCTGATGTTCGCTGATGCTTGTGATGATTTGCTTGTTCGCCGGCGTAATTTACCGTTTGGTTACGAAGCACAATGCCGGAGTCATGCAGTGTAGTTATGTTAGAGCTAGTTGGCTAATCTTAGCATGCTCGCTAACGTTATGACAACCAAAATACTATCCGATTGTGTTGTCAGTCTAGCTTGACAAATAACTTCGCCAGCTAACGTGATATTAACTTAGGTATTATGACAAACAGTGTTGATTTAGGACAACATGATAAGATAAGATAATCCTTTATTGATCCCCAGGGGGGAAATACGATGCCGGTCAACATGATGCCGGTCAATGATCATGACTCGTCAGTAAACAGTAAACAGAGCCGGTGAGTTCAGAGACTGAGCATGCTCAGCTTCGTGTGTCTCCGGCAAAAACCCTGGATGCTCGTTCATGCGTGCGAGTGTCCGCACGAGCGCGTACAAGAAGGTTGACTGCAGTTCACTCAACGGCCGACCGTGTAGCTAGGAATGAGGACTTTCTGAAAGTTATAGCACCTTTAATGTTTGATGTTGATGCTGTTTGGTGGATTATTTCCTACTTCACGTCTCTGCAGAGATACAGCAATTAAAACACCCTCAGTGTAAACCACACTGTAAAAATGTTGTTTAGTTTGATCACATTTAGTTCCTGAAGTCCAGCCTGAAACCTTGAGCAGATCGTTCCAAACAGGAAGTCAGACACAAAAACAGCATAGAGCATCTGGTCGTTTCAAAATAAAACATCATGACTCCCGTTTTTTTTGTATTATCGCGTGATTTCGCAGTTCTCTCGTGATCTTGTGATCTCATGAATCCAGCTGCTTGGGCCAGCGCTCCGCTGCGCTGCAGACCAGACACGCTTCCTGGGGTGTCTGACAGACAGAAGCGCGGCGCAGATGAACACACCGGACACGGATCCTGTGGGATCCTGGCGTTACTACCTCCGATGCTGGCTCATAGGCGGAACGACTTCGCCCCACCATTCCGCCTCTGTGCGTTTTACATAGAAGACGGAACGTAACAGAGGCGTAATAATCCCGCCTTGAACTGGCATTGTATAAGGAGCTAGAGTTTTAAGAAGCTGTTCTGGAGATCGGAGGTAACATAGAAGTACACTTCCATATTTTGGGAGCATTTTCAGGAGTTTATCGGAGTAAAAGTTCAGCTCGAGGTCCAGACACTCTCGTAGTTTAAATAACAAATTTTCAAATCACGTCTTATTTTGAATTAAGACCAAAATACAAAACAATTATTAAACAGATAAAAAGTCTTAAAGCCGACAGGTAAACCGAATCGTGACAGGAAGCTTTGAGTCAGGGAATCTCGTAAAAAGAAGTTGTAAAAACTAATTTACATAAAATAAAACAATTTGTAACCTGAAGCTGAAACGATCAGACACACCTTCAGGCGTCAGTAAATGTTTTCATTGATGTCCTTGAAGGACGAGGAGCTGTAAAATCTAACTGTCAATCAAAGCTGAGTGCTCATGCTTCAAATAAAAACCTTTCAAGTTTAGATGTTTCTGAAAAGGTTAAAATATGTGGTAAAATATACATTTCTCTAAGAAAGGTTGTTTTTTCATGCAGTTTGACGTGACCCATTTCCGGCCGTATTAAAGCATTACCTGCCTTTGTGCTGGGTGCATTAGTGTGAAAAGAGGACTCACTCATCACAATAGGAGGTGTTTGGTCCAAACCCTCGCTGGGGGACAGCAGCTGGAGGGGGGGGGTTACTGTACTCAGATGACTCCTCCAATGAATTAGTCGTCCAGTCAGTGAAGGTGTCTCACAATCTGCTCCGTGAGTCTGAAACAGACAGGTAAAAAGTGTAAACCTGCACCTGAGCACCTGAGACAGTTTAAAGCTGCTCTCTGCACACTGGCCCATCAGTGACATCTGGTGGCAGCTGGAGGACACTACACATAACAGTTGTCCCCTCTGGATTTAATGCAACGTAATTATACATTAATAACAAATGATAACATGGACATCATTGAAACTTCAAATTCACCATGTGGTCGAACACTCGATTCTGATTGGCTGCAGGGGGTCAGTTAATTCCTGACAGTAACAAGCTAACATCTAATTACAACAATGAAGGACTTGAACATTTCACGGTTAAGATTGCAGTAAACATGGCCGACGGTAAAGATTGCAGTAAACATGGCCGAAGGTAAAGATTGCAGTAAACATTCGCGGACGGAAAAGATTGCAGTAAACATGGCCGACGGTAAAGCTTGCAGTAAACATGGCCGACCATAAGCATGGCCAATGGTAAAGATTGCAGTAAATATGGCCGACTGGAAACATGGTTGACGGTAAAGACTGCAGTAAACATGGCCGACTGTAAAGATTGCAGTAAACATGGCCGACTGTAAAGACTGCAGTAAACATGGCAGACGGAAAAGATTGCAGTAAACATGGCCGACTGTAAAGATTGCAGTAAACATGGCCGTCCGGAAACATGGCCGACTGTAAAGATTGCAGTAAACATGGCCGACTGTAAAGATTGCAGTAAACATGGCTGGCCGGAAACATGGCCGACCGGTAAGATTGCAGTAAACATGGCTGACCGTAAAGATTGCAGTAAACATGGCCTACGGAAAAGATTGCAGTAAACATGGCTGACCGGAAACATGGCTGACCGTAAAGATTGCAGTAAACATGGCCGACCATAAACATGGCCGACAGTAAAGATTGCAGTAAACATGGCCGACCATAAACATGGTAAAGATTGCAGTAAACATGGCCGACCATAAACATGGCCGACAGTAAAGATTGCAGTAAACATGGCCGACGGTAAAGGTTGCAGTAAACATGGCCGACCGTAAGCATGGCCAATGGTAAAGATTGCAGTAAATATGGCCGACTGGAAACATGGTTGACGGTAAAGACTGCAGTAAACATGGCCGACTGTAAAGATTGCAGTAAACATGGCCGACTGTAAAGATTGCAGTAAACATGGCAGACGGAAAAGATTGCAGTAAACATGGCCGACCGGAAACATGGCCGACAGTAAAGATTGCAGTAAACATGGCCGACTGTAAAGATTGCAGTAAACATGGCCGACTGTAAAGATTGCAGTAAACATGGCAGACGGAAAAGATTGCAGTAAACATGGCCGGCTGTAAAGATTGCAGTAAACATGGCCGTCCGGAAACATGGCCGACTGTAAAGATTGCAGTAAACATGGCCGACTGTAAAGATTGCAGTAAACATGGCTGGCCGGAAACATGGCCGACCGGTAAGATTGCAGTAAACATGGCTGACCGTAAAGATTGCAGTAAACATGGCCTACGGAAAAGATTGCAGTAAACATGGCTGACCGGAAACATGGCCGACTGGTAAGATTGCAGTAAACATGGCTGACCGTAAAGATTGCCGTAAACATGGCCGACCATAAACATGGCCGACAGTAAAGATTGCAGTAAACATGGCCGACCATAAACATGGCCGACAGTAAAGATTGCAGTAAACATGGCCGACCGTAAACATGGCCGACAGTAAAGATTGCAGTAAACATGGCCGACCGTAAACATGGCAGACGGAAAAGATTGCAGTAAACATGGCCTACTGTAAAGATTGCAGTAAACGTGGCCGACTGTAAAGATTGCAGTAAACATGGCAGACGGAAAAGATTGCAGTAAACATGGCCGACCGGAAACATGGCCGACAGTAAAGATTGCAGTAAACATGGCCGACTGTAAAGATTGCAGTAAACATGGCCGACTGTAAAGATTGCAGTAAACATGGCAGACGGAAAAGATTGCAGTAAACATGGCCGGCTGTAAAGATTGCAGTAAACATGGCCGTCCGGAAACATGGCCGACTGTAAAGATTGCAGTAAACATGGCCGACTGTAAAGATTGCAGTAAACATGGCTGGCCGGAAACATGGCCGACCGGTAAGATTGCAGTAAACATGGCTGACCGTAAAGATTGCAGTAAACATGGCCTACGGAAAAGATTGCAGTAAACATGGCTGACCGGAAACATGGCCGACCGGTAAGATTGCAGTAAACATGGCTGACCGTAAAGATTGCAGTAAACATGGCCGACCATAAACATGGCCGACAGTAAAGATTGCAGTAAACATGGCCGACCATAAACATGGCCGACAGTAAAGATTGCAGTAAACATGGCCGACCGTAAACATGGCCGACAGTAAAGATTGCAGTAAACATGGCCGACCGTAAACATGGCAGACGGAAAAGATTGCAGTAAACATGGCCGACCATAAACATGGCCGACAGTAAAGATTGCAGTAAACATGGCCGATGGTAAAGGTTGCAGTAAACATGGCCGACCGTAAGCATGGCCAATGGTAAAGATTGCAGTAAATATGGCCGACTGGAAACATGGTTGACGGTAAAGACTGCAGTAAACATGGCCGACGGAAAAGATTGCAGTAAACATGGCCGACTGTAAAGATTGCAGTAAACATGGCAGACGGAAAAGATTGCAGTAAACATGGCCGACCGGAAACATGGCCGACAGTAAAGATTGCAGTAAACATGGCAGACGGAAAAGATTGCAGTAAACATGGCCGACCGGAAACATGGCAGACTGTAAAGATTGCAGTAAATATGGCCGACTGGAAACATGGCCGACTGTAAAGATTACAGTAAACATGGCCTACTGTAAAGATTGCAGTAAACGTGGCCGACTGTAAAGATTGCAGTAAACATGGCAGACGGAAAAGATTGCAGTAAACATGGCCGACCAGAAACATGGCCGACGGTAAAGATTGCAGTAAACATGGCCGATGGTAAAGATTGCAGTAAACATGGCCGACAGTAAAGATTGCAGTAAACATTGGCAGACGGAAAAGATTGCAGTAAACATGGCCGACCGTAAGCACGGCCAATGGTAAAGATTGCAGTAAACATGGCCGAAGGTAAATATTGCAGTAAACATGGCCGACCGTAAACATGGCTGACGGTAAAGATTGCAGTAAACATGGCTGACGGTAAAGATTGCAGTAAACATGGCTGACGGTACAAATTGCGGACAGTAAACACCACAGACAGGAAACTAGGCCAATGGTAAAGAAGTCCATTAGGAAGCACGGCCAACAGAGCTGTCAATCATGAGGTCACACCCCCTTTTTATAGCATCAAAGAAAACACACTGTGACATAAATCAGCATGATAAGAACTAACTATAATGACAGAAACCATGTTGGAGAAAAATGTATTTGACGTGTATTTTGATTTTATAGTTTGACTCATGTCCCATCTGTTAACATGGAGGAGGCGGGCTTTATGAGCTATACTGCAGCCAGTCAGCAGGGGGCGATAGAGAGGGTTTGGCTTCACTGTTCATACAGTCAATGGGATGGATATATTAATGAGTCAGGATGCGGTTAGCTTAGCATTAAGGCTGTCCGAGTGCAGCACCATAGTATCAGTATCAGTACACGTCAAACATCTGTAGCTTTAATATTTAAACTTGAGTCAGTCGATATCATGTCTCTGGAGGTCAGTGGGTCAAACTGAGGCTCTGACCTCTTTATGATATGGCAGAACTGAGCATGCTCTGGCTGCCTTCCACACACACACACACCACACACACACACACACACACACACACACACACACACACACACACACAGTCAGACAGATGTCCCCGGCTGCAGCTCGTAGCCCATTAGGCGTGTTTAATTATTGATCTCAACAGAGTCCTGCAGCAAGCAGATGGACACACACACACACACACACACACACACACACACGCACACACACACAAACACACACACACACACACACACACACACACACACACACACGCACACACACAATGATGTCATCAGTCAGTGTGTAGTGTATGTCTCTGTCTGATCATTTAAAGCCATGAATCATCAGAAGTCACGTGCAAAACAAACATCACATTAAACTTAAACTTAAGACGTTTTCTGGTGTTCATGTTTAAACATTTAAAATTTTATATTTTAAAAATAACTTTAATACAATTATTTTATGTGTACAATATAATTTTTGACCTGCTAAAACTTATATAAAAATATCACATTTTGTGTCTTCAAACATGTAGTTACATGTTAAGCAGAATTATAGATGTGTATATACAAAAAGATTTATTATAAAAATATACAGTTATTTAGTTAGTAATTAAATGATCAAATATTATATTGAATATAGTATTTAATAAACATATTATAATATTAAACATTTAATCATAAAATAACATTAAAATGTCATTTATATGTATTAAATGTGAATATATGAAATAATCTATTATTACACATACTCATATACTATTTTACAAGTTATTCAAAATGTTTAATACAATATTCTATATATGAAAACATAAAAGTCTTTAACACATCGTACATTTCAGACATATTTATTTGACATCTATTATATCATATTCTTCACCTATGTAGAGTGTCAGATGTAATAAAATATATAAATGTTATTATTATATATGAAGTATAATATTTAACATGTTAAACTAAAATGTTATTTAACACGTATAATTTATTATTTTATGTGTTAAAAACAGTTTTTATTTTTTTAATGATTTTATGTGATTATGAGGTCACGTGTGAAGTAACATTAATTTATTTTTTCCCTCTTTTTTGATAATATTTGATATTTAAACTGTGAATTAACTTCCTCATGTGACGCTTCTACTGTCCTCAGTTTATTTAACATTTTATACATTTTATTTTATTCGTTTTGTTTCTGCAGCATCAGAACGTCTCTCAAACATTTGAATTCTTTCATTTTTAGTTCAGAGAGAAAACATGTTCAAGTCTCTGCCTCCATCTGCTGGCAGCTCACACACACACACACACACACACACACACACACACACACACACACACACACTTGTAAAGTTTGATTAATTTTCACTTTACAGCTAAATTTAATTCACAAACAAGAAAGAGTGACATAAAGGTTAAATAGATTTTAAAAACAGTGTTTTTATTTCTCATTACGATCCTCAATATTTGTGGTTCTGGATGTTTTTGTTGTCCATAATCAACACCTAATTTTACGTTTTGATAATCTAACTTTATATTTGATTTTATTTATGCAGGATTTATTAATTAATTCTATTCTTTTATCTGCTTGTGTCATTGTTTTATTTTCTGTATCATTTAATAAATTCCTCTTTTGTATAAACTTAAAAAATCACATAATAAAGAAGTTATCGAGTTTTCTTTCACCGTCAAACTGTCACACAAACAACGAGTTCCTTTAAGTCAAATAATAAACAAGATTTCACTGTGTAGAAGTTAATACATGTATTAAAGAGCATTTTCAGTGCTCACAGCAGTGTGATATTTTATGTATCTGCTGCCCTCTTGTGGTGACATTCAGTATCAAACAGCAGATTATTAATACAATAAATATAATCGTATTTGTAACAGAAGAGAAGAGACTTTTTGATTTTAACTTTTACTATAAAGGCCTTTAACTAAAATGAAAGAAACAATTTGTTCAGTCTTTCAAATCTACTATTTTTATTTAATTTTCTTTCATTTCTTTATTTCTTATAATATAATTCACAAATTTCCTTTTTAATTTAATTTGATAACATTTCCATTTATATGTTTTATTTTCAGACATTTACATGTAGTGTTCTGTCACATCAGAAGGCTGCTTCCTGATTGTTTCTGTTTCATGTGAGATTTTTCCTGTGATTGAAGTCGGTGATAAACAACATTAATTTCCTCAAACTGATTTATGTTGCTCTTAATTCATAATAAGAAGAATATTTAAATTTCAGCTCATTCATGCAGAGGACTGACCTTTGCTGTAATAACATTTTGTCTTTACGACCTGTCTGTCAGTGTGTTAGAGAAAGAAGCGTCCAATCAGGTGTTG
Organism: Semicossyphus pulcher; assembly: GCF_022749685.1. NCBI lineage: Eukaryota > Metazoa > Chordata > Actinopteri > Labriformes > Labridae > Semicossyphus > Semicossyphus pulcher. Next base: position 30,459,839 of record NW_027211748.1, on the reverse strand, counting down.
TGATGATTGTTTGTGGCAGGATAGATAGATAGATAAATAACAATAGTTTTTCTGTTTCCTGTGTGCGAGTTTTACTGCACAACATTTCTTCCTGTGTGTGAAGGAGTCCTCGGACCTTTTACTTTAGTAAAAGTATAAAAACCACAGCAGGAAGTTTTTATTTCAAACTTTTTAACTAAAAGTATTAATAATAAACTTTATTTACGAGCACATTTTTCACTTTTTAAATGTTTTAAAGTAAGGAAATTACGTGATATCATTGTAAGAATAAGACACAACAAAGATAAGTTAGAATGCATGAGATGGAAACTAAATCCATTAAATAATCATAAACTTAAATGTTATTTATTAATTAGTTTAATAAAGTGGAGTCATGTCCATGTCTGTGTGACTCCAAACGGGAGCATCAGTGACTAAATGAACATCATGCTGTGCTGAAGAAGACTTGATACTAGAGACTGAGACCATAAACTCATTCATGTTTAGTGAGGGAATACATCAGGAGAGAGGCAGGAACATTTTCTCATAGACTTCTATAGAATCTGACTTCTGTTTTCAACCAGTGGAGTCGCCCTCTGCTGGACATTAGAGAGAATGCAGGTTTAAGACACTTGTGCATTAACTTCAGATTTGAAACTGTCCAATAATTTCATCTAAATTCCAGTAATAATGACTTTTCCATGAGCCTCAGCTGCACTTTAGTTAGCTGGTGTTAGCATGCTAAAAGGCTAAACTAAAGGTGACTGCACACTGCCCAGACATTGCCCAACTTACCTCATCATGCTAAAGTTGGCAGTTGCTGGTTGCATTCTTTAGAATGTTCCGGAAACCAGCCGCCGGCTACACACTGGCCAGACGTCAGCTGACAGGACAGACTTTTGTTTTTGTTAAACCAATGCGAGTGCTTAACGGACAGATAGTTAACCGACATTGGAAAAAGAAAGTTGCGCGTACTGATGATCCACACGTGAGTATAGGCTAGTTGTCAAGGGAACACACTCTCATGATGATGCGGTTGGTTGAGAAAAGGCGCACATTGGTCCGACTTTCCACGACTCCACCAAACCCGACTGGTCAAACTCGAACAACTCCACCCGAAAAACACAGACTGTCGACGCACGCTGACCCGAACGTTGGAGTTGGCCGGCGTGTGTGTGGGCAATGTGCAGCCACCTTAAGATAGTGATCATGGCAATCATAAATGCATCTTACTGAGCGAAACGGTGCTCGAAGAGAAACTAAAGCAAGCTAACGTCAGGTCCTTTTATCTGAATCACTGAGAGCTAGCAACGTTAGCGCTGTATATGTTTCCATAAGCATTTATTAGCATGCTGAGCCATTTTCTTGTCTACATAAAACCACTTTAAATTACCTCTGTGTTTGACACGTGCTATGTGAATAAAGCTGCTTTGTCCTGCTAACTTTAGAGTCTACCTGCTAAACATTAGCATGTTAGCATGTTGATGTCTCTGTACTGCCTCACAGGTGCTAGCCCCACTGCAGATGATGTTTCTCTTCTGTCATTTTTGTGTCTCCTTTCAGTGATGTTGACCTTTGTGATTGTTTAATTTCTACACTTTGTGTCTCTTTTAGGTCGTTTGTTTGTCTTTGTCAAATTTTTGGTGTTTTTTTATTTCTCTGCGGCCATTTTGTGTCTCTGTTTGGTCATTTTTGCTCTTTGATGTTGTTTTCTTTGCCTCGTTTTGTGTCTCTCGTTTGTCATTGTTGCGTCCCTTTTGGTTGTTTTTTGTCTCTTGTGCATTTTAGAAGTCGTTTTGAGGCTCTTTGATAATTTGGATCCCAACAAGAAAAGGACCCAACCCAAGGACCCCCGACCCCTTTGACCCCTGGTCCTCTGCCCCGTTTTGCTTGTTAAGTACTCCGTACTCCTGCAGCCACATTATCACTGCTCGACGGCTCCTCTGCTGGCACGAGTCGAGTCTGCAGGACATCCAGAACGGGAATGAGTCTCTCTGAATTCTAGAGGCCAACGAGTGGTTTGTGTAACAGCGACTGTGATTGGACAACACTTCTCACTTTGTGATGTCAGCTCGTCTCTGACTGGTACATCCAGGGCTGCTATGTTTCTTCCCCTGAGGCGTGTCTGAGGTGGACGATGAGTGTTTGTCCTCTGCTCTCTAAAATAAAGAACATCCACAGTTTTACAGCTTTTCAGACGTCTGTGTTTCTTTAGAGCATTTGTTTTTGCACTGACCATATTCACCTTCCCATCAGTGATATCGTCTGCCAGCAGTCGGTCCCAAATTTCCCGCAGTTTTATTGCATTGTTGCTTATTACCATGTCATCAATGACAATTTCCTGAGCATCTGAAAACATCCTGCCTCTCCCTCCTGAGAGAGGAACCTGTGGATCCTAATAGAAAACACAACGATCAATATATTTCAAAATGTCAATGCATGTAAAATGTTCTGTAATATTCAGTTCAAATATCATTGAAGGATGCACGTCTCACCTGTTGATTTGCTGCTTAGTTCCTACTATTGGTGCCTCACCCACCTGTGTGATAGAAGCATATTTCCCACCAAGAGATTCGAAGCATCTCTCTTTGCTCTGTTTGGTAACGAGACTGAAAACAGGAAACCTGGGACTTTCAGGTTCAATGAAATCAGGTGTTTTTGTGATGATTATCATTTTATTTTACTTTAATTATTCTGCTGAAACGTTCTTTATGTTTCAGTACGGCTACTACAGAAATGTAATAAATGTGCCGTCATTCTGTTTTGAAAACTGCTTGCAGGAGTTTTAATGAGTATATAGAGCTTTTGTTTTACTAACAGTGTCCACCAGGGCAGGTGAGCATCGACAAAAAGTAGTTTGTAGTATTTTGTCCAATTACAAACAAGTGTTTTCTCTCATGTGAAACGTCATGTTGTGTTCTATAAAATGTTGTCGTGTTTTGCAACATACTTTATTTATAGGACAGCTGAAGAGAGACAGGAAATGTGGGCAGTAGAGAGTGGGGGATGACATGCACCAAATGTTTTCAGCAGACCGGGAGTCAAACCTGAATCAATGCATCAAGGACTGTAGCCTGTCTCTACCCACCGAGCTAAAGCAGCTCCCCACATTGTCATGTTTTGTAAAATTGTGTGTTTCGTAAAATGTAGTCGTGTTTTATAAAATATTGTGATATTCTGTAAAATATTGTCGTGTTTTGTAAAGTGTGGACGTGTGTTTTGTTGTGTTCATTATGTTGTTTTTGTATAATGTTTTTATTTTATTGTAAAACGTTCTGTTTCGTTGGACGTTGTGCTGCTTAATGTCGTATTTTGTTAAATGTTGCCATGATTTGTAAAGTGGTTGTTTTTCTGAAATGTCAGAAACAAATATACAGTATAACATGGAGCAGCAGCATAACCTAAAGATGGCTGACAAGCAGTCAGCATGCAGAAACATACATAAAGTTAAACTGCAACCAGAACATTATCTATAATTCTTTGTATGTTTATGTGAATCATTATCTGTTTCCTGGTCAGCTGTAGCTCTGTGATGACGGACAGCCATCGAGGTCTCCAGCATCAAGTCTCAACCTGAACAATCAAACCAATTTTCACCCAGCCTGAAAACACTTCCACTTTAATTATCATGTCTGATAATGACAAACAGCTGCAGCACACACACACACACACACACACACACACACACACACACACTCGTGCGCGCGCCCACACAGCCCAGTTTCAGTGTCTTCATCAGCTCCTACTGAACTCACCTGTTGATCTGTTAAAGTTACAGGAGCGCAAACGCGACTTGTTTGTAAAAACATATTAAACACAAAAAGCACAGATTAGATGAAATCCTGGAGAAATTAAAAGACGATGTAAAATCTTTGAACAAAACTGGGTCAACAATTTTTAAATGTAACTATTTTTAGTTTCAGCTTCTTAAATGTGAACATTTGCTGCTTTCTTTGAGTAGTTTTACATAAAAACAGTTCAATTTAGGCAAATATGTAAAAGTATTACAAGTTTGTTTGTGGTTGGGATCGTTGAATTTAAACACATTAATCAATCTATAATGATTAAAGTTGTCGGCTGCAGTAAAACTTGCATTAAAAACGTGGCAATAAGACGAACAAGGTCCATTTTTACGTTTCATCTGTGACTTATCGTTAAAAGATATCTCTCTTCTTATATGTACTTATTTTACTTATTTTCTGGTCTTTGTATTTGTTTTTGTTTTTTATTGTGTTTGTGTGAATAAAATAATTTAGCGAACGTGATATCTCAGGAACACCTGGAGGGAATACTTTGGTGGTCAAAGGTCACTGTGCTCTTTAAATAAATGTTTTAGTCCATAACTCAGGAATTCATACACTAATAATTATCATTATCTCATTGTCTAAAAGAATAAAATAATAAAGTGAAGACATTTTTCTGACATCATAGCGTCCTGGAATAACCCTTCTCAGGGCATTATTCCCGTCTCAGGAATGCCTGAGGGAATGTTATTACAGAACGACTCCATCTGCCATCAATCAGAGGACAATGTCCCCTCACTCCAGCCCTCATGCTAATGTTTCTTTAATGGTTGCATATTCGTTCTGACAGAATATTTTCAGTATACAAATATATCTGCCGTCACAGCCAAGTTATATTTTAACGTTCCTGTAGGGAAATTTGTTCCTGACTTAACGTCCTGAATTTCAAAGAATAAAAACACTTTCTGTAACTACAGCCTCACTCTGAGGGAAACACTGATAACCTGTAACAAACCCAACAATGTTATTCTGTTTTTCTCTTCTTTATTTCCACTTGGAGCAAAAAGAAGTCTGATCCTATAGAAGTCTATGAGAACATGCTCCTCCTCCTCTCCTGATGTATTCCCTCAGTAAACATGTTCCTGATGAGTTTATGGTCTCAGTCTCTAGTTTCAAGTCTTCTTCAACACAGCATGATGTTCATTTAGTCACTGATGCTCCCACTGAGAGTCACACAGACCAGGAAGAGGGGAGGGGTTAGGGCGGGCCACTATCAAAGTGACTAAAAGATCTAAGTTTTCATTCAGTATTCGGTTGTGCTTCAAGACACTCTGAAGGGTCAAAGGTTCATATTTTTAGTAACAACATTTTGTGTTTGCCAAAATTAGCACCTTGTTAATGTAACCTCTAACTCTTCTCCGGCTCCACCCTCTCGTCCAATTATGGTCACTTCCTGCTCCAAAAAAATCAAGTAATCCAGCCCAAATGCTTCAAGGGGACCTATTTTAGATATGCAATCCATTTTCTATTATTCTAATGTTTCCTTTTAAAAATTGTATATTTTAATTTAATTATTTTTTGGAGCCTCTCCGTCCTCCTGAAACAAACAAGCTGCTTTGCCATTCAAAGGTCAGACCTTAGCCACGATTGGCTGATGGTATTTGGAGTGACCACGTGGCCCCTCCCCCACGTGTGCGGCCGCACTGCACTGTCACTCCAAAGTTGTATAAAACATGGCTGCTCTAAGACCTGTTATTCGTCATTATATGTACGAGCCAGAATCAACAGGAGGTGTCGGATTGGTGAGCTGAAATCTTGACAACAACTTGACGAAGCTCGTGCGAGAAGGCAGCCTGAGGTGAACGACGGTGAACGACGGTGAACGACGGTGAACGACGATTTCAGCCAAAGCGAGGTTCTACGTAGAAACCTGCAGCTGTTCTGAACGGCCCGTTTCAGAGGCGACCTTTTTAAACATGTTGTCCTGTAGACGGAAAATCCAAAATCCAGATTAGTTTAAAACTAAAGTATAAAATAAAATTCAGATTTGTCCTTTAAAACGTCTGGATGTGACTGTGCTGTTAAGGACAGGTTTAAGTCTCAGGTGTGTTCGATCGTCGGCTCACGTGGGAACATTTGTCTTCAGTATTTTGTTCTTGTTGCATGCTGTGTTAGCAGTTACCTGGCTGACCTGAAGTGATACACACACCTGAACTCTGCAGGTGTCTGAAGGACAATCAGACAATGTCTGCAAAGAAAACAAGTTTTTTTTATTTGTTGATGTGAACGAGTGGAGACTAATTTTAGCTGTTCTGTTTGTATGTTCTGTTTTTATTTATTTTATCATCAGTCATTTTAGTATTGCATATTTTTAAAGTTTTCATCACACAAGGAGCTTTAGTTAATCAAATATTTCTCCATGGGGTTTCTTGCTGTTGAACTTTTTTTAATTGTTAGCTTGCAAATTAGCTTCACCAACACTGATAGCATCATGCTAACATGCTAAACCAAGTGAAATCGTACTTTTACACATGATCTCTTCTTAAATGGAGCTCAGATTAGTTATTGTTTGAGATGAATCCGCTTAAATTGTTGGGCAGAAGTTTAAACACTGTGTAATTCGCGCTGCAGCCTCCAGAGGGCGCCAACAGAGCTGTGGATGCTCCTGTTTTGTGGCACACTCAGTATTAATGCGTGTGTGGGTTAAAGTACAGCCTGTGTAATGTAACAGAGGAGGTTAGGTATTCCTGCTGTTTACCATGCACCCCCCCTCTGCCTTCATCTGCTGTCTGTCCCCTCCCAACCCCCCCAAAACCAGCCGGCCCACACCACCCGACATCAAACACTCCTTTGATACGCGATGGCCTTTATGTGTGTGTGTGTGTGTGCGTGTGTGTGTGTGTAGGGGGTGGATGAGGGGGGGTTGAAGGCGTTTCCATACCATAGAAGTAAAGACCTTTTTTCCTTATTTATTCTGGTGTAAAATCTGAGGTGGATTCAGGTTAGAAAGGCCCGGCGGGAGTGCGTCACAGATTGTGATGTTACACTGAACGAACCACATGTGGGAATTATGTTAGAGCCTGTTATAGAGAAAATAATACCCCGAAGAGCTTTCAGACGGTTCTAACCTGTCTGCAGCGACTTCATGTAGAGTTCATTCAGATAAGGTTTGATGGCAAACTGAATGTTTCGATGGTAAACTGGTTTCTGATTCAGTCGAAGGTCCTGAATGGTTTAAACATTATGATTAAAACAAACTGTGAGTCCATGCAGGAAGTTCAACATTAAACTACATTTTTTAAAGATACGTTTTTTAAAGTATTGGGCTTTTGTTTCCATTTTTCAGAACAAAAGTCTGTTTCAATGTGACAGAAAAGTGTGTATGTGTGTGTGTGTGTGTGTGTTTCCAGGTGACCTTTCCACTCGTGAATTTCCAGGAACATGTTAAAGTTTTAATAATTCAAAGTGTTGTAACTGTTGCAGAATGTGTGTGTGTGTGTGTAAGAGTGTGTAAGTGTGTGTGTGTGTGTGTGCGTGTGTGTAAAACGTAAAAGCTGCATGTGAACGTGAAGCTGCAGACAAAGACAGAGCTGCTTTTGTTCTTCCATGACAGAAAGGCCTCTGCAGCTCCTGAAATGGCGGCTGCAGAGAAACGGGGCTGAGAGGAGGAGGGAGGATGGAAAGCCCGGAGCGGAGCCGGAGCTCAGCTGGATCTGGATTCAGATCTGGTTTCAGGTTTTAACCTTTGGAAATGGACTCAATCATGACCCTGAAGGACACACACATTCAGTTTTACACACGTTTGACAGATTAAATCAAACTAAACTCAACATCAAGTTTTGTCAAACTTCTGCAGACATCAGAGACGAAAAAGAAAGTGCTGAATCAGACGGTGATGACACCACACGGAGGAAACAGCAGCCAGTGTGCGAAAGGCCTCGAAGGAGTCACTATAAGTGCACACGGAGACCATCTTATTAAAGGGTAACGCCACTGTTTTAAACCAGGGCCTGAATATTTACATATTAATGGGTCTGACCCAGTGACTGTATTTAAAGATGGACGACGTCTCCTCCTCTCATTGTACAAAAACAAGTCACGAGTATGGCTGCCATCTTGCTCGTTTGTATCCAGAGTGTGTGCAGTAGAGATCGCCTGCTGGAGCCGCACAGTCCCGCCCCTTCCTCGCTGTAAGAGCCCCATTTGTCAACAGAGCTGTCAATCATGAGGCCACACCCTCTTTTCACAGCATCAAATAACTAATTAAAAGTAAACTGAACACTGTGACATAAATCAGCATGATAAGAACTAACTATAATGACAGAAACCATGTTGGAGAAAAATTTATTTGACGTGTTTTTTTGATTTTATAGTTTGACTCATGTCCCATCTGTTAACATGGAGGAGGCGGGCTTTATGAGCTGTACTGCAGCCAGTCAGCAGGGGGCGACAGAGAGGGTTTGGCTTCACTTTCAGGGAGCTGTCATGTCAGCCATCTTTTTATACAGTCTGTTGTACAAACAGTGTGTGAGTGTCTCCAGTAGATGTGTTCACTGCAGCAGTGAAACAGGCTGTAACGGCTGCAACATAATCCTTGATGGGTCAAAGGTCGTCCACTAAAAGTTCTTGTTGTTTCCACTGACAGGCTCAGATTGTTATTCTAAGTGTGTGACAACATGACAGAAAGGATCCCTACAGAGATAGACCTTTTTGTTACAGAGGAAGAGGATTGTTTTAACCACACACAGACGTTACATCGCTCTCTTAACGTCACAGCTGCTCAAACCTCTATGGCGACTGACATGAGGTAATGTGATTTTCATACATTTATCATATAAAAATGAAGGGTCGTAATGGAGATAATAAAATGCTGTTAAAGGTCTGAAGATGCTTCGGATGAAGATCTGGTTGGATCGTGCAACATGGCTGAACGACTCAATAAAACCATTGATTCAAACACGGACACACGTTTCCCCTTCTGTGTTAATGTCTGTCATTAAGGCTTTTTGTCGTTCACCCAGGAGACCGCTGAAACCAGAAGTCCAACCCTGATGTTTGCTGAACCTAACCGAGTATTTTGGTGCCTAAACTTCTGTTGGGTTTGAAAACAAGGTCGTGGTTTCAGTTCTTTCTGGTTACGTGATAGAAAGTATAAAAGCAGGAAGTGAAGTCACATTAAAAACCTCAGAGAATTATTTTGAGTTTAAAATCTTTGACTGTCACCTCAGCGGACTTTCTGCAGACGTGATGATTATCACAGTAAAATAAATATAGAAACAATAGATATTCACGTCCTTGTACACAAATATTGTTTTTGTGAATGAATCCAGGGGCGAGTGTTGTAGAACTCACTCAGGTGGGTAAAGGTGTGACAAAAGGTCGATGTTAACACGTCTCCCTCTGTCCCAGCTGGAGGTCCAACAACACTTTGAAACATGCTCAGACTTTTGGAGCGTCACAAAGCTTCAGTTGGAGGAAGTGAAAGCTGCTTTCGATCAACCTGAAGCTGAATGAAACTTCACATCCACCTCTGAATCACCCGGATGAACATGTCTCACCTTGTAACACGTTTACCTGCAGGTACACTCTTTCACATGCAGTCAGTGCAGGATCATGTTTTCTACCGTTAAATTCAACTTTAGTTTCTGTTTTGCTTTGCAGAGGAGAGAGTTCAGACTAGCTCTTGCCCTGAGGAAACCTCGTGTGTACTGTATTATATCAGTGTTTATTCTGGGAAAGCCTCGTATCTCCAACTTTGGGAATTTCCCTTCTTTAAGAGCAGTGACACTAGAAAAGGAAAGCAGGCAGAGACTCTGCATTGTAACTGTCATTATTTATGTTTGTCAGTAAAAGGAAATGAACAAACAGATTCAATTACAGTCTTTGTAAACCTGGCTGCTATTTCCGACATATTTTGGGGTCTCAGTGATTCGTAGTAACAGAAGTGTGTGAGTGTCTCCGGTAGATGTGTTCATCCTGCAGCAGTGAAACAGGCTGTAACGGCTGCAACAACCAACATCAGCTGATCTAAGAATGTTTCTTTAGGTCTGACAGGCTGTTAGGCTGCAACGTGATCCTTGGTGGCAAAGTACGCCCACTGAAACTTTTGTTGTTGTCACTAACAAGACAGAAACTAGGTCAAAACCTCGTATGTGGCTGAGCGCATCAGGTCAACGTGCGCTTTTGTGGGCAATGTGTTACAAGGACAGTCCTTATGAGGCCGATGACAACGTGTTTGAAAGCAGGTGCACGCTGCAGACGTAGGTGAGGACAGCGGAGGAGCAGCGGAGGAGCAGCCCCGCCTCCTCCCCGAACAAAGTATCCAGAGCCATGTAGACAGAGAGTCGCGTCAGTGGAGGTCCAGTATGCTGCATGATCCACCATTGTGATGTTGCGACTCTCTCTCTCTACGGCTCTGAAAGTACCGTCAGTCAGTCAGTCAGTCAGTCAGTCGGTCACATACAGACCCGTGTGTAGGGCTGACCCGGCAGTCAGCCAAAAATATAACCGACGGAGATTTTGCTTTTTGGGGAGATTTGTTTTTGCTTTTTCCTTTACTGATTGACCAGCTGAGGAGAGACAGGAAATGTGGGGAGGAGAGAGTGGGGGGGGGCATGCACCAAAGGATCGGCAGGCCGGGAGTCGAACCTGCGATCAGTGCATCGAGGACTGTAGCCTCTGTACGTGGGGCGCCTGGTCCACCGACTCCAGCCAAAGCAGCGCCCCAGATTTTGCTTTTTTAAACCAAAAAAGTTATTTTCCTCAAAGGAGCAGAGTCAGTCACAGCTGGTGTCCTCTGTAAGCGACACAAGCTATAATATTTTAATTGGCGCCATAGCTGTGGAGAAAGTTGTAAAAACAGTTCGTGGTTTCGCCCGTTCTACATTCCTACAACACCCAGCATGCATTGCGCCCCTCCCTCTGAAAGGAACGGCCCGGCGAGAGTCACTGGAGTGAAATACTACTTTTCTTCCAGTCAAGGACATTGATCGCTGCAGGATCGTCTAAAAACTCTTCAGGTCTGCAGTCGACATTTCAAACCTGACGATTTTGAACGAGACATGACATCGGAGGCGGGCGTCCTACAGTGAGGAAGTGTAGTTTAGCGAGCTCCCTGGCCTCCGTTTTCCAGGGCCCAGCGGAGAAGCGGATAGCCTCATCCAAAGGCACAAAGCCAAACCTTTTCCTACCATAATGGCATTAGCTCCACATGATAGCATGATAGGACTGAGGGTGAAAATCAGCGAACTGGCCCTTTAAAGCCACCAGACCACTTTTACAAAATCAGTCATTTTTCCTCACAGAGCACGGGAGCTGTTCGTCCACCGCTGCCTTCATCAGTGAGTTAAAATGTACCCTTTAAATTTAGCCGTCACATAAACGTAGGGAGAAAAATGCAGCAGTCTGACTGAAATCTGGTGTCAGAAAGTCTCATGTGACGTAGCAGAAACTCCACAATGTACTTTAAGGTATTTACACATTGTGGTGAATGCACTGAGTTACTTTCAGACTTACTGAGGCCCCAACCAACATGAAGAGACATGATGATCCATCCATCACTGTTCCTCCCAGACACACACACACACACACACACACACACGCCCTCCTTCATAAGAGTCAGTAAGTCTGCTTTTCTAAAAATAAAGGACTCGCCCTCTGAGACTCCGGGGAGGCAGAGTCACTCCCTGCTGGAGGCTTTTTGGTGGCTGGAGGTTTGAGACGTTTCCCCTCAGACCATACATGGAGCCCTGACTGCAGGAGGAGGAGGAGGAGGAGGTGATGATGAAGGGCGAGGGGGCTGAGAAATACACAAGCATGAACACAACATTTGTAAGTCAGTCTGAACTGTGCTGACTCTGTTTTTTGTCTGATGTCTGATGTTTCTAGATGTAAATCTCTAATCGCAGCGTCTCTCTTCCTCCTTCCTCTTTTTCTTCATCTCTTGAATGTTTTAAAGAAGAAACTTTTTCTTTCTGGTGATATTCTTTCACTTTCCTCGACCTAACTTCCTCCTGATGCCGAGTGATAACAACATATCTACTATCTAATATAGTGTGTGTGCAACTGTTGTTTGAAAAGTATTAAAAAAACAGAAGTGGATTCATCCGCTGCTGAAAGTAGTCCCAAACAAAAGCACTATTTTCCAGTCGTTTAGGTCCGATGTTAAACCAAAAGGTTGAATTTACTCCTCACACACATCATGTCACTACGAACAAGCTTACTCATTTTAAAACACAACTTCTTTTTAAAACTAAGAGGTTAAACCAAACCGACCTGCGACCTCGTCACAGCTTTAACTACGTGTTCCTCCGTAGTTCCTCTGCAGTGTTCCTCAGACGTGTGGCCTAGCACCCCTACTGGTACTTTGAAGAACTGCAGAGGGTATTTGCTAAAGAAAATTTCAGTATGCATCACATCCATCATCTACAACGCTTATCCTGTTCAGGGTCGCCGGGGGGCTGGAGCCTATCCCAGCTGTCATTGGGCGAAGGGCGGGGTACACCCTGGACTGGTCACCTGTCAATCACAGGGCTGACACACAGAGACAGACAACCTTCCGCTCACACCCACACCTACAGGCAATTTAGAGTCACCAGTTACCTTTCAACATGTCTTTGGACTGTGGGAGGAAGCCGGAGACCCCGGAAGAGGCAGTATGCATAATTCCTTATAAAAGGTTCAATAAAAATAGACACAAACAAACTAACCAACTTTCTGAATGGAGTCTGGTGTGTGTGCAGAGAGCGATGTAACGTCTGTGTGTGGTTAAAACAATCATCTTCCTCTGTAACAAAAAGGTCTATCTCTGTAGGGATCCTTTCTGTCATGTTGTCACACACTTAGAATAACAATCTGAGCCTGTCAGTGGAAACAACAAGAACTTTTAGTGGACGACCTTTGACCCATCTAGGATTATGTTGCAGCCATCACAGCCTGTTTCATTGCTGCAGGATGAACACATCTACTGGAGGAATACCAAAACTGTAAGCAACTTTTAGACCCCAAATTATGTAAAAAAAAAATAGGGTGCAGATGTCCCCTTAAACTGCTTCTCACCGGTTAGGGCCCTCATTTAGGGAATGATTTCACCTCTTCAGGCCTTTAAATCAACAACACTTTAAGAAAGAAGAATTACTGATCATCTGCTCATAACTCCTAATCTTCTTCAGGGCACTCAGAGATATATAGAGCATATCACTATAAAAAATATGGATGAAATGATGCTATATTTGTGCATCTTATATCAGTTCAAATGTAAAGTTGGAATCAGTGTTTGGGAGGAAACACGGCAGCAACAGGAGACGCTGAGGTGCAGAAAGAGAAACAAAACCAACAGAAACAACGTGAGTCTGACGAGTTCAGAGACACTTTGATGTGTAGGACATAAACATGACAAGGCTAAAGAGCGGCATCTTCAGGACATCGCCTCATAAATGTATTTTTCTTAAAAAAGACAGAGAGCAGGAGTCCTCTGGAGCAGACTCGTGTTGGAGCAGCAGCATCAGGCGGGCTGCGCTCAGCGTCTTCCTGTTCAGCATAAAAACAAATATTTGCCGTTGGTTTGCTTCGGGGCGGAAATGTGAAGAATGAGGAAGTGTGTTTGTGGAGCGAGACGAGCTGCAGGAGACGGCCTGCAGGCTCTCAAACATGTCTGCTGGTCGAGATCACTCTGCACACTTCCTGTTATTCTCTGCAGCCTCACAGTCGGCGTGAAAACAGAAAATCCCTCCTGTGAGTCAGAGCAGCGAGAGCGACGGCGGCACGAGCACACTGAGGATCTGATTCAGCTCTTAAATACAAACATTTGACATATTTCTACAAAGTAAGAGAGGTTTTATACTGAAGAGAAGTTCTGCTAGCGTCCCGTAGAGGCTACAGTGCACATTACAACCACAGAAAAGCATCCTAGTGATCTGTTTATAGTCTTCAGGAGCTAGAGCGAGTCTACATGCCTGCTAGCAGTTGTCTGCAGCTAATACAGATGCTAACATCAGCAAAGCAACATGCTCAAAATGATGCTAACAGGCTGATCCTTATTTAGTTTTAATGAACCGACAAAGATGTGACGGATATAAAGCCTCAAAACAGACATTGAGGAGCTAGCGGGGCCAACACCAGTCCTGACTCCTGCAGACCCACATATAAGACAAAGTATGACAAACACTGAACAGGCTAACTAGCCAGGTATGGTGAGCACAGACACAGGTAGCTGCTAATGATGATGCTAACATGTAAATAAAATAACGAGTGTAAAAACAGTGTGTGAGACGTGTTGGACGGTCTGTTGGTCCAATAAAGCGCACACACAGATTATCTGTCTGATATTTCAATCAATCAATCAATCAAATTTTATTTGTATAGCGCCAAATCATAACCAGGGTTATCTCGAGACACTTTACAGAAAGAGCAGGTCTAGACCGACTCTTTGTTCTGTTATTTAAAGAGAGGCCCAACATGAATCACCATGAGTAGCACTTAGCAATTCGGCACATTGGCAGAAAAACTTCCTTCACTCACAGAGGCCACGCCCCTAATGCTGCATCACTTTAAGCCTTAATATAATGTAAACAGGTGAGCTGTATAAAGATTCTCCCCGTACAGTTGTCATGCTTTTTGTACTTGCACCTTGTGACAGCAGAAGGTCTCTGACTGCAGGTAAACAAACTGTAGTTTGGTGAAGCAGCGTTTGACTCGACTCTCGCTCGTCACTCTGATGGTTTCATTACAAAGATCCGAACGGCCCGGTGCTGTTGGTTGTGGAAGAAGAAAGGACTCGTCTTTTGCTCGTCTTTTGCTCTCTTCCCTCGCTTCTGTTTCTCGTCTCCTGCGTGTTTACCTGAACAGCCAATCAGAGTGATTTCTCACACTGACATTCTCAACGAGCTCGGCTGGCCAAACGGTCAAGTGTGACGTTAGAAATCAAGGACGTTAAAGTCTGAAGGGTTCAACGTTACTCTTGTCACACAGCACAGGATTGCTCAGTTGTATTAGCATCCATGCACCGCAATGTGTTTGAATGTTTAAGCATCAAAGGATAAAACATTGTTTACTGAAGCTTTACAATAAATGAATTAGTATTTGTATTTAAGTTCTTTGTAATGTAATTTGTTTTTGTCTGTTTTATTGTCTTTGTTTTTAACGTATTTCTATCCCCTGTAAAGCATTTTGTCTCATTTGCTTTAAAGTGATATAAAAACACAGAAACCTGCACTTTCTAATCTCCATCTTATCTCATGTATAAATATATATATAAATAACAAAATATATTTGAATAGAATTAAAGCTAATTTACTCTTAAATTAAATCCCTCCGTACCTGAAGGGGCCGAAGTTGTTTAAAGCACCTGTAATAGAAGTGAAGTGCATAAATGTTCAACTGAAGCAGCTTGTCAGGTGGATGCTTCACTTATGGCAGGTTTGAATGACGGTGTGGGTTTGATTTAAAAGGATCGACTTATTTTATCTTAATACTTAAGAGTATCGCAAAATGTTTAAAATCACAACGTATTCCTGACTATGTCGTCTCTTCAGGCCTCTGTCGGATCCTGCTTCTAATGTGGACACACTGAAAAATATGTACAAGACGTGCAAAGTGTAATGTGCAAAATGCAGTGCAAAGGTAGGAGGTAGGAGAGGATGAGGAAGGGCAGAGGTGTGTAATCATGTGCAGAAGAAGATCAACATGAGAGATGTAAACGTGACAGGTGCTTAGAGAGGAGAGGCATGTATTTATGAGCTTCTTTACATCTTTAACTGTAATATTTGTCTTCATGAGCGTGAGGTTAAAAAGGTCAGAGGTCACAAGAATCCTACAAACTGTTTATTTAATTTGGTGCAGACACAGTTTGACACGACGAGCACACGAGAGGAACAAACTGCTGCTGCAGCTCGACCTCACTCTGCTGATCAATCGATACGACCGCCTTCCTCCTGCACGTCTGTCTGCCTCGTCCACACACACACACACACACACACACACACACACACACACACACACACACACACACACCCTCTCTTCAGGGAGGGAGGGGGAGGAGGTAATTTGAGATGCATTTCCTCACAAGTCTCTCATAAAGCAGCAGACTGAAGCGCCCTGATTGTTTCCTCTGGGTCCTAAAGTCCTTCAGACAAAAACACCTTTAACCTTCAGCTCTCACCTTTCTCTCTCTCTCTTTCCTCAGCCACTGGCTCAATGTTTCTCCGACTGCAGTGACCTCTGACCTCTGGAGTCCTTATACTGTCTGTGATGTCGCACTGAGGGCCCAAAGGATGCAGAGAAAGGAGGAGGTTATGTAGAAAATGTGCAGAATATTCACAGTGAGATATTATCACCGTTACACCAGCCTGGCTGGTTTGTTTCCTGTTCCTAGCATCAGTCCCAGAGGTGGAGGACAGAACCTGGGCTTTTCAGTGTTTTGGGGTCTAAATATGAGCAGTTTGATTTATTAAATTAACCTTTAAGGGAACAGCTCAAGTGAAACTGTTAGCCTAGCTCCGCCAACCCTCGTTAGGAGCTAAAATGTTCCTTCGCATCTGTGGGCAGATCACAGCGACGTGTTTGACTCAGCGCTGCAGCTCGTTTTAGTGTCAACATTTGGTGAAACTTCAGAGACGTAGAAAAACAAAGCTGAAGATATTTTAGTTTTTTAAAAGTCAAAGCAGTTTGTTGGAGCTGAGATCCGTTTGTGCTGTTTCAGAGGGGGAACTTGAGCAGGAAACCCCCTCTGCCCACAAACAGGTTCCTGCTGGTTTCTGAAGCACCTGAAACTAAGATCACCTGTCAACTGTCTGTCTGATGGTGAACATGACAAGCAACAAAAGTCACAACTCCTCTCACCAACAAAGGAAACAAAAGCTTCAGGTTTCTCTGGTGAGAGCGAACCTGGAGGCCACGTTTCCCACAGCCACACCGCTCTGAAAACCAGACGTCATTGAACTCAGCACGAAACCAGAGAGCTTTGTTCAGCAGGAGGATCCCACGTTCATCCGTCCGTCACTTTCCAGCATGACGCCGGCCTGAACCATGACGTGTCAAACTGTCAATACAAACAACATTTTATATTCATACAAGACGGCAGAACAGGAGTAATGTGAGCTATAAGCATGTCCTCAGCAGTTATAACTACTGTAGAGAAGAGCTGCAACATAATCCTCGATGGGTCAAAGGTCGTCCACTAAAAGTTCTTGTTGTTTCCACTAACAGTGTTATTTTATTCTCCAGAGCCACAGCGGGACTGTTTCCACAGGCAAGCTGGGACTATGACAGGTGAACAGGTGTGAAATCTTCGAGCTGCTCCTTCAAAGGTCTTGTTTTCCTACAGGTGTGCAGTCTGCGTAAAGCGGCAGCAGGAAGGTCACAGGTTTGATTCCCCTCGGCTTTATTTTGAACGCTTCCTGCATCAGTTTCACTCAGCAGCAGCGAGAGACGCCACAGACTCTCCGCTGCTGATCGGAGGTCAGATTTCCTCGTTTCCTGTCTGACATGATTCGATTTCAGGAGCTAAATGTGACGCTGGTTCAAGTCTCTCAAAGACTCCCTGATCTCTACAACTTTCACTTCACAGAAGTATTTATGTAAAGGAGCCTACATGTTTGTTTGCAGCCAGTCTGACACATCATCAGATTAGTTTCACCTGTTAGTAAACGGCTTCACCTAAACCTTTTAACAATACACGTCAGAGAAGAAGAAGAGCCGTTCTGACATGATCAGCGTTACGAGCAGTCGCAGTTTGTTCAGGTTGAGATTAAAGATCAGATTTATAGATGATGTAAGCACATACATCAGTAAAGTTACGTACTTACTTTATGTTTATGTACAAAACTGTGTTTCACATTAAATTGAACCTAACAGGTTCTTGGGTGAAAGTCCTGCGTGTCTTTAAAACCTCTTTCACACCTGCTGCTCTCCTGGAAATGATGACGGTAGGTGTGAGGGTCTCTGCTTTATTCCAAGCAGCAACCTTTGAAAAATGAATCCAATGAAGTGCAAAAAACTGCACGGTGGCGAGCAAGTGCAACCGCGCTGCAACGGCCCAAACTACTTTCATAAGAGGAAACAGGCTGCAAATTCAGGAACACATGCAAAGTCCAAAACACATTCAACAACGGGATGTCGGGACGAGTGAGAAGGAGGTCAGGTGTCAGCCTCTGGAGGCCTGAGCGGGGGTTCAGTGGGGGAAGCCCCCTGGATGCCTGCAGCCAAACACGACGAGAAAACCACCGCGCTGCTGCGCTACTCCACCCTGTCCTCCTCCCCTGCAGGCCAGATAACGCCGAACTCCTGAAGCCCCTGTGCTAGTTAGAGGAGTCAACACCAACGCTTCACCGTGCTCAGAGCTCGACACCAGGCAGTCATCAAAGTAGCATTAGCTGCACTAGCCGCATAGCTAACAGAAGCTAAACTTAGCAGCGGTTACTTTAACAAAGCTGTCTGTCGATCAGGAGCCATTTCTCTCCTGTGTTTTTGCACAGCAGTCAGTGCTACATGAACAACAGACTCCGCTTCAGCGGCGTCTAACGTTACAGGGTCTGATAATTAATAAACTCACTGTCCCTCACAGTAATGAGCCTGTTCCTCTGAGCGCCCCCTACAGGCCTGGAGCACTTCTGTTGTGTTGACTGGATTTGCAGCATTTTTCTTTTGCATGTGTTTTTGACGTTTTGTATTGGATGATTGAGTTTTCGGCTTTTTGCAGCACGCTTTTGTCATTTGCAGCGTGTTCCGTCGCTGCATGTGATCTTGAAGTTTCTAAATTTCAGCCTGCTCCTTCAAATGGAACTTGTTTGGGCCTTTGCAGCGTGTTTGTCGCTGTCGGCCGCCGTATGAGAGCCCCATCCATCAGGAGCCTCCAGTCAGTGACACAGCGGACGCTTCTGTACATCAAATGATTATTAGACTATTAGACACAGACTTTAAAACCTGCACCAGTTCTGACACAGAGTCCGGACTAAAACTGCAGCACAAAGAGAAAGCCATCAAAGCAGCAGTGAAAGAAAACCAGCGACTGATTTACACGGGAAAGATGCAGTTTGAGTAAAAAGCAATCACAAGGCTCGTTTACGTGTCAAACACACATAATTCAGGAGCGGCTGAACAAAGAGGGAGCAGGCAGGCGTGACGGAGGTCTCTGAAGTGGGACACCGACTCCTCGTGGTCCCTGAGGAGCTTCACGGCATCAGGGAGCAGAGGAGAGAAGCAGGTTAATTATCTGGATCACATCGGAGAGCGAACAGCAGCACGGCTCGGATTCAACAGGAGGACGACGGCTTCACTCTGAGAGGAGACGGATCCTGATCCCCAAGAAGACGAGGTCTCAGCAGGAGGCTCAGCGGGGGGTTATAAGGATATTGTGAGGGTGCTGTGACCTTTGACCCCCAGTGCTTTTAGTTTCAGCTGTGATGGCTGCTTTAAAGGAACAATTAACGGTCAGAAAACAGAGCTCATAACAAAATGTTTACTCATACATTAATGTGAAAAAAGCTGGATTGGTTGGTTGAGGTGGAGCTAATTTGATCCGTTACGTAACGAACTGCAACAAGACTGTTTTCATTCAACCAAACCGCCCAAAGTTGCTCCATCATAAAACCATATGAACAAAAATACCTTGAAAACACACCTTGTCCGCAGTGGCAGGATGAGGACGACTGAGGTATTCTGGGTAACAGCAGAGACCAGTTAGTGCAGACAGCAGAGGCCTCTGGGAAACTGACTCTCCTTCACGCTCAGCAGACACCGTTACCATCATCACAACTCGTCCCTGCAGCTCGCTGTGGTGTTTCTCCTGTGTTGTAGTCCCGTCGCAGACGAACACCGGCCTCTCTGCAGATAACACGGCTCCACGTTTGTCCTGTTCACGCAGCCACGCGTCTCCGCAGCTTCATTTTACACAGTTTTTTTTATTGTGGATTTAAAAAACAAAGTTGACGATGAAGTTTTCAGTCCATGTCACTAAATATTGAGCAGATTACAAGGTGTTGACATGCTAGCACCAGGAGCAGTGTAAGCTTACCATTTAGCTTGGAATATGGGAAAGAAAACCAGCGTCGTGTTTGAACTTTTATGACAATTTACTGATAAAAATAACTCTTTCAGGAAATACAGAACTTTGCAGAGGCTGGTAAAAGCTAGCTTCACATTAGGACATGACTTTAGCTGGCTTGCAGCGCGCCGCAGCAGAACGGACGGTATATTGCTCAAAAGTTATGGAGTGAAATCTATCCAACATCTACGGGCCCAGCAGGATCATGTTATCACTGAAACCTGCTGGTTAGTTTGGCTAATCTAACAAAGCAAATAAAGTTAACATGACGAAAGTTGAGTTCAGACCAAACGCAAAGTGAATTCTCGCGTAGCAAAAGAATCAATGATGCTAACAGGCTAACATTTCATTTTATTTATTTTTCCCCAAGTGAGGAATTCTTGTGACACTTTGTTGAGACTCTCAGGATGTCCTGAGGCTGCATCAGAAACATTTTAAAGTCTTGCACACAGACCTGACAGAGCATGAACTCAGACTCTGTACAACCCTGCCTCCTGATGTAGTTCTCTCAGCATCCTCTCAGCCTGTTTATTGTCATTAAATCTCAGTAACATCTGTTTGTTGTGGCTTCATAGCGCTGTAGTGAGACAGATCTCAGCCCACCTGTGACTTGCTAGATACAGTGAAACTGCCACTCAGCGGAGACAGATGGACAGGCGCTCCACAGCTGAAACAGAACGCCGGTAGTTGGTGTCCATCAGAGAAATCCTGGTACTGACCCGAGCTAACAGCTCATCACACTGGGCACTGGTCAGCCTGAAGGAGCTGGAAGCAGCAGGAGAGTTCATCAGACACAGCTCAGGAGGAGGAGGGGAACACGGGGTCAGACTGGGCTGGGTGGAGAAGGTTGTAGTTTATTTACTGGATTCTTCAGATCAATTTAAATTCAATAAATCTAACCACCAAAATCAGTCAATTAGAGGCGTTTCACATTCGCTGTTGTTCATTTGGCTCTGATTTCATGTTGAGCGCCCTCTGCTGGTCGTGTTGGAGTCGAGCCTGTTTTCTGACGACACTGCGGAGAGCTGCAGACCCCAACCCTCCCTCCCTCCGCCCGCCCGGCACGGCACGGCACCGGCAGCAGATCGCCATGGCGACCAGCCCAGATTGCCGGTCACCACAGTGTGAGGTCAGTGTTTCCATGGCGATGGAGCAGATGAACGGTAATCCGTCCTTGTTTTGTACCGTGGAGACAGGACGGGCGGGTGGAGGCAGAGAGAGCGAGAGAGAGAGAGAGAGAGAGAGAGAGAGAGGAGGGGAGTGTGAGCATGTGTTAGCATGTGTGTGTGATCTCTCTCACTCAAGCTGCAGCCTCACCCCTCCTGCCTCTCCTCCCCCTTCCTCCTTCCTCTCTCTGCTCTTAATAGCGAATTTGCACTCATGCACTGCAGATCAGGCAGGAACCAGCAGGAAGATTAAAAAGGCGCTGATGATCTGGAGCACAAAACGAGGTCACTACCGCCGGGCGGCGTTTCGCTGCTGCTGCGTTATCAGCTCCTGCAGGAAGAGCTGCAGCGAAGACGCAACACCGGACACGACAGGAAGGACAGGAAAGGACAGAGCTGATAGATTTACATGTGAGGGCGGCCTCAGGTGTCTGCAGAAGCTCCTGTGTTCATCCTCCCTGACACCCCCCCCCACCCTTACTTTAAACTCTTAACTCTTTTTTATCGTGTGTGTATTTTTACTTACCAATAATAACCAAATATATGAATAATTATGATCCCTGTGTAAGTCACCGAATGAAGGCAAACCTACACGTTTAAACAAATAAAGAGAGAAAATGGGGGGTGTGTTGGGAGGCTGCAGTTCTCTAAAGTGGCCACTAGTTGAAGAGTCACATTTCACCGATATTTTTAATTAATGATGAGATGCATGAGAATATGTTGGGGGGGGGGCGGATTTACACGGTGAATTCACAGCTCACAGCGGGGTGAATAAATCAAGCGACCCCACGACGGCGCCACCTGTCAGGCATCGCAGACAAACCGAGTTTAAGAAGAATCTTTGAAGCAAAGAGCGACCTCTCTTTGGTGTCATTTTACAGCTCACTTCTACAGGTCGTCCGTCGTGCAAAGACAGAAGAGAACGTGCTGAAGCATCGATGTCACGTGTGAGAGGCGACCATATGGCGAACAAGCAGCCAAACCCCCGTCGCGGCGTAAACGAGCAGCGTTGCAGGTTTCAGGCGTGAAACGAAGTGAAGTCAGAGAAACGTGCTTCTTTTTTTACAAACTGCAGCGGCTGCAGATCAGCAGCACATTCATCATCTCTGACTCCTCTTTTTTCCCTCCTTCTCCTCTTTAAACCCCCCCACACCTCCTCCTCTTTTCCTCTCTGGCATCTTTCAAACCATGCACAGGCTCCTGATTGGCTGGTTGGTGTGGGGGGGCGTGGAGAGGCAGCCAATCCCGTGCTTCCTCCACCTCCCGGCCCCCTCTCTTTTCCCTTTTCTTTTTTTAAAATCCCTCCATGAATATTCACCCGCCTGTACCATAACCTCCCCCCCACCTCCCCCTCCTCACCCCCCCGAATAAAAACACCTCCCCTCAGAGATTCAAATGTGCGCCCGCCCTCCCCCGCCTCCTCCTTCCTCTTTCTTATGTAGAAGAAGAACAGCAGCCTCTTGCAACATGGAGGCACGGCAGCTTGCTTTGTGTCACCAACACAATGGACTCCCAACACCCCCCACCCTCCCCTCTTCTCCCTCCCCCGCCCCCCTCCCCTCCCTCTGCAGATTTTGGGTTGCAGTGCAGCAGCTCAGTCTGATCTGCAGCCTCTCAGCTCGGGCTATAAATAACTCGGCAGCCATCTTATCCTTTCTTTTTTTTATTGTTGTAACCCTGTGGAGGAGAGGAAGAGGAGGAGGAGGAGGAGGAGGAGGAGGAGGAAGGGGGGCTCTGGGGACTGATATGACGAGGGTCACATGACCAACAAAATGACTGTAAGGCCTCAGATCTTCTACAGCAGCAGCGAGCCGTTAGAGGAATAAATGAGTGTATTGATTAATGAGGTTTTGTTCGGCGGTGGAGCTGGATGGTGTAAAATGGCGGGTCGCACTGAGGGTGGAGGGACGGAGGATGTTGTTAATGCTCAATGCACCGTTTACACATCACCGTAGGAAAAGCAGTTTAAAGGAAATGTGTTTGTAGAGGGAGGTGTCTGCCTGAGAGTCACATTTACCTACATCAAACCATGGTCAAGGTGACCCCACACACACGCACACGCACACACACGCACACGCACACGCACACGCACACGCACACACACCTCTCTCTCCTCAAACTGCATTGTGACGCTAACATACACGATGATAAGATTAGACTTCAGTTGATCGCTCTGAGTCGCTGCTGTTCTGAAAATAAAAAGGAGGCCCAAAGCGTGATGACAAATTATCACGAGAAAAAAAGCTTTGTTATCAGTCCTGTCAAGACCTCGTCAAGATCTTGAGAAAACAACTGAAATGACACGTTATCAGGAGGCGACGAAGTAAATAAACTGTATGGATGTATGTCCGCTCAGGGCTTCCGTAACAAAATGACAAACACAACTAAATCATGACTTTAAAATCAGGATGATGCCGTTTATTTCAGGGACTCTCACTCTGTTCACAAAAAACTAACAAAAAACTTTCAAAGTTAAAAAGTTAAAAAAGTCAGTTAAAATTGAAAATTGTGTCTAAATTCAAAGATTAATGAAAGAAAAAAGAAAATTTATAATTCGGTGATTTTTTCTAAAAAAAATATAAAATACACTTTAAAAAAAGCTAATATTCTATATGTCTCAGATTTCTGAGATTTTTTTATATTCATATTTTTCAATGAATGTTCAATCACATTTATTCTGCTCAAGTAAATTTAATCAAAAATGAGCACATACATTTTCCTTTCGCTTCTCATCTCATTATCGTAGTTTCCATCTGAAGTGAGCTACAGAGGAGATTAGCAAACGCGCCATTGTCAGCTAATGCTAGCTTGGTTAGAAAGATGTAGCTCAAATTAAAGTTATAATCTCGAAGGTCTCAGTTTCATTCTCTTTGGCGGCACCTGTGGTGATAAACACTAACTGCAGGAGCACACTTCCCAGAGATCCAGACAGTGCTGCATGTGTGACGTCCACGGTCGGCTCCGGTTGTAACTCTTGATTTTCCTGGCTGACGGTCGCTTTCCTTTTCAGACTGTTTGCTTCATCTGAGCGTCGAGTTTGTTTCTTCTTCTTTGGATTTTCACTTCTTGTTGAAGTTGTATCTGTAGTCATCCATCTTTTCTTTGTTTGTTCAGCCATAGTAGATTACTGTTTACTCGCAACACTTGCAGAGAGCGGAAAAGCAGCCGCTTAGCTCCGCCTACCCTCTCTGGCAGACCAACCACTGCTGGCTGATGGAAAACGCGTCACTAACTGGGCGCCGCCACAGACACCCAGCCCATAATAATACTATATACTGCGAATGAAAGGCTTCCATCAGTGGGCCACAGGCTCAGTCACCGTTGTGTTACCTCAGTCAGAGAGAGAGAGACTTGCCGACATTGATTTACACAAACATCTTCCTGATTACCACTTTAAAAGGTACTTTTGAAATTCAGGTTGCTAATCTTGGCTAGCTAAAAGCAGGCTAAAAACGGCCACCCTGCGGAGCTATCAGAAGCAGGAGAGATGCCTAAACGCTGTGTGTATTGAATCTGCAAGTCCAACAGCAGACGTCCTCAAAGTTTAGAGGAGGTGTCATATTTGCTTTTCCGAAGCCAAAAACTCGAGAGGAGAGACGTCGGACATGGTCACTTTTGTGTTAGTAGAGTTAGTTTTTGTTTTCTAATAGTTGTTTTAATAGATGTTCAGTGAATTTAGCTTTAATTGATCAGGTCCAACTAAAGCACTGGACATAAAGAAGTGATGCAGAAAGGTGATTAACATCATTACGTCCTGATGAGATCCAGAAAACTTCAGGTATTTATTCAGAGTGAAGTCAGTTCATGTTTAAGTCACACACACACAATCGTTTCATTTACACTGAGCTGCAACAGAAACAAAGACAACAGTGTGTGTGTGGTCAGCGCTGCGTGCTGCTTCAGAAATACTCGCTGGTATTAACGATCACGACTCAACAGTGTTCACATTTAGACTGAGGCTTTACTCCATGAAACGCTTACTCAAGTGTTACAAAACACAAGCTGCAGCGAGAACTGAGTCACCTGCTGACGACGTGTAAGAAGTCAGATGTGTTCTTGGCAGCGCAGACGCGTCAATATTCACCTGGTCTGTATGACGACGTTCCAGGGTTAAGAGCTATGCTGCTTTGTCCTGCAGTCTGAGAGCTACTGAGCTGTTTGTGAGCCGTTTCTGAGATTTCAATGTTGGATTCATGCAGTTTCAGCAGGACTAGTTTGAAGACTTCAATAAATCTGTAAAAAACACCTTCAGGTCTGATAGGAGGGTCAGGGCCTGAATATTTTCTGTGATTAATCAGCCTGACAGCTTCTCTAAAGCTCACCGATCAAGGCTGAAAACAAATGTCCACCTACAGCGAACTGTTCATCATAATAACCTAAAGTTTAAAGTCAAGCAGCTTCCTCTGAGGTCAGAAATTAACGTGCCAACAGCTGCAGTTCCTCTGGTGTCCACTTTAGGCTGTCTCCAGCAGTGAGTCAGTCCCCATAGAGCCCCATGTTAAACTTTACAGCAGAAATAAACATGTTTACAGCCTGGTACAAAAAACAGTTTGGGTCTCTATAGCTCATTTCTCTCTTCATGACAACTGTACGGGGAGAATCTTTATACAACTCACCTGTTTACATTATATTAAGGTTTAAAGTGATGCAGCATTAGGGGCGTGGCCTCTTTGAGTGACAGCTGTGAGCTGCTAGCTGTCTGCTAGGTGTCTCCTCAGCTAACTCAGTCACTGAACGTAACCTCTGGGCCGTGTTTGTGCGGCTGGAGCCTTTTGGAGATTTGTTCATGTAAATGATAAATAATCTGTGTGCGCTTTATTGGACGAACAGACCGTCGGAGAGTTTTTAATTATAGTTATGAGTGAATTCAGCCGCTCCAAACTCTGATATGTGTCTCAAACATGAAGTACGGTTGGAAAGCAGAGCACCAACACTATGAGCGTCAAACACATTCAGAGCTGTGTTTACAGGAGGAGCAGAGAAATCAATCCGAGTCAGAGCTGTGACCGAGTCGTCCTCAGGAGGAAACGCGTTCAGACACGATCGAGTCCTGCTCTGCTTCTCCTCAAACCAACGTCTATAAACTCACAGGCTTCCATGTCAAATCTTCCTTCAGAACACAGACAGCGTTAGTGCTCCAAAATCACTAAAACATCCTTTGTTCTCCTCAGTTAGATTTACAGATGACGGCACATCAGTAGAAAATACTGTAGCTCTTAAAGGGCAATTCCACTGTTTTTAAACCTGGGCCTTTATGAGTGATGACTAACAGGTATCCAGACTGGGAATGTCTCCAGTCAATGTGTTCATCCTGAAGCAGTGAAACAGGCTGTAATGGCTGCAACATAATCCTTGATGGGTCAAAGGTCGTCCACTAAAAGTTCTTGTTGTTTCCACTGACAGGCTAAGATTGTTCTTCTAAGTGTGTGACAACATGACAGAAAGGATCCCTACAGAGATAGACCTTTTTGTTACAGAGGAAGATGATTGTTTTAACCACACACAGACGTTACATCGCTCTCTGCACACACACCAGACTCCATTCAGAAAAACACTGATTTAAGCTCACAGAACTCTAGAGAAGTTGGTCCATCCTTACTTAAATAAGTCGGTGTGTTTGTGTTATTGTGTGTTACACATGTACCTAAAATAACCTCTGAATGACAAAGTCACATAATAACACAAGCTAACTGACTGGTTGAGGAAGTAGATGACCAGCAGCCCCTGTGTTCTATGAGGTAAAATTAGTGGTTTTGTAAATGGAGTCTGGTGTGTTTGAAGAGAGCGATGCAGCTGTTGTTTCGGGTTTTAAAAAATGATCTTACCTTAAAATGTTTTAAAAATAGGGCTCAGTTTTATGAGTACAGGAACTTGAATGTGAGCCGCTAACAGTCGGGTCAGTTGTGTCGTAGCATTTCAAGCTTCTCTACTGTGACGATTTCAAACAGGAAGATTCAATTCATTTCCACAATCTCAGGAACTTGTAACAAGCTTCTTTCAGTAACTGCTGATATTTATTAGAACAAACACAAAAACAATGATAAACATAACAATCAGCATGTTATTAAATGGAAAATAATCATAGCTTTAGCTTTAGCAGCTTTGTTTCTAACGGAGCTGAAACCTCGCCTGTCCACACGAAGCGATGAAGCCGAGTGTCCGAGACTGAGAGGAAGAAGTCACACTGTTTTAAGATTTAACTTGTTTATAATATTTAAGAACCAATGAAGACTTCTGGAGATATTCTCACATTTTATTTCCTTAAAAATATGATTATTGTCTTCTTGTTGCCGTAGAGCGGCCCCAGTACTCCCAGTCATGTTAATGTTTATTCTTTCTGTGCGAGGTCAGAGAAGTGACACTTTAAAGGCGCCTCTAGTGTTGGTAAGAATCTGAGTTTGTCACATTGTATTCACAAAGCTGGAGCTTTATTCCTCATACTTCACTGTAAGTCTTCTAAACGTCTGGATTTGATGAAATTAGCTCAACAGGTCGGAGCAGAAACTACAAACCTCATGAATGTAACAAACTGATGAAGGACGAGGAAGTGTACAAAGATTATGTTTCATGGTGGAAGGCTTGAAAAAGTTTCTCTGATGGTGAAAAAGTCAAAAAGGCTCACATGTGACCTTTCAAAATAAAGCTTCAGCAGAGACTTACTGCTCAACACTCGTCAGCTGCACTGACGTCAGATTAAAGTGTCTCTTTGTCTGTAAACGAGCAGATTTACAGACTGAAAACCTGACAGAGAGTCGACTAGCGGTGAGAGCGAGTGAGTTACAAACGAGCTTTCTTCTGTAGAAGTGGACCAGGGAGGGAATGACGGCAGAGCGGCACGAAGACGTCCTCTCACTTCAGCAACAAACTGCAAGAAACACAGAGACACGGTCTTTATAATAAAACATCAGCTACAGGCGTTAAACTAGAGTCATAGAGTCATAAACAACTTCATCTGAATGAAGATGAAGAACAAGGATATAAATGAAGGAAATAAACCTTCTTATAAAACACACGAGACAGAGACAGATTTTAATCTTTGTCTCTCCAGACTTGGATTGAAATTTGGCCAGTTTTATTTAAAAAGTTTAAAATGCCGATTATTCAGCATTAAAGATATCGTTTTTAAAAATGAAAACATGTCGTCGATTTCTCTCTGGTTTGGAGACTGTGCTGTTTGTAGAGTGGTGAGTAGAAACAGCTCATTCAAGAGACGTTTCTCAGGAACAAGCAGCCACATTTTTCGAGCTCTGCTGGCGTCTCGGGGGTTAAACTGCAGCTCTGCTCGTGCCTGAACACGTCTGTGACACCGTTGCTGTTTGTGCACTCACTTGAAGCTGTCTTTCTCCTGCAGGTTGAGCACCAGGCTGTCAGCACTCAGGTACACTTTGTTTTGGGACTGCGCCACCTGCAGGTCAAGCACACACACACAAACACACACACACACACAGTGAGAGAGAGAACACACAGGTGGGAAGTTTTCAGCGTGCAGGCCCGACTGCTGCAGAGCACAATGGGAACATTGTCAGAGCGTCAACACTGAGCTGATTCACAGCACGGTGAGACGCTGAGGCCCGCTCGCCGTCCATACAGGAAACACACACGCCACCGCCAGGCTCAGATGACGTGACTGCGATCTAAAGACGGAGCGTTACACTGCGCTGCGAGGTCACACTGCGAGGTAGAGCCTGGTGATGAAGGATTTAAACATCATAACACCAGCACAACAAAGTGTCTGCACAAAGAAACTTCACCTACTACACACGCACTCCTCAGACAGACAGTAACACTACAAACCCCGCTGCATGTGAGGTCATCACGAGCAGGAACAAGGACGTTCATGTCAAATTAAACTCCTCATGTATGAAGATCAATAACGGCTGTCTGCATTGTATTTTAATCATTTTAACTGGAAGCTCATTTGTATAAAAATACTTAATGCTTCATAACAGACTGTATGAATTGTTCATGTGTGATATTCATCTGCGTTATAAAGAACTTCTCTGTTAAAGCATCCATAATTCATGTGTTAACAGAGGAGTTATTATAGCCGATAAAAAACACTAAAAACACCAAAACGTTATGAATTTAAAGGGAAATGACGGCCTCACTTTTTAGGTACAAAACGTTTTTAACATCTCCAGTAGATGTGTTCATCCTGCAGCAGTGAAACAGGCTGTGATGGCTGCAACATAATCCTTGAACGGTCAAAGGTCGTCCACTAAAAGTTCTTGTTGTTTCCACTGACAGGCTCAGATTGTTATTCTAAGTGTGTGACAACATGACAGAAAGGATCCCTACAGAGATAGACCTTTTTGTTACAGAGGAAGATGATTGTTTTAACCACACACAGACGTTACATCGCTCTCTGCAGACACACCAGACTCCATTCAGAAAACAGTCATTTTAGCTCACAGGACACAGGAGCTGCTGGTGTACCTCTGCCTCGATTCGATTAGCTTGTTTGTGTTATTGTGTGTTTGAAAAATGTTGTGTTGGTTTCAAAACGCCAAAGTCAAAAATAACAAAATAACAAATCAAGGCAGAAATGTACCAGTGACTCCTGAGTTCTGTGAGCTAAAATCACTGTTTCTATCAATGGAGTCTGGTGTGTATCATCTTCCTCTGTAACAAAAAGGTCTGTCTCTGTAGGGATCCTTTCTGTAATGTTGTCACACACGTAGAATAACAAAAAAAAGAAAAGTGTCTGCACGCTTAAAGGAATCGAACACGATAACAGTCCGAGACATCGTGTTAAAAAGAGTTTTACTTAAGAAACTTTATGGGGAGCATCAGGATTGTTTTAAGTCTTCCTGCCTGTGATAATGGAGATAAATGTGAATTAATTCATTTCCAATAATGAAAATAAATAAATAATTTTTTTTTTTAAATGTGTTTAAAAATGTAAAGCCTGATATCCAACACGTCTGAGGAGAAGATGATGAAGGCCCGACGTTTCCTCTTTGTTAAATTCATGTTCAGCTGGTGCCACCTAGTGGACTCAATGAGCTGCTTCACTGTGAATACACCTGTGGTTTCCAAGCTGGGGCTCTGGACCCTTCACAGGGCCACCAGATGGTTTCAGGTGTCTTCGCAGGAGTCTGGGAGTTTTTAGGAAGTTTATGAACGTAACTTTAAAGTCAATAAAAACAATTTTTGAACAATGGGGAAATAAAATATACTATTGACAGCGTGACGAGGACTGAGATGAAGATGT
This sequence comes from Semicossyphus pulcher, assembly GCF_022749685.1. Lineage (NCBI taxonomy): Eukaryota > Metazoa > Chordata > Actinopteri > Labriformes > Labridae > Semicossyphus > Semicossyphus pulcher. The sequence continues at coordinate 30,429,698 of NW_027211748.1, read as the reverse complement.
TTGTCCTTTAGGTAAAAGGTCTTTAGGTCTTTTCTTCAAACAACATCCAGGGGCTCATATGGGCTCTGAGAAAGGTATTCTTACAAGCTGTGAGACGTTATGAGAATTTAACGCCCATATTATTTGGACACTTGAACTAATGACGTTCAAGTCCTGTATTTTGGTTTAATAAGGACGTGATGATTAAAAAAGACTGCTATCTGTGTAAAATACTGTGAACTGCCTGCAGAAAGGCTAACAACAGGAAATAAACGTGACCCTCCAAATTAAGGTGAATGGTGCCTTTGTGCTGTTTGTTCAGCTGCTTCAACAAGTTAGTCGTGTTGCTTTGCGGCACAGACGCAGGTTTCATGACCTCTCTGCTGATCATTGTTTCTTCTTCACATCACTTAAACCTGAAACACCTCCAAACAAGCGCTGACGAGCCGTTTCAGGGGACCAGCTCTTCGTCTTCTGTTCAGACGTTTGACTTTAGTTTCTCCGCCCGTCTCTGTTGTTTACTCTTCCTCTCTAAACTGCTGCTGCGAGGTCAGCGCTCGTCACATGACATGCCAGCTCCCCCAGACGTGAAGCCCAAAGCTCTCCATCGCCCAGTAATAATAATAATATTGTAATATTAATATCATGCTCATTTACGTTTTGTTTGTAGTTTTGACTTGAGTGTAGATGCTAACACTAAAATTAAATTACATTATATCCGCAGCATGACGGCTCCTCTGCTGCAGAGGATTGTGGGTCAGAAGAACCTTTATGACCTGGAGTTCAACATCCTGGCATTTTTGGCTGCATGTAACAAACATTTACTGGGACGTACTAAATGTTTGTCAGGCATAGGGGGAAGTACGGGTTCTTGAATCTGGTGTTAAGATACAGTGTTTGATTCTGGGGGGATTTTTTTGTTTGTTTTGCTTTAAATGATCAGATTTTATTTCCACCCTGACGACTAAAAAAAGAAAGTTTAACCTTCGTACCTGATGTGAGATCAGTTTGTAACCCTGCTCAGTGTCCATATGGGTGTTTTCAAACTCTATTCAGACTCACAAATCTTTATCGGGGAGCTGCAGCTGTTCCTGAGTTACTGTCTTGTCACAAACATGACGAGATTTTATTGGAAACTGGAGAAGAAGAAGGGAAGCGCTGCAGAGGGAGAGTCTCAGGTGATGTTTCTTACCGTCTTGGCGATGTTCTGCGCCGCCCGGATCTTCCTGAGTTTCAGGTAGCCTGGGTTCTTCGTCACGGCCTCGCCCAGCTGACACACACACACACACACACACACACACACACACACACACACACACACACACACACACACACACACACACTTAAACTGTTAGTGTATCTGCAGGAGGATATTGTTACACACCTAAACAAAAGGCTGAGCGAGCGGTGGACCCGAGGCAGAGCAGCAGCAGGCTGAGCCGGTCTCTGCCATCATCACAAGGCTGCGGGCGTGTCGCCGCGCGGCTTTAATATCTCTCATGCATGTTGACAGACAGCGAAATAATTACTGCATATTTGGATGAAGTGTTTGTGTAAGTGTTTCAGGAGGCGAGGCCGAGGCAGTTCACACAGGGACAGGGCTTTATCAGAGAGCAGGATCTAGAGGCGGGCGGTTCATGACATTGTAATGAATCGGATTAATTTTTGTACAGTTAACATGAAAACACACGTCGTTAAATCACAACAAGCCTCATGAACTTTGTACACCAACCGGAGCACATGCAGGAGAGGTTGTGTGCATCATACATGTAGTCAGATAGAAACTATGATCTTTAATCTTTTTGCAACAGAAAGCGAAGACTTCTGTCATCATGCTGTTCATTCATCAACCACGTCTTTAACTAATGTGACACGCGCTTTAAAAAGTAGTGAAGACGTGCAGATGGCAGGAGGCTGCCGTACTCTGTGGGAGGAAATTAACTTGAAACCAAAACAGCTCGAGCATTACTTACAGTGAACACAACCTGTACTTTGTAGTTTGTAGGCATCACAATCGACAAAATATACCAAAAATATATAACGCAAAAATCCAACGCGGTGGATTATTTCTTTAGCTGTGTTCTAAGAGTGTTAGACTCTACATTTCCAGGTTTCACACTCTGTTTAAGGAGGAGAAACAGATGCTAATTATTATTGCAAACCTGTACAGGATGGATTACCACAGTACGTACGTATCTAGTTTACTCCAGCCGCTGTAACACTCGATCATCAGGCTGTATTCTCCTCTTAGAGCTCTCACGCCCTGCAAGCCTGGAATTAGCCGCAGGGCGTGATTAACCTGGAATCTTTACCTTCTCTTGACGTGTTCAAAAATAATCTGTTTTTAAAGTTGTTGCTTTTAGCCAAACTTTCCAATGATTCTTAATGCATCGTGTCTCTGTGGTATGTTTTGGTGGGATTGCACCTTCATATGAAACATGTAGATTTATATTTTCAGTGGCCATCTTGACCAGGACTTCCTGGAGCTGTATCGTACTCTAATGATATCTTCATGGCTGAATGAAGGCGGCGATAAAAAGGGGAATTACAGCCGTCTCAATGATCACAGACATGTAAACCTTCTGTTACACCCCGAGGACACGACAGCAGGTTTTATGAAACAACAGTAACAACATGTTGGCTGTGAGACACAGCTGCTGTCAGCGCTGACTTTAGCTTCTGATAGGCTTCAAAGAGGTGTTTATTAAAAGAAATATGACGATCCCTGACGCTGTTTATCTTCATCATGTGATCCCCTGGGCCCAGGTGTTCAGAAAGTTCAATCTGAATGTGCTCATCTTTTCTCTATCCTGGATCCAGCTTCCTTTGGTCTGGTTTTTCAAAATAAAACTGGACTGGATCAACCTGATGAAGATAGACTTTTCAAGATGACCAAATGCAGATTGACAGGGGTCTGAATGAGACTACAGCCTACACACTTTGTCCACAGGGGGCGCCAAAATCCACACACTCACAGCTGCCTTAAATTAAACATATTTGCGCGAAGTTTAATTCTCTAGCAGTGCACAGAAGCTGCTGATCTGCTGCTGCGTCGATTGGTCTGTTTGTTGTTTATTTGTGTGACTTTGGTGTTTTAATTTGATAGTTTGAATCCAACACAAATATTCTGTTACATCCACACAAAAACAAAACAATCCATGCAGCAGTCGACCAGAAACTCCTGTGTCCTGTGAGGTTAAATTAGTGTTATTATGAATGGAGTCTGGTGTGTGTGCAGAGAGCGATGTAACGTCTGTGTGTGGTTAAAACAATCATCTTCCTCTGTAACACAAAGGTCTATCTCTGTAGGGATCCTTTCTGTCATGTTGTCACACACTTAGAAGAACAATCTGAGCCTGTCTGGATCCTCAGTATGAACACATGAATGTTTACACATTAACAGGATGGTTTAAAAAAACACTCATCTCACCATCTTGGCAGCCTCAGCTTCTCCTTCAGCCTGGATGATCTTCTGTCTCTGGTCCTGTTTGGCCTTTTCTACGTAAAACTGGGCTCGCTGCGCCTCCTGCTGGGCTGCAGAGGAACAAACACACACAACAGTCATGTTACGCTCATCCCTTCATCTGTATTGGCCTAAAACGTGGAATTTAACCTGGTAAACTAAACTTAGTAAAAGACAAGAAGAAGAAAAAAACAGAGGATGGGATCTGACAGTTTTATAGCTCCTATAAATTAATTATATTATGATTAAACATATTAAAGAGGAAGAAGAACAGTCACATAAATAAGAAAACACATCTACATATAACTTGTTCTCAGAGCGGAGGTTACTCACATCTGATTAATATCATGAAAATGCAACTTCAAAGTGATAATCATGAAGACGTTCATGTAAATAAATGTCTGCAAGTCTCCCTCTATCTCTGAATGAGGTAACACAATGATGACTGAGCCTGTGGCCCACTGATGAAAGCCTTTGCATTTGCAGTATATAGTATTATTATGGGCTGGGTGTCTGTGGCGGCGCCCAGTTAGTGACTCGTTTTCCATCAGCCAGCAGTGATTGGTCTGCCAGAGAGGGTAGGCGGAGCTAAGCGGCTGCTTCTCCGCTCTCTGCAAGTGTTGCGAGTAAACAGTAATCTACTATGGCTGAACAAACAAAGAAAAGATGGATGACTACAGATACAACTTCAACAAGAAGTGAAAATCCAAAGAAGAAGAAACAAACTCGACGCTCAGATGAAGCAAACAGTCTGAAAAGGAAAGCGACCGTCAGCCAGGGAAATCAAGAGTTACAACCGGAGCCGACCGTGGACGTCACACATGCAGCACTGTGTGGATATCTGGGAAGTGTGCTCCTGCAGTTAGTGTTTATCGCCAGTGGGTGGCGCTCAAGAGCACGAAAATGAAGTTCTTAAAAAATAATTTTTAAAAAGCGGCCTAAATGATGGATTATTCTGCAGATAGACATGAACACATCTGGAATATAATATGTTTATCCCAGAGAGACAAATGTTTTTCTATAGCTATTAGTTAATACAAACGTGTATACAAGTTATTCAGCTGAGCTCAGCCTACAGTAACGCCGATCGTTGTGAGGATGGACGAAGCTTTAGCTAGGTTACAAAGGCAGCAATGTGGCAGCGTGTAACGTGTTTTTATTTCTATTAGATATTTACAGAGTAACGTATTAGATATGTAGAAAACTCAAGGCACAAGGTCAGAGAGCAAACTGATACCAGGGCTGCAGCTAACGACTGCCCTGAGAGTCGACTATTCATCGATTATTAAGATAAACTGCACAGTGACTGAATGTCTCTTATTTAGCTCTCAGCTTTAAATGTAGTTGGAGGTTCTTTTCAGCATGTGCTCACTAACAAAGACAATAAATATGAGTTCTTCATTCAATAATACGTCTTTCAGAAACTTTGCTGCTGATTTGGCTCCGACTGATATAAAAGATCAAGTTTGTGTCCGTTGAAAACCAACAAGAGCTGATATAAACAATACATCAAGAACACGGCTCCATCGTGCCTTCTCTTCAGGCGCTCGCACGTTCCCGACGTGCCCCTGTGATAAACGAGCTCCTCTTCACAGACCCTGCAGGCGATCCTTTTCTCTGCAGCGCTGAGGCTGAAATGCTCCCAGACTTTAGGAGTTTGAGGACGCGAGGGTGTTGCATCGGCCGTCGACATCATGCTATGTTTTGATTACCTGTCGCTTCCCGGTCGCTCTCTCAGCAGAGACAGTGAGGATGTGAGACGGCTCACCCCTCAGAACTCAGCTCCGGAGAACCATGTCATGTCCGCGCAGAGCATGAAAAACACGCGATGACGTAACCGACTAATTATTTACAATTAAATTAGTTGGTGACTAATTTTGTCACCAATTTTTGCTGACAATGTCGGCTAATCGTTGCACCTCTAACTGAAGAACACAAGATAGTAGCAGACCCATGTACAGTGTTTTTCCAGTTCTGATTATAGACAACTTAAACTGTCAATAGCACGAAGCTCAGACTTTATTTTCTTGGGAAGGATTTTAAAAATGGCGGGCGCTACGGGGTCTAGAAGGAAGACGATTTTAAAGTCAGAGGATGATTGAGAGATCGACGCTTCCCGTTTCTACTCACCGACTTGCTTGGCCTCGACAGCGGCGGTGTATTCTCGGCTGAAGCTCAGCTCGGTGATGGCCACGTCGTCCAGGATGATGTTGAAGTCTTTGGCGCGCTCAAACAGCTCTCTGCGGATCAGCAGGGACACCTGGAGGAGACAATCAGAGGTTTTCTTCCTGTAACACAGACTGACGTGATACTTATCTCTGTCTTAAAGTGATAACAGTCGGTTTAAGGCTGGTTACTTGAGTTTAGTTGGAGCTGACTGCCTATAGCTTATTAGCAACGCCTTGCCCAAACGAAAGCGGTCCAATCGGACAGTCCAGCAGGAAATCCTCCCGGTTCCAGAGAGCTGGAACATCAACTGTCGGATTATTTTGGAAGACGAGTGGTGATGCTGATTTACTCCCCGACTCTAATGTCTGCCTCTCCTGTCTTTGTAACCTTTTAATTTGGAGCTTTTTCAGCGTCCACGTAGAGTTTTAATGATTAGTTTTAATATAACTTTTTGTCTCTGGTGTTTATTTTCTTGTTTTACGTTGTTTTGCTTTCTATTGCTCAACTTTAAGAAGATTGTTGTTTTATTGTTGTAATTATAAGATAAAATGATTCATTACCTTCTGTCCACGTGTTGTTTACATTTTGCAACGTGCAGAATTTTGTGTTAACGAATTAAGTTGAGAATCATATTAGCGGAAAAAGATGAGTAAAAATGTCAGAGAATATATGAACCACACGTTTACATGATAATACAAATATAATTTCATTAATTGATTGATGTGTCGCCAGAACGTGTTTTCAGATTGTCTCACAGCAGTTAAACAACAAACTAACACGCCTACACCTCCGTACGACCCGCAGGAAGGGACAGGGTTCAGTGTTTATATGCTGAAGTGTTGATATGTCCGTCTGCTCCCGCCTCCGTCACACCTGCAGCTCTGACGGTTCTCGTTCACAGAACGACACATGACGACGTTTGGTCCGTTTGGAGTCACGTAAAGACGCACAAGTAACGTAACCATCTGTTGCAGACAGACGGACAGACAGACAGAGAGAGAGCAGAGAGACAGACAGAGAGCAGAGAGACAGACAGAGAGAGAGCAGAGAGACAGACAGAGAGCAGAGAGACAGAGAGAGAGCAGACAGACGGACAGACGGAGAGCAGAGAGACAGACAGACGGAGAGCAGACAGACAGACATAGAGCAGAGAGAAAGACAGAGAGCAGACAGACAGACGGACAGACAGACAGACAGAGAGAGAGCAGAGCAGAGCAGAGCAGACAGACAGACAGACAGACAGAGCAGAGCAGACAGACAGACGCAGAGCAGACAGACAGACGGACAGACAGACAGACAGACAGAGAGCAGAGAGACAGACAGAGAGAGAGCAGAGAGACAGACAGAGAGCAGAGCAGACAGACAGACGGAGAGCAGAGAGACAGACAGACGCAGAGCAGACAGACAGATGGACAGACAGACAGACAGAGAGAGAGCAGAGAGACAGACAGAGAGCAGAGCAGACAGACAGATGGAGAGCAGAGAGACAGACAAAGAGCAGACAGAGAGACAGACAGAGAGCAGAGAGACAAAGAGAGAGGAGACAGACAGACAGACGGAGAGCAGAGAGACAGACAGAGAGCAGAGCAGACAGACAGACGGAGAGCAGACAGACAGACAGAGCAGAGAGAAAGACAGAGAGCAGACAGACAGACGGACAGACAGACAGACAGAGAGAGAGCAGAGCAGACAGACAGACGGAGAGCAGAGAGACAGACAGAGCAGAGCAGACAGACAGACAGACAGACAGACAGCAGAGCAGACAGACAGATGGAGAGCAGAGAGACAGACATAGAGCAGACAGACAGACAGAGCAGAGAGAAAGACAGAGAGCAGACAGACAGACGGACAGACAGACAGACAGACAGAGAGAGAGCAGAGAGACAAGAGAGAGAGCAGAGAGACAGACAGAGAGCAGACAGACAGACAGCAGAGCAGAGCAGACAGACAGACGGAGAGCAGACAGATAGACATAGAGCAGAGAGACAGACAGAGAGCAGAGAGACAGAGAGAGAGACAGACAGAGAGCAGAGCAGACAGACAGAGAGAGAGCAGAGAGACAGAGAGAGAGCAGAGAGACAGACAGAGAGCAGAGCAGAGCAGACAGACAGACAGACAGACGGAGAGCAGAGGAGCAGACAGACAGAGAGCAGAGCAGACAGACAGACGGAGAGCAGACAGACAGAGAGAGAGCAGAGAGACAGACAGAGAGCAGACAGACAGACGGACAGACAGACAGACAGAGAGAGAGCAGAGAGACAGAGAGAGAGACAGACAGAGAGCAGAGCAGACAGACAGATGGAGAGCACAGAGACAGACAGAGAGCAGACAGACAGACGGACAGACAGACAGAGAGAGAGCAGAGAGACAGACAGAGAGCAGACAGACAGACGGACAGACAGACAGAGAGAGAGCAGACAGACAGACGGAGAGCAGACAGACAGAGAGAGAGCAGAGAGACAGAGAGAGAGCAGAGAGACAGAGAGAGAGACAGACAGAGAGCAGAGCAGACAGACAGACGGAGAGCAGAGAGACAGACAGAGAGCAGACAGACAGACGGACAGACAGACAGAGAGAGAGCAGACAGACAGAGAGAGAGCAGAGAGACAGACAGAGAGCAGACAGACAGACAGACAGACAGAGCAGACAGACAGACGGAGAGCAGACAGACAGAGAGAGAGCAGAGAGACAGAGAGAGAGCAGAGAGACAGAGAGAGAGACAGACGGAGAGCAGAGCAGACAGACAGACGGAGAGCAGAGAGACAGACAGAGAGAGAGCAGAGAGACAGACAGAGAGCAGAGCAGAGAGACAGACAGAGAGCAGAGAGACAGACAGACAGACAGACAGAGAGCAGAGCAGAGCAGAGCAGAGCAGGCAGACAGACAGACAGACAGACAGACAGACAGAGCAGAGCAGAGCAGGCAGACAGACAGACAGACAGACAGACAGAGAGCAGAGCAGAGCAGACAGACAGATGGAGAGAAAAAAGACAGACAGACGGAGAGCAGACAGATAGACATAGAGCAGAGAGACAGACAGAGAGCAGAGAGACAGAGAGAGAGACAGACAGAGAGCAGAGCAGACAGACAGAGAGAGAGCAGAGAGACAGAGAGAGAGCAGAGAGACAGACAGAGAGCAGAGCAGAGCAGACAGACAGACAGACAGACGGAGAGCAGAGGAGCAGACAGACAGAGAGCAGAGCAGACAGACAGACGGAGAGCAGACAGACAGAGAGAGAGCAGAGAGACAGACAGAGAGCAGACAGACAGACGGACAGACAGACAGACAGAGAGAGAGCAGAGAGACAGAGAGAGAGACAGACAGAGAGCAGAGCAGACAGACAGATGGAGAGCACAGAGACAGACAGAGAGCAGACAGACAGACGGACAGACAGACAGAGAGAGAGCAGAGAGACAGACAGAGAGCAGACAGACAGACGGACAGACAGACAGAGAGAGAGCAGACAGACAGACGGAGAGCAGACAGACAGAGAGAGAGCAGAGAGACAGAGAGAGAGCAGAGAGACAGAGAGAGAGACAGACAGAGAGCAGAGCAGACAGACAGACGGAGAGCAGAGAGACAGACAGAGAGCAGACAGACAGACGGACAGACAGACAGAGAGAGAGCAGACAGACAGAGAGAGAGCAGAGAGACAGACAGAGAGCAGACAGACAGACAGACAGACAGACAGAGCAGACAGACAGACGGAGAGCAGACAGACAGAGAGAGAGCAGAGAGACAGAGAGAGAGCAGAGAGACAGAGAGAGAGACAGACGGAGAGCAGAGCAGACAGACAGACGGAGAGCAGAGAGACAGACAGAGAGAGAGCAGAGAGACAGACAGAGAGCAGAGCAGAGAGACAGACAGAGAGCAGAGAGACAGACAGACAGACAGACAGAGAGCAGAGCAGAGCAGAGCAGAGCAGGCAGACAGACAGACAGACAGACAGACAGACAGACAGACAGACAGAGCAGAGCAGAGCAGGCAGACAGACAGACAGACAGACAGACAGAGAGCAGAGCAGAGCAGACAGACAGATGGAGAGAAAAAAGACAGACAGACGGAGAGCAGAGGAGCAGACAGACAGAGAGCAGAGCAGAGCAGACAGACAGACGGAGAGCAGACAGACGGAGAGCAGAGCAGACAGACGGACAGACAGAGAGCAGAGAGACAGACAGAGCAGACAGACGGACAGAGAGAGAGCAGAGAGACAGACAGAGAGCAGAGAGACAGACGGAAAGCAGAGCAGAGAGACAGACATGTCATTCAGGTATTGTGACAGCCCTAAGCAGGATCACATCCTGCTTTGACTATGACCTCTGGAATAAACAAATATTAAAGCTTCTTCCGGCTCAACACAAACAGAACTACATAAGCTTTGTACATCAGAGGCAGAGCTGTTGATGTGCCTAATAAAGAGGCCCCTGATTATAAATATAAATATGAACACATAGCTTTAAGAAGCCTCATCCGGTGCACAGGTCTGTGTTCGGTACCTGAGCTCTCTGCGTGATGAGCTGTGAAGCGTTGAACTTTGCCACCACGCTCTTCAGCACCTCGTTGACGATGGAGGGCAGCACGCGCTCGTCGTAGTCCTGACCCAGCTGCTGGTAGAGGACGGGCAGGTTGGACGCCAGCGGCCGGGACAGCACTCGCAGTGCGATGTTCACCATCTGCAGGTCTGAGAGGAAGCAGAGAGAGGATCTGTTTGACAACATCGTGAATCCTCCACAGACACACTCAGTCTGTATTACAACTGTAATCCAACCAACGCTGCCGACACTTCATATTTATATTTTGGAAGATTTGGATCTTTATTATTTATACTTATACACACACTTTTAGAGTGACTAAAACATGTATTGTTTGAAACATTTTACAGTGTAAAAAGCAACTCTTCAGCGCCCTCTGGTGGACGAACTCTAAATGACCTCAGCCTGTTCTTTAATTCTTAAAGCTGAAGATATTCAGTTAATTCAATAATAATAATAATATTATTGTTATTATAATTATTATTATCATGACATGATTATTAGTTTGGACTGACAGGCGGATAAAACGCGGCGTCTGACGACAGCACGGTTCACAAAGGGATTTGTTTAGTAAATAAATATCAAATTAAACAATTATCAAAATAATAATTATTTGCAGCAGACCCCCTGCTGACTGGCTGCAGTATAGCTCATAAGCCCCGCCTCCTCCATGTTAACAGATGGGACATGAGTCAAACTATAAAATCAAAATACACGTCAAATACATTTTTTTCAAACATGGTTTCTGTCATTATAGTTAGTTCTTATCATGCTGATTTATGTCACAGTGTTAATCTTTTAATTAGTTATTTAATGCTATAAAAAGGGGACGTGGCCTCATGATTGACAGCTCTGTTGACAAATGGGGCTCCTGCAGCGTTCTGTTCCCGAGTAGCAGAGTAGAGGAGGAACGGCGAGAGGAGACGTAACTAACACTAACACTACAGTCATTGAGAAGCTGTTCTGCTGCAGACTGAGCCCACCTGAGGGCTCCAACACGCCAAGGACACCTGAGGGCTCCAACATGCCAAGGACACAAGGTAAAGGTGTGTGTGGTAGAGGAAGGGGCGGGACGTCAACACTGCAGCTCCACTACCCGATCTCTACTGCACACGCTCTGGATACAGATGCGCGAGATGGCAGCGCCCGCTCCGGGGGGGGTTTAGGCTTTGAAAAAGTACGACGAGAGGAGGTGAAGACACGTCGTCCATCTTTATGTACAGTCAATGTTTCTGACCTTTGCTTCCAGTGAGGGAGGAGATCTTCCTGGGTCTGGCTCTGATGTCGTAGATGATGGGATACTGGAACCAGGGTATCCTGAAGACAACAAAAACAAACAGTTTGAAATAGTTTTTTCTGTTAATGTAGCCGTCGCATTGCAGACCAAAAAATGCAATGTTCTAACCTGGACTGAAACTGTTTATTTACAGCACAAGAAGCCATGTTCATCATCTCTTTTCCAAATAAATGGCAGATACATAAAAGAAAAGAAAATTCAAACAAAACGCTGCATTTCAGTGAAAGGAAACAGACACATCTTTCCACAGCTTCTAGCAGCGCCAACAGAAACTCTGCATGTGCATAGTTTCGTACTGCAATGAGAAATATTCAATATGCACGTTAACCTCGGCCTCCAGTTCTCCTGTCCTTCTTAATTAAGTGTGTTTTATAAAGTACCTGCGATTGACTTTTTTTCTTGTCTCCTTCCTCAGCCATCGAGCTCCCTAACTTTGCAGACGCCACCAAATTCATATTAATCAATCTGAGGGCAGCTGGGGCTTAAGCAGGTGATATGCTTGCTTTTAACCACATGTCCGCGTGCACATGATGGCTGCCACGCTTTCCCTGAGTCTGTTATAGCGCCGGCTGTGCACATCCTCCGCGAACACAGGTTGCAGTCTGCACATGAGCAATAGGGGCGGTGTAGAGGCAGAGGGGATGTGACAGGGTCAACACAGCAGCAAGGATAAAAAGCTGATAGACCACATCCTCAATGATCCACATCTGTATGATGTGTAGTTGTCACTGCACAGAGACAAACATGCCTGTCCAACCTCTGCAGACAGATAAGTTCTGTTTTAGAAGTCGACGTGGAAACCTGCAAAACTAAATGGGAACAAGTCCGGGAGCGGAAATGGTGTAAAGGCATGAACCCTGTATCCATGGGTTCATCTGATTGGTCAAATATTTGCATGCATGGAGTTGAAGTGACAAAGATTTCAAAAGAAGCGAGCCTGCACGGAGCAGGTCAAACAGCCTCATAAATTAAATAAGAGTGTATCTGTTGCAAAGACATGCAAGTAAAAAACACCTGATCTGCAGCCTAGACACATCAAACTCAACTATGTGCATGTTAACATGCAGAGTTATTCTGCAGACATTTTTCGCACCTAACCCCATTTGAAGGTTAAAAAGTGTCAGTATTCATATTTCTGATTGTGTAGTTTTTATCCTGGTGAAGGGTCCTACCTGAAGTGGAGTCCCTCAGCCAGGACCGTGTCCATCTGAATCCCTCCGATCCTGTTGAAGATGATCGCTCTCTGTCCTCCTTCAACTAGAGGAAACACACGAACACTCACATCAGGACCATCTGACAGCCTCAGCAGACTTTTTAAAACACTGTGCAGCAGAGTCTGTGTGTCACCTGCCTGTAAACTATTAACATGTATGGAACATTGCTGCCATTACACATAAGGTCAGCTGGATTATTAAAGCTTTCGGTTACGCGAGGCAGCTTTTGAGAGTGTGTATTCCCATTATGGCAGGATCAATTCACCTGATTGGTTAGTAGGTGGTGGTTTTATACACACTAATCTCTTATCTTAAACATCACCTGCTCAACTCACCCTGAGGTTTCCGAACCCCAAATCGTGCTTCTTGTAAAGGCCTGAGGTGAGTGTTTAGCATAAGAAAAAGGCAGAGTACACTACCTGTGTATGTTGCTTCCTTCACTCCATAAGCCAGAGCTCCAGCCCCCAGCAGCAGTTTGACACCTAGTCCTCCACCCCGAGGTCCTGATGACATCCTGCCTGCGATCTGCCGCAGCTGCTGCAGAAAACCCTGAAACACAAACATCATGGTCTGAGTGAAGGAAAGCAGCTCATTAACATAATCACCAAACGTTGATATTTTAGGGAAGGAAAGAAATGTGATGATGTTAAAACTTATCATACAGGCATTACACTTGGTGACCCTCATTCTGGATGTGTACACACGACTGACACATCACAACAACTGAACAAGGACTGTATCAAGCGACAAAAACATACCATATGTGTGCAGAACCAGCCAAACTCCATTCAAATGTGCACTGCTTAACTGTTTGCTCGTGCACAAGCAAACTAATCACATATTTAGACAAAAATAATTATCTGGTTTGAAGTCTTGGACTCTATTCTTGTAGTCGGCTAACAGACATTTTTATTTTTAACGTAATTCAGGCGCGACAATCCGCATAACTCAATGATCTGTGAGAAGCTAAGCTGCTCAGTTGGGTAACGTTACATGCATGCCGAAATGAAGAGGACAGTCTATAATGTCTTTAGAGTCTAAACCAATACTTTGTCAATGCGATTACATATACTGCTGAGAGAGGAAAGATTAAATTGTTAGATTTTCAGACGGAGACTGGGCTATCTGCTCCAAGCTAACTTTAACTTGTGTGGCCGTTTAAATTTAGATGACCAACACTCATCAGCTATAACAATCCCTCCACATTGACTATATTCATCATTGTCTTGAAGCTTTCTGAACACAACTTAGCCAACATTAACTTTAATTATGAGATAACGTAAGCTTACATCAGACTCAGCCTGACTCACGTGTATAACCTGTATTAAAGATGCTAATGTCACAAACTGAAGCGCAAAGAGCGGGAAACAGCAGAACGGTCCAACCGACCGGAAGGCAGAAATATGACAGAAATGCATTTTAAACTGTATAAAGGGTAAAATAGACACTTACACCGGGCTCTTTATTCGCCATGCTTGCCCTCTCAGTCTGACAGAAAACCAAGTGAAGAAGAAAACCAAGGTCACGCGTGATGACGCATTTCCGTCAACGCGGGGTAACATGGGAAATGTAGGATGTCACCGAGGAAGAGCACTGATATTGTTTATCTTCTAAATTGTAGCTTTTTTGTTCAGAAATAATCTGTGAAATTATTCTTAATTCATTCACAATTATACAATTATGACTATATTGAAAACTACTATAAACACTATCTAACTAATGGATTTGTAGATTCATTTGTTTTACAGATACAACTTCATTTTCAGTGACAGGTTGTGGTCTTTCACTCATTTATTCTGAATCCCATGAATGGGACACAAATAAATCAACGTATGACAAACACTGAACAGGCTATCATGCAGGTATGGTGAGCACAGACACAGATAGCTGCTAATCAGTGATAACATATAAATATAATAATGAGTGTAAAAACAGTGTGTCAGCCTTGTTGGACGGTCTGTTAGTCCAATAAAGTGCACAGCAACACAGATTATTTGTCTGACATTTACATGAACAAATCTCCAAAAGGCTCCAACAGCACAAACACGGCCCAGAGGTTACGTTCAGTGACTGAAGTAGCTCAGGTGACACCTAGCAGACAGCTCCCACTTGTCAAAGAGGCCACGCCCCTAATGATGCATCACTTAGCCTTAATATAATGTAAACAGGTGAGCTGTATAAAGATTCTCCCCGTACAGTTGTCCTGAAGAGAGAAATGAGCTATAGAGACCCAAACTGTTTTTTGTACCAGGCTGTAAACATGTTTATTTCTGTTGTAAAGTTTAACATGGGGCTCTATGGGGACTGACTCACTGCTGGAGACAGCCTCAAGTGGACACCAGAGGAACTGCAGCTTTTTGCACTTCAGTGTTGGCTTCATTTCTCAGCTTCAGAGGTAGCTGCTTGACCTACCGGTCTACCTGAGCTCACGCTGCCTGTGTACTCATTATTTACACATGGAAAAATGAGCCGAGCTGACCTTTGCAGTGGAAATAAGTCATGAGTAAATTTATGACTTTTAATGTCGGGAACATGAGACATAAAGAACAAATTATCAGCAATAGTTAAAAAAATATGTTTAATTATTATTGTCATGATTTAGATTTTTTCTACCTTCATAGTTATGTAAAAACAAAAACAAAAGAAAAAGGAAACATTTTTACTCACTATCTTTCAGTTTTGACAACAATAACATTACTTTTGAATGTTTTTGCTCTTCTTGGCAGCACTTGTCTTCCATACTTAATCGTCCCTTCACTCTCTGCTGCAGTTGCCGTACATCTCAGGTTGCTTCAGTCGGCCGACGGTCAGGTTTCAGATGCAGTTGCTGCCTTCACGGCTCTTTGATTGGCTCAGCGTTCAGTTCCTCGTGAGGAAATCACTCCTTTTATAGTTAACGGAGCGCCGCGCGGCTGTTTTCCGGGTTCACACTCACTCAGCATGTAGAGGAGGCGGACCGCTGGGACACCTGGACCACCGCGGACACGCCGGAGCCAGGACACACGCTATCGACCCGACCATATCGATCAGCTTTCAGTGAAGGTGAGGAGCGGCAGAAGGGCTGTGTTCCGGTCGGGGAGGGGAGGGTCAGAGAGGGGTTGTGGATCAGCAGAGGGGGGGTTTGAGTCCTCTCTGGGTGGATCCTGGTCTCAGATCAGACATGTCAGGTCCTGCAGACTGCTGCTGCAGACTCACCAGGAAAAAACTACAAGGTTCAACTTTACTTTTTATCCTTTTTAATGTGTTTATGATCAGACAGAAGTCACGTGTCGAGAAGTCAAAGTTCAGTTTTGATTCTGGGCTGAGATCAGTTTATTGAAACATCAACATCACGACGGTTTGCTGAAGGTATGTGACGACACCAAACAACGGCTCCTATGTGTGTGTTCTGTAGTGAGCAGCCTACAGTAAGTACAGCTGTGAGCTACATTTACTGCAACTGTTATCAAACTTTGTACTCTGACTCGGCTGAAGCTGCAGGTTTAATGTTTCAGAGATGAAGTGAAAACTCAACAAATGAGATCACAGCTGAAGAAATACAAAGATCCTTTATGGAGTACGGTAGAAGTAGGTACTGTGTTAGTACTGCATCCAGTACAGCTGGAGGTGCTTTAGAGTATTTACGAGTTATAGAACTTTAAACCTCTGTTCTGCTTCAGCTCAGTGGGAAATGTACTTTTTACAGCACTACATTCATCTGACAACGTGTGTTGCTTTAAATAAATAAAACAAACCCAAATCAAGATAACCTAAGATAGTTCCTTATTGATCCCCAGTAAAGGCTGTTGCAACAGCACAAAGACAAGTAGCAAGAAGGCAAATACAAACAAGAATAGATCAAATATATGAAATAAAATCAGAGGTATTTACAACTGGTATACAAAAGTGACAATCCAAAGTGACATGGGTAATAGCATCAGCATTTAGCAGCATGAAATAGTACAGTCTAAATAAGGTGATGTATGTTATATTACAGTATGTACATGTATATAATGTAGTATGATATGGAATATTAAGTCAGTAACAGTGTATATACGTATAGATAAAGAATATAATACTATATAATATACTATACTATTAAATTAAATAATAGAATGATAAGATGCAGTATTATTTTACTAATATACCAAGCAGTACTGCCTACAAAGTATCTAAAATGCACATAAGATTATGAGGGATTAAAATCAGAAGATTCCCAAATGTATTGAATTATTTTGATTCAAAGAAACGTGTCGTAATGTTGTTTGTAAAAGCTAGTTTGTTTAAGCAAAGCTTAAATTGTTTTATTTCTTGTTTTAAACATTTAGATGTCAAAATGTCATAAAAGCAAAGAAAACTTCCCCTCACGTCCGAGACAAATGAAATTCAACTTTACTTTCTAAAATTCGACTCTATTCTCGGAAGGCTTCCTCTGATTTATGTTTCTCGTGCCTGGCCCAAACAGTTCAAACTGGCACCAAATTGAGGAACTTCAATATTAAAATGCTCTTACATGAATGCATCAGTGATAAAATTAGATTAAAATAATGTTATATTTTGATAGAACGCTGCAGAAGAGTACTTGATGCTTACAGTACTTGTACATAGGTTACTTCTTCAAGAACTGCCAACGAGTAAAACTACTGCAGCTCAGATATGTGTTGAATACAAACAGTGTGAGCAGCTAATTTAAGAACTGAAAGTAAAAGAAGTGGAAGTTTCTGTTGTGTGAAACTGTTTCTGCTCAGGCTGACTCCTGCATCGTGTCTCAGCTTCAAGATCTGAATAAATAAATCTCCAAAGTCAACAGTGATAACCGCAGTCAGAACTCTTCTCCCTGAAATGAACATAGATTACTGGAGTACAGTTTGTTCTATAAAAGATTGTTATTCTAAGTGTGTGACAACATTACAGAAAGGATCCCCACAGAGATAGACCTTTTTGTTACAGAGGAAGAGGATTTTTATTAACCAGAAACGTTACATCGCTCTCTTCAAACACACCAGACTCCATCTACAAAAACGTGAATTTAAGCTCTCAGAAGACAGGAGCTGCTGATCTACCACTGCCATGATCGGTCTGTTAGTTTGTGTTGTTTTGTGGCTTTGTGCTTTAAATGGTCAGTTGTAACACACAACAATATCAACAAACTAACCAAACAAGGCAGCAGTAAACCAGCAGCTCCTGTGTTCTGTGAGCTTAAATTACAGTTTTTTTCAATGGAGTCTGGTGTGTTTGCAGAGAGCGACGTAACGTCTGTTTGTGGTTAAAACAATCATCTTCCTCTGTAACAAAAAGGTCTATCTCTGTAGGGATCCTTTCTGTCATGTTGTCACACACTTAGAATAACAATCTGAGCCTGTCAGTGGAAACAACAAGAACCCTTAACGACCTTTGATCGGGGGCTGTTCAAAATAGGGCCCGGCTTTAAGAAATCTGCTTTTCCCTCTCTGTGTTTTTACTGCTAATAATTGTACAGGTAAAAAAGTGATTTTTATAGTTTTACTAAATACTTCTTCCTCCTAGTCTCTGACACTGAGTGTGATTATGTTTTTAGTTTCTGTTTGATGAAGATTCAGATGATCTGCAGTTTTCTGTCAAAGGAGGAAGCTCGTTTTGACTTTGTGAACATGAAGAGACGAAGCTCAGAATAAACTCGCTGGTTTTATTCTGAGCAGCTCTGTAACGCTGTGGCGTTGCTGCTCTCGCAGTGTCTTACCTGATCTGGGCTCAGTCTGCTTTACTTCCTCTGTTTTAAATTTAGGCCAAACTTTCAGAGACTTCACTTCCTCTTTTCACTGTTTGTAACGAGAAGACGCTGCTTCCAGTTCACTTTGCAGCTCACAAACACGACAAAGCTGCGTCTGCCTGAACAGCGACAGACTTTAACTTTATTAGGTGTATTTGTAGGAATTAGACACTTAGAATCCAGTGTTCACTTCACCTTAACAGTGAGTAGCATTAAGGTTGTTTCAGAATTACATTTATTGTTCATCATTTTGCTTCAGCCTCCATGTTTTTGACTGTGAAGGTGCTCATGTTTGTCGTCTTTGGAAACTCTGAGATCTCCAGAATATAAACAACGTTCTTTGGGAGTTTTAAATGTCTTTGTAGCCTGAGGTCTGTCTTATTGAGGATCTTTGTGCAGGGTGGTGTTCAGCCTTACCTGCAGCCAAGGTTTGGTAACTGACTGGCAAAGTCTGGAGCCTGCAGATAAACTACGGCCCTGTTTACACCTGGCATTAACATGTGTACAGGTTGGATGGTTTGTGGTCAATATGGTTACTTCTGGCTGAAAAACACAACTGCAGCTAGAATGCTAAACTCAAGGCTGGAAAACAGCAGTTTAATCTACCCATTGTGTTCGGAGGTCTAAGTTAATAACAGGTGCAAAAAGTTTTGTTTCCACAAGTTGTTTCCACTGACAGGCTCAGGTTGTTATTCTAAGTGTGTGACAACATGACAGAAAGGATCCCTACAGAGATAGACCTTTTTGTTACAGAGGAAGATGATTGTTTTAACCACAAACAGACGTTACATCGCTCTCTGCACACACACCAGACTCCATTCAGAAAAACAGTAATTTTATCTTGCACAATACAAATTGCTGTTTTATTAATGGGGTCTGGTAGGTCTGAAGAGAGAGATCTAAACGCTGTTTCTGGTTTTTAAAAACACCGTACTCTTTAATGTGTGTGTGGTTTTTAATCAATTCATTGATCGTGGGTGTGTCCTCACCGTCACTGTCTGACGCTAACGCGCTTCACTCTGTGTGTTGACAGCATGGGGAACCTGATCAAGGTGTTAACCAGAGACATCGACAACAATGGTGGAAACTTCTTCCTGGACTTTGAAAGTAAGAAACACAAACACTGCTCGTACGTGTTGAATCAGTAGTTACTCAGAGAGACGGGGAGAGTGTGTGTTCGACCTTTGACCTCTGCGTGTCCCCCCTGCAGATGCTCAGCCCTCACATTCGGAGACGGAGGTGTGGGAGGAGGTGAACCAGGTGTTGACAGAGGCTCGGGTCATCCTGGAAGACCTGCAGGCGTACAGAGGAGCAGGAGAGGAAATACGACAGGTAACACAGGTGACAGGGAACATAGGGGACAGGTGATACAGAGGACAGGTAACATACAGGACAGGTAACAAAGGGGGAAGGTGACACAGAGGACAGGTGATACAGAGGACAGGTAACATACAGGACAGGTGATACAGAGGACAGGTAACATACAGGACAGGTGATACAGAGGACAGGTAACATACAGGACAGGTGATACAGATGACACAAAAGACGTTGAAGGAACACAGAGGACACCTTACAGAAGACAGGTGAAACAGTGGGCAGGCACAGAGAACACATCACATAAGGGACAGGTAAAACAGATAACAGAGGACAGATGACCCAGAGGACAGGTAACAGGGATGACGGGTACCATGGGTGGCAGGTGAAACAGAGGACAGGTAACACAAAACAGATAATATAAAGGGCAAGTAACACAGGGGACAGATGACTTGGACAGGTAACACATAGGACAAGTGACAAAGAGGACAGGTGACAAAGAGGACAGGTGACAAAGAGGACAAGTGACAAAGAGGACAAGTGACAAAGAGGACAGGTGACAAAGAGGACAGGTGACAAAGAGGACAGGTGACACAGAGGACAGGTGACAAAGAGGACAGGTGACAAAGAGGACAAGTGACAAAGAGGACAGGTGACAAAGAGGACAGGTGACACAGAGGACAGGTGGTACAGAGGACAGGTGATACACGCCTTGTTTCCCTCCCTTGCCCCTCCCCCAATGTTTTCACCCATTCTCTTCCTGTCACCCCCCGGTGTCCACCTTCCTTGAAACTTGTCTGCTTCTACACCACTTGATCTGACACCTTAAGTTACTTTACAGGTAATTTATTTGTCTGTGTGTGTTTGTGTGTGTTTCAGGCTATCCAGAGTCCAGGTGTGGAGGGTGTTCAGGAGAAGGCCTGGTCCGCTGTGGTTCCTCTGGTCGCTAAACTCAAAACCTTCTATGAGTTCTCTCAGAAGCTCGGTGAGGAATAAGAATAGTGTGGCTGTTATTCCCACGGCGGCCTCTAGAGGCAGCGAGCAGGACAGCACACTGCTGGAGCTCATTTCAGTAAAAGTTTTCAGTGTTTCCTGTTTGTTTCAACGTGTTTTTCTAAATGAGAGAAAGTGGAGACAAAAAGAATGGCGGGATGAACTTACCTGTCTCCCCCCCGACTCCTCCCCCGTCTCCCCCTCCCGTCAGAGTCCAGTCTGCGGCGTCTCCTGGTCATCCTCACCAGCTCGGCCTCGACTCCCACCCAGCACCTGGAGCAGAAACAGGCTCTGGCTCGTCAGTTCGCCCACATCATGCACTTCACGCTGCGCTTCGATGAGCTCAAGGTCCGCTCACACTCCTCTTCTACCGTCTACACCTCCTTTTAGTCCTCCTGCACTTTCTCAAACTCCTCTTCTTCCAGCATCTCTACCTCCTCTATCTCTGCCTTACCTCATTTTAGCTACCTCCGGCATCCCAGTCTATTCCACCTCCTTAGACTCCTCCTTGTTTACCTCCTGCATCTCCTTCACTCTCCTCAACCTCCTTAACCTCTCTTACCACCTCCACCTAATCTTCCTACTACATCTCCCCCCGCTCCCCCCCTCTTTCAGCACCGCTATCTTATCTAGCTCCTGCGCTTAAACCTCCTCCACCACCTGCTCCTACTCTACCTTTACTTCTCTCCTTCTTTTACTTCGCCTATACTTCCCGTTCCACCTCCTGGATCTCCTGGATCTCCTCCTCTGCCTCCACCTGTACCTCTTGCAACTCCTCCACCTCCACCTCATCTACCTTAACCTCTGTCACCTCTTGCACCTCCTCTGTCCCATCCACCACTGCCTCATCTAACTCATGCACCCCCAGCCCCTCCTACACCTCTTCCACCTCCTCTACCTCCTGCACCTCGTCTTCCTCCTCCACCTCATCTTCCTCCTCCACCTCATCTACCTCCTGCACCTGCGGCACCTCCTACATCTCCTCTACCTTGCCACCTATTACTCTTGCACCCCCACCTACTTTACTCCCCCTTATTTACCTCCATCACCTCCTGCACCTCTAACCCATCCAGCACTGCCTCATCTAACTCCTGCACCCCCACCCTCTCCTGCACCTCTTCCTCCTGCACCTCCTGCACCTACTTTACCTCCACCATATTTACCTCTTCCATCTCATCTACCTCCTGCACCTCCTCCGTCTCAGTCTCATCTACCCCCTCCACCCCCTCCACCTCATCACCCTGCACCTTCTTTAACTTCCCCTCAGCCTCCTCCTGCAAGCCCTCATCCTCCACCATCTCCACCTTTGCCTCATCTACCTACCCCACCTCCTCTACCTCCACCTCATCTACCTCCTGCACATCCTCCTCTTGCACCTACTGCATCTCCTCCACCAACTCCTCCTGCACCTCCACCTACTTTACTCCCCCTTATTTACCTCTGTCATATCTCCTCCACCTGATATACCTCCTCCACCACATGTCCTTCCTGCACCTCCTTTGAACAGTCTCATCCATCTCCTCCACCTCATCACCCTGCCCTCCTCTGCATCTCCCGCACCTCTACTTCATCTACTTTCATGTACTCTCCCTTCTCCTCCTGCTCCTCCTGCTCCTATTTCACATCTACCTCAGGTACCTCTTGCACCTCCTCAGTCTTAGGCCTCAAATACCTCCTCCACCTAATCACCGTACCTCCTCCTCATGCAT
Organism: Semicossyphus pulcher; assembly: GCF_022749685.1. Taxonomy (NCBI): domain Eukaryota; kingdom Metazoa; phylum Chordata; class Actinopteri; order Labriformes; family Labridae; genus Semicossyphus; species Semicossyphus pulcher. The sequence goes on along the minus strand of NW_027211748.1, from coordinate 30,407,299 downwards.
CCCTTGCACCTTCTTTACCTTCCCCTCAGCCCTCATTCTCCACCATCTCCACCTCTGCCTCATCTACCTACCCCACCTCCTCTACCTCCTCCTCATCCACCTTCTTCACTCCCTGAACCTTTTGTACCTCCTCTATCTGTTCCAGCTACTGCACATCCAGAACATCCTCCACCTCATCTACCTCCTGCACCTCCTCTACTCCTCCTCCCCTGTGCCTCATCTACCTTAGTATTATTATTAGTCTTAGTATTATTTGATGAATCTAAGCGAACATAAAGACAATTGGATTAAAAAATCGAATCATTCCAGCCTAAAGGAAACTTTCTGATGACCTCTTCTGTACACTCCTCTCCACGCTCTTCTTCTCTTGTTACAGATGACAAACCCGGCCATCCAGAACGACTTCAGCTACTACCGACGAACCATCAGCCGCATGCGGATCAACAACCTCTCTGTAAGACTGCTGAGTTTCCTGTCTCCCCTGAAAGGCTTAACACAGTCCAGTACGTAAACAATATTCATCTGATCACTGACTTTGGTTTTAAAGGAAACCTGTTTTTTTTTCCAGGCTGACGCAGGAAATGAGGTCAACAACGAGCTGGCCAATCGGATGTCCTTGTTTTACGCCAGCGCCACGCCGATGCTGAAGACGCTAAGTGACGCTACGTCAAAGTTCGTCTCAGATGTGAGTCAGTCCAGGGATTTATATCCCACTTTCTTTGTGGATTTTATTTCAATAAATGAATGTGTGATTTACGTCTGCTTTCTAAATGAATTTATTAAAGCATTCATTTAATTTGTATAAAACATTTGTTGGCTGCTGAAATGTAAAGAGTAACAGGAATGCAATAAAAAAAAAAAACCTGTAAAAGAAAAAATATTTTTTAGAAATAAAAAGACAAATATCAAAATGTAAAGAAGTAATAATAATAAGCCTTTTGTTTGATTTATTATTTAGTTTATTTGTTGATTTATTTTTGTATTTGTTTGTAAAAATATTAGTTTATGCACATAAATTAATATTTTTTCTGTATGTGTACATTATGTACATATTTTTAATGTATCTTATATTTTTTATGATGTCACTAATTTATTATTTACACCTGTGTTTTATTATATTTACATTTGTTTTAATAATAATAATAATAATAATACATTTTATTTATTTAGCACTTTTCAAGATATACTCAAAGAAACAAAGATCCATTTTGGTTGGATATTTAATCTGTCAATCAACTGGTTTGGGCGGGTCTTCCTTCAAAGACTGAGTGGTTAATAAATTTTGTTCAGTCAAAAAAATTGTGGAAAATTGAAACGATAAAAAACAAAGAAAATATAATGAATAATAGTATAAATAAAAATATATGTACATAGATTTTAGATAAATGAATAAAAACTCTAAATGCAGAAATAATTGCAGAACAATATATGTAAATAAAATGAAAATTATTTTAATTATTCATTTCTGTTATTTTTGTAATTTTTCTATTTATTGCTCTTTATATTCCAACATTCATTTATATATTTCCTGAGACTCCTAAAGAAAACATGAAACTAAATTATAAAACTGTTCAAAGATATAAGATTTTATTAATTTAATGTTACAATATTGTAAGTGTAATAGTCATTTCAGCCAGCAGGGGTCAGCAGCAGCATGTAGACTTTTTTCTTTTCATGAGCCACCAGCAGAGGGCGCCCTCACTATGACTTTCTGTGTCTACAAACGCATGAAGGAAGTTTCACCTGTGAGTCTGTGACTGGAGGAATATTAAATTAACTTTACTTTCAGCTGATTAAGTTTTATTAACTCGTAAAAACACAAAACTGTTGTGCAGTTTATTATTGTAAGCTTTTATCGCCCTCCAATTTATAATTATTAGAAGTCAAATCAATTCTATTTGAATTAAAATGTATTTCTTATAATTTATCTGGAGTCTAAGGACATGTTGTTTCTAATCTCTAGGTTTTAATGTTATAATTTACACTTTTGTATTTTGCATATTTCTGTAACAGAGTGATATCATAAGAATAAGCTGTGGGGTTTACTGTACAGTTTATTTAGGCACTGGACTGCAGTACGCTTATCTGACAGCTTTAAAAAGAAGTTACTTTACAGATTGATATTTAAAATATATATTATAAATATAAATAAAATATAATCTGAATAAAATATGATGTATCTGCACAGATAAACTTCTATTATCAAACAAGTGACACACTTATGAGAAGGACTTTTACTTTGGTACTTTAAATAAAAACTGCTTCCATACTTTTACCTGAGTGAGATTTTAATTGCAGGACTTTTGCTGGTCAATGTCTCCAGTTTCTGATATCCACATGCACTTTGTAAACCTGTTTGTTTTTGAATAAAACTTTATTGTCCTGTTGTTGTTGTAACAGAATCCGGACGTCCCGACTGAAAACACGACAGACTGTCTGAGCACGATGGCCAGCGTGTGTAAAGTGATGCTGGAAACACCGTGAGTCCTGACGTGTTCCTGAACGCATCGTCACAGCCACCTGCCTCAGACATGAACCAACTGTGTGTGTGTGTGTGTGTGTGTGTGTGTGTGTGTGTTCAGGGAGTACCGCAGTCGCTTCACCAGTGAGGAGACGGTGTTGTTCTGCCTCCGCGTGATGGTCGGCGTCATCATCCTGTACGACCACGTTCACCCGGCCGGGGCCTTTGTTAAGACCTCCAATATAGACGTATGTTAGCCACACACACACACACACACATACACACACACACACACACACACACACACACACACACACACACAGGTAGCACACACACAGCTTTCCAAAATCTCAGATCGAACAAACACGCCAATCACCTGCCTCCTCCTCCTCCTCTACTGACATGTAGAGGTCACCCGGTCGCTCATCAGAGCTGTGAGCAGATTGACTGAGCTGTTGATCTTCTGACATCACTTCCTGTGATTTCTGTGACAAGAATCCAAATAAATTGTGTCAAAACTGAAGGGAATAAAGTCCACTGCCATAAAACGTTGTGAGAATCTACACATTATTTATTACATTCACATTAACGGCTACAGTCGGCACTCAGACCCGGGTCAAATGACTGCAGTAGATCCGCGTAATTACATGTTCATTATGTTCATGTTCATTATCAGGAGTAATAAACACCCTGCAGCCAATCAGAATTGAGCAGACACGCAGGCCGTGCTATAATACAGGTCCAACAACTGGTTTTGAAATGTTCATTCCTCGACTTTCATAACAACAAGAACGATTCGATATTTTATTGATATGTTTCTCTAAACTTGACATAAAGTGTTTAACGAGAACACGATGATGTTGATTTTCAGATGAAAGGCTGCATCAGAGTGCTGAAGGAGCAGCCGCCCAGCAGTGTGGAGGGATTACTCAACGCTCTCAGGTCTGACGGTCTTTGAACACAACACAACACACCTCACAAAGTGACAGAAACGTTATGCATACATGTTGCTTTTGTATTAACACCAGTAACTCAGTGTTTCAGGAGATTGATGGCTGTTTGTTGGGTGGATTTTTATGAACATCCACCTTTACCTTCGTTTTTTCTCACCTGATATGATGATTACTGTTTTTGAATATTGCTTATTAAACAGCACGCTCTGCCCTGCAGGTATACGACCAAACATCTGAACGATGAGGCTACCTCCAAGCAGATCAAAAACATGCTGCAGCCAAATTAACTCGAAGCTTCTCAGACTGAAACTGGAGCGATGCAGGGAGACAAAAGTGTTGTGGTCCAAATTTCAAAAGAACTACTGAACATACTTGTAGCTAATAACTCTGTCTTTAACCTCAGTTGTTGTTTTTTTTTTACTCTGATTTTTTAAAAGCAGTTTTTTATGTTTGTGTCAAAAAAGAGGAAAAATGAGAAAAAGAGAGAAAACTTTTAGTTGGTTGATCCAAGAAGAGACGGTGTAAAAATCAGCTGTTGTTTGAGCTGCGTTCACATCATGTCAGATTTACGACAATCACAGTCTGTTGAGTGGAAAATAATGTTTCCTCTGCCACCTGGTGGACATTAAGAGAAGTACAGTTGGATCTTTGTTGTTGCTAGTTTCCCAACCTTCCCGTTAAAAACGTCCGGATTGTGTCACAGAGAGAAAACGCTGAATGCTGACATTGGTAGCTCCGCTAACGCCCCCTTGAGGCTGCAGTGTTCATTACGTACACAGTGTGGTATGTTGGACAGAGCTAAGAATATACTGATTATAAAGTTACTTATAAACTGTGTTCAGACCAAAAGCAATGTGAGTTGTTCCCCAAGTCCGTCAGAAAACCAAACTCCATCCTTCATAACGTCCCCTGTCCTCTCACATCTCTGTTAACCTCCCTCCTCCTCCTGAGCTGTGTCTGATGAACTCTCCTGCTGCTTCCAGCTCCTTGAGGCTGACCAGTGCCCAGTGTGATGAGCTGTTAGCTCGGATCAGTACCAGGATTTCTCTGATGGACACCAACTAGCTGCGTTCTGTTTCAGCTGTGGAGCGCCTGTCCATCTGTGTCCGCTGAGTGGCAGTTTCACTGTATCTATCAAGTCACACGTGGGCTGAGATCTGTCTCACTACAGCGCTATGCCTGATTCTTTGCATTGGCTTCAAATTTTCGCTTTACTTTTGGTCTGAAGACACTTTAAGGCCTTGGTCAGACTTCTTGATCAAATCAGTTTTTGGCTAATCTAGACTGAATCCAGAATCTGTAGCTGTCTGGAGACAAAAATCAGATCAAAAAACGTTCATAAAACAGCATGGGCCGCCTGATTGGAGGAACAGTCTGCCTTCAGTCTGAACATCGCATCTAGTCTGGTGCAGCTGGGTCGGCTTTATTCCACAAGACTGAGCCTCACGACCTACGGCTGGGTTTGTGGACTTCACCATGCTCCCATTCGCTGGTCAGGTTATCTGTTCCTCTGATGTGACGTGAACGCAGCATTTTTAAGGAGCACTGATCTGAGCGCTGCCGTTTGTTAAAGTGTTTTAGGGACGTGAGTCACTTCAGACCTTTTCCATTGCAAGAAGTGTTTTCAAGAAACCAGGTCCTTTTCCACTGGAGGAACCTCGTTCTGCTTTAAATCCTCGGCTGCAGTTCCTACCTCAGAATAAAGTCTCTGTGGCAGAGGCTGATTGGCCGGTCTTAAAGGAGAACTACTGTTCATTATTAATAAAAGGTGGATTTTAATTTGGTACACACAACCAGCAGTTCTACGAGCGATGAAACCAACACCAAGTAGGAGTAACGATTTGATTCGCTGGTCTTCATGCTCTGTTGGACCTGCTTCAAAAGCCCGAACAGACCTATTTTCTAAACTAGCATCCCCCAGCTGGCAAGTGGGAGCTGAATCAATGCAACAGCAAAGAACATGATACCAAATAATAAGTTAAACTGCCACACAGATGATCTCAGCATCATCGCAACCTTTGTGCAGCTCAGGAATCACCTTTAACCTGCAAACCAAAGATGAGCTTTCAGCCTTTATTACTGCAGATTTATGTTTCTGGTGTCTATTTTTACTGGAGTGTTACTCTTTCAGTTCGATATCATAATCATGTTCCTTCTCTGCCCTCGCGCCGAAAGTCCCTGCTTGCACTCACTAGCTTACGGTAACGTTAGCTCAAATGGAAAACGGTAAAATGATTCGTCAGATTCCTTAAACCCAGAACACAGCGGTACGACATTAAACACCAGCGGAGCTTCCCACCCCAGCTATGACGTCACGGGTCGTCAGAGTGCAAGCAGGCGAATTAAAGTGTAAGCAGGTTCAGAGAGAAAGCATCCAAAGCTCTGTACATGAAATTAAACAAACTGAAAAAGAGGCCATATAGACTGAGAGGATGTGACGCCCACGGCCCGGTTGTTCAGAACAGCACAGTCCAAACTACACTGTGAACATGTTGTTGTGTTTGATCACATGTGGCTCCTGAAGTGCAGCCTGAGTCCTCCTCTGCTGGGATCAGGATCATCCTGATGTTTGGATCAAAGTTTTCACAATCCTGCTCAAACGTTTGAACACAAGCTGGACGTTTGATCCGAGCTAAACTGGATGGCCAGAGTCCAGCTGTTCAAAGCTAATCCGATCAGAATGGATCAAATCTTGAGAATGGGTTGTTGAAAAGTGAAACAGGATTCTGAAATGGGATCGGATCAGGTGATCCAGTTTAAAGCAGCTGTGAGGAACTTTCAGAGTGAGGATTTTGGCGCCCCCTGTGGACAAAGTATGTAGTCCTGTAGACAACAGGAAGCTGAATTTACAGGATACAGGATTTCATCATCATCCTGAGCCGGAGTCGACTCTTTGAACAGCTGGGTCCCGGTTGATTATTTCCGTGTTAGTTTTGAATCCATGTCTTTTGTATCTGAAGCCTTGGCTGAAGGCTGACCTCTGCTTACTGCTCTGAAATCACGCACAGCACAAAGACGTTCCTGGTTTCTTGAAGGTTCACTTCCTGTGGTTTCTGGACTCTTTGCTGGAAAAGGTTTGAAGCACTCAGAGTTTGTTTGTACAGTGATCGAGCCCTGTTTGGGACTCGATCACTGTGAGGGAGGCGCTTCCAGATGGTTCCTGAAGGAGAGCTCAGGGCAGCTCGAGGCCTCACTGTTGAACTCTTTTCTCCTGTAAAAGTGAAACCGTTAGAAAACTCTCCACATGAAGCAGAAATCTCGACTTTGCGATGTTTATCTGAGTTCGTTTTCAGGTGTAACATCTTTACCTTAATGTGGATGCAAGCTGGCAAGTGTTTGTTGATATGTAGAAATGTCTCAAAATTCATGTTTAATATTGTGTTCTTGGTTCTTTGGAGCCACAAGTGACCATGTCTGAGAGAGGATAAGAGTTGCTACCACTCATACAGGTTGAAAGGTCACCCTCCCCTCCTCCTTGTCTGTGTGACTCTAAAGGGCAGCATCAGTGACTAAAGGAACCGCTGTGTTGAAGAAGACTTTTTAAGTCCAATGTAGTCGAAGGGACCCTGAGCGATGATGTTCATCTTTCCCCAGACATCTTTGAAGAACATTTAGATGCACCTTGCTAGCCAAATTAGCGCAAGCATTAGCCCCTCTCCAGCTCCACCCTCTCGTCCAAATATGGTCACTTCTGGCTCCAAAAAGATAAGACGGCGATGGCTATTGAACCACGCGGGAGTCTACAAACCTTTAATGACAATCTATCCTTCCAGTGTTTCTCAGAAGAGATTTAAAAACGGAGAAAAGACTTCAGGCAGTCACAAACATCTCTGACTCGAGTCCTGAGCAGTTCTAAAAACCCTAACCCATTATGATGATGTTTCCCCTGTAATAAACTGGCTTAGCTAAGAGAAGGAGAGCCACTGTGACGAAAAGATGCGGTACTGATGCGAGTTAAACCTCCGACTGATGTTTGATCGATGTGATCTGTGGGACTGCTGCCTGGAGTTCAAGCTTTTTATGTTGCCTTGTGTGTTAAAGCTGCAGTGTCAGGGACTGTATGGCATTAAATGTTTAAAATGATGTGTATGTTGGCCAAATAAAGTTTTTACATTTTTAAGAAAAATCTGATTCTCCTGGGGGTTTTTTTTCAGTCAGCCATTCTGAGAGCGAAGACGAAGACATACTGCAGCTTTAGGGCCGTTTAGTTCATTCATTATCCGTCTCACATGCTTTGTTAGGTATAAACAGGAAAGCTGATTACACAACAAGACACATACTTTAAGCCCAATCTTATCTGGGGTCGGGTCGCCATGGCAGCAGGCTCAGCAAGGTGACCCAGGTGTCCCTGAAGGGGGCGCTTCAGATCATCCTATCTGGAGAGGAAGAGGAGGTAGAGGTTCTCATCTTATCAAGATCTTATCTTTGAAATAGGTGTGTGAAGATTAGAAGTCCAAGCTGCTTTAAAATGAGATGGTTGTGCGTGTGTGTGCGTGTGTTGGATCCAGGAATGTGCCTCCTCTGTTTCAGGTTTGTCTCACCTGAGATCAAAGAGAGAGAAAGCCGGGGGCGGGACCTGCTGTAACGGCTGCTCGCCCACGTCCCAACATCAGAGGCTGTTTGACCTCCACGACAACTTTATTGCTGATAAAAACTACTGCTAGGAAATAATCATTTACTACAGTGAAAGAACTCAAACCACACTGTATAAATACTCAGGTACGAGTGAGAGCTCCTGTGAGGAACTGTCAGTGTTGATTTTGGCGCCCCCTGTGGACAAAGCCGTACCTCTTGTCCAAGCAGCAACCTCTGGTGTTGAAAATGAAGCCACACCCGTGTGTATGTTTTGTGTATTTATTATATATTATTTCTTTTTTTTCATTTAAGTTTGGGATTGTTAGAAGATGTACTCACAAGAGAGCAGAAGTCTCTGAGTTGTGAAATAGGTGATTTGTTTTTTAACCCTTCAGCTGACGTATTTTATTTCAGTGGAACAGATGAAAAACTTGAGCTTATGGGCGTGGTGTGTCATTATTTGTCATCATTATTTTGCCTTGTGCATTCATGTAAAAGAAGGATTTTACTGTATAAAAAGATGGCCGACATGACAGCTCCCCTAACAGTGAAGCCAAACCCTCTCCATCGCCCCCTGCTGACTGGCTGCAGTATAGCTCATAAAGCCCGCCTCCTCCATGTTAACAGATGGGACATGAGTCAAACTATAAAATCAAAATACACGTCAAATACATTTTTCTCAAACATGGTTTCTGTCATTATAGTTAGTTCTTATCATGCTGATTTATGTCCAAGTGTTCATTTTTCTCACAAGTTTACTTTTAATTAGTTATTTGATGCTATAAAAAGGGGGTGTGGCCTCATGATTGACAGCTCTGTGGACAAATGGGGCTCCTGCAGCGTTCTGTTCCCGAGTAGCAGAGTAGAGGAGGAACGGCGAGAGGAGACGTAACTAACACTAACACTACAGTCATTGAACTTTCCATCAGCGTGAATATCTGCTTCAGACCGACACAAGAAGCTGTTCTGCTGCAGACTGAGCCCACCTGAGGGCTCCAACACGCCAAGGACACCTGAGGGCTCCAACACGCCAAGGACACCTGAGGGCTCCGACACGCCAAGGACACCTGAGGGCTCCGACACACCAAGGACACCTGAGGGCTCCGACACGCCAAGGACACCTGAGGGCTCCAACACGCCAAGGACACCTGAGGGCTCCAACACGCCAAGGACACCTGAGGGCTCCGACACGCCAAGGACACCTGAGGGCTCCAACAGGCCAAGGACACAAGGTAAAGGTGTGTGTCCGGTAGAGGAAGGGGCGGGACAGCTTTAATATTAAATGACAAAATCATATTTTATAAACACGAATAATAACCACTTTTCTAATCATCTCTCTGTTGACCTGCAGAGACACACACACACACACACACACACACACACACACACACACACACAGTCGTTTTTGTGATAAAGTCAAACCGTTAAAATAACTCACACATTATCAGACAGGATTTCCTTCACCTGGTGAAGTTAAAATCAAACCTGAGTTTATTATGAGACTCAGATAATAAAAGTCTCACAGGTGGATCCACTCGCACCGACGCTTCTACTTCCTGTCAACTTCTTTCTCTAAACCAGCACACACCTGTTAATGTTCAACTGCTCAGATCTGTTAGTAACGCGTCTGTGTAGAAGAACTCTGCTGCAGTAAAAACACATCACTTACATGTTTGAACGAGTCAGAGTACAGAAGGATCAGAATGAACAAACAGACAGATGTATTGTATATTATTGCAGTAAAATGTTTCCCTCTCAGATGTTGTGACGTAAAAGTAACTCAAAGTGTTTAAAGTGTTCAAAGTGTTTAATCTGGATCAGAGTGAAATTACACCTTTTACTATCCACGATCAGATAATCCCGCTTCCTGTTGTCCTGGTTTTAAGAATAATCCTCCAAACAGCATCATCATCATACATGAAATATGTGATTCAAAGCAGCTGTGAGGAACTTTCACTGTGTGGATTTTGGCGCCCCCTGTGGACAAAGTGTGTAGTCTCATTTCGAGCTCTGGTAATCTGGATTTGGTAATCTTGAAAAGTCTGGATCTGGATCAGGTCGAGCCAAACCAGTTTTACTTTGAAAAAGCAGGACGACAGGAAGCTGGATCAGCTGATCCTGCATAGTGAAAGATGGATGTAAATGCGGGCTGTGCCGATGTTTTGAGACGAGGTGTGCGTCCTGTGTGAGCGTTAACTAACTTGACAGAGCTGGTACACTCAGAAATATGGACCTCTCGCCACCTTATGTTGTGATCAAATAAAGGACATTTCACAGGTACATGCTGTGTGTGTTTTCCTGTGGCTGTAATAAACTACGCTTTTATTATTTGTTCCTCAGATAATGTGACATGACATAAACACCTGCTGCCCATATAAGGGGTTTCCTTCCTCCCGGTCAGAGGGCTTGATGCCAACAGGAAGCAGGAAACCGCTCCTCTGTTTGATTGATAACACCGCTTGGCCTCGTGGGTAAACAGGGACCTGGTATGAAGCCTTATCAGCTCAGCAGTTTGAGCTGTCAGGTGTGGAGCTTCACTTTTACTCTGCTGGTGAACCAGACTGCAGCTGTCTGATTAGATTAAAACTAACACGACTGTTTGCTTTCTGCGGCTTTGAGTTTCACGTCTCCTGAAGATATGAATTTATACCTTTTTGTTTAGACTCATGATCGCTGTCGGTCACTTTTCCGCGTCCTGCATCCCTTCTGTTGTTTGATTGCTGAATCAATCTGTTAAAAGTCTGCTGTTGGTCTTAATGCTTCTTAAAGTGTCTCTAAAAACTGTCTGACTTCCTGTCTGTAGTTCCTGTAGGCTCCTCCTGAAATCTTTAAAAACAGCCCACAAACAAAGTTTAAGAGACAGGAGGAAATAATGCTTTTATTCAGGACTATTTCCAGTGGCGGATGAATCCATATTTAATGCGTGCATGTTTGAGGCAGCAGGATGGTGTAGGGCTCAGTGATGTGTTTTCAGCTCCATTTTTGCATTAAAAAACTATCAAAGCAGAGGTAGATCAGACGCCTGTTCTGTGCTAAAATCAGTGTTTTTCTGAATGGAGTCTGGTGTGTGTGCAGAGAGCGATGTAACGTCTGTGTGTGGTTAAAACAATCATCTTCCTCTGTAACAAAAAGGTCTATCTCTGCAGGGATCCTTTCTGTCATGTTGTCACACACTTAGAATAACAATCTGAGCCTGTCAGTGGAAACAACAAGAACTTTTAGTGGACGACCTTTGACCCATCAAGGATTATGTTGCAGCCATCACAGCCTGTTTCACTGCTGCAGGATGAACACATCTACTGGCTGTCGGAAACCGCAGCAGATGAAGCTTCTGTTAAAGGCCGACTGTTCTTCTTAGAAACAGACGAGGCGGTGCGTTTGAAGCTCTGTGGTATTTTTAGCTGCTGGCTTTCATTTTCATTCTCTCCACCTGAGCGGAAAAGCCATCTACAGAGACAACGAGAGCTGGCCCTAAAAATACCTCCAGTCTGTAGTAACCATGAGATTTTACACATTATGACAGCTGAAGAATGAAAAAGGCTCATTATGTAGATTGTTTGCAGTGATGCACTCTCAGAGAGCGGCTCAGTGTCGCACATGTTCTTCAGTTTATCACAAACGCTCGTCGTCTGTACTACAAACACGACGCGTCTGTTTTCCATCTGGTCTCATGTTGACTTTAGTTATCCAAACTCTCGTCTGAAGGCTGTCACGGTGACAGTGTTGCATTCATGTGCAATCCTTTCATCAGACTTGTTGGAGATTTATAGGACCTGGAAGCTGTGATGTCACTTCCTGTCCAGATCCTTTATCTCATTACAGTCTCTCATTGAGCATTTCTTTCATCTCTCTGTCATAAATATTGAACATCAGATCATAGACTGTATAAAAAGATGGCCGACATGACAGCTCCCTATAAGTGAAGCCAAGCCCTCTCTATCGCCCCCTGCTGACTGGCTGAAGTATAGCTCATAAAGCCAGCCTCCTCCATGTTAACAGATGGGACATGAGTCAAACTATAAAATCAAAATACACGCCCGATAAATTTTTCTCAAACATGGTTTCTGTCATTATAGTTAGTTCTTATCATGCTGATTTATGTCCAAGTGTTCATTTTTCTCACAAGTTTACTTTTAATTAGTAATTTGATGCTGTCAAAATGATGATTGACAGCTCTGTTGACAAATTCGGCTCCTGCAGCCGATCAGTTCCGGGTGAGCAGAGCGGAGGACGACCCGCGAGAGGAAACGTGACTAAAACAATCACTACAGTCACTGAAGTCTCCATACCTGTGAACTTTAACCTCAGACCAACACAAGAAGCTGTTCTGCTGTTAAACACGCCGGTGTGCGGGATCCTTGCTGTTTTTTCAGTAAGTTAAGTGTGTGTTTGGGTTAGCAGAAGTGGCTACGGCTACGGTGGCTACTCTGCCTCATTCTCCAAGCACACGCAGAGGGTTAAACACACCCCAAACTGCTGCGGAGCAAACAGCGTCTCTGTGCTCCGGTGCTGTTTGTGTCTAAATGAGTCATTATGAAACATTTGGTGCAAATTTGGCTCCTTTCTGTGTAATGAGCCTCCTGACAAAAAGGAGGAATCTGTTAATAATATGTTGTCATTATTATTATAATCAGGAGACCAATCAGAGGCTGTGCGAGGCTCAACCCCGACACACGGACACTTTGTCCATGTGTGGAGACGTCTGGAGGCGTTACGCAGGACGGGGATTATCATACGGACGAGCTGCCATCGCACACTTGTTTTGAAAATGAAGCTGCGTTACAGACAGGTAAACTAGTAAACACCTGTCGAGTCTGGACTTCACAAGAAGCTGTTAAAGAGCCGCCCCCTCCTCTCCCTGCTCATCATCCATCTGTGCATGCAGCTGAGCTCCACACTGACGGAGCGCAGCAGCGTGCAGCAGAGAGCGGAGCTGCAGACAGCTTCTCTCCATCAGACACAAAACAAGAGCTAACTACACGGAGCTGTGAGACTGTCTGGGCGTGTTTGCGCTTCAATATCATCAGAGCAGTTTGTTTTGTGAATCAGACCTTGAGACGGAGCAGACAGCGGGGGCAAATGATGCACAATTTATGGAGCTATCAGCGGCTGCAAATCATTCTGAGTGAATTCCCCTCTTAGCAGCTTGTGAAATACACAACTTACAGATTAGTGTTCATGGACAGATTTCCTTCTTCGCTGTCAGACATAAAGAATGTTTCAGTTGGGAGAATATTTCATGGCTGCAACAGCAAAGCTGGAAGGAAGGAGAGGTTACAATGTGACAGTGTTACACTTTCATGTATCAGATGCTTTAGTCCAAAGCGACGTACATATGTAGCTTAGCGAAGGTTCAAGCAGGAAGACTGTTTTCATTCATTCATTCATCATTAACTTCATTCATACTACACTCTCTCTCTTCCCCCCCTCCGTTCCTGTTTCGCGATCAGCTGATTATGGGCGTTCCCATTTAAGCATTAACCAACCAGAGTTAGACACGACGTCTGTGAACCAATCATCTTACTGCTGTCAAACTTTAAATCTGCTCCTCTCTCTTCCGCAGTCTGCTCATCGTTTCAGACGATTATTGCGACCCTCCTCCACCCCAGTCACCTCCATCCTTTTCATCAGTGTCCAGTCAGCTCAGCTCATCCTGCATCCTCTCTTCACCATCATCACCACCAGTGTCTAGACTCCATCGGGGGGTATCCTATCCTGCTCTCGGCCTCTACACCCCTCCAGCACATGATGACATCACGATGGAGTCTAATCGCCAAAGACTTTGCACATTTCATTTCAAATTGTAAATAAATAATTGTTCAAACGTATTAAGTCTCTCCTGATTGAACTGAGAGTTAATACAACACAAGCAACGATCGAGACAGGAGGGGGCGGAGTCAGACAGAGCCAACAAACAGCTTCAGTGCGATCGGACACTGGTGCTGACAGGAAGTGTAACAATCATCATCAGCAAAATCAACAAGATCAGTCATCATCATCATGAAGTGATGAGTCGCTTAAACAAACCCAGGACCAGGCTAACGAGAGGGACCAAAGGGTCTCTAAGGTCATAGCTTGAATTATTTAAAGTGACGCAAGTTACCCATCTTCAGCACCTTTCCCACTGGCCAAAAACCCTGCTAACACCCGCTAACACCCGGCTTTTTTGCTGAGTGGGGAAGGCTACAGGCGGCATTCAGACCTGGGTCGAATGACTCCTGTGTAGACCTGGGTCAACACGCTAATCTCCGCCCCCTTTCTGTCCAAGCAGCGCTCGAACATCGTTCCAGATTTGTCTGCCGAGTTTGATAAATAGACTGAACAAGTAACAGATACAATAACGACCTAACCACCGTAACATCCTCACCGGCCTCCATGCTGCTTTCCAGAGAGTATAAAGCTGCTTGTGCGTACTAACCCTGTCTCCGGGGCGTTTGTGACGTCAGGCGTCAGTTAATTTTGGTTGGAAAAGGCTACTTGAGACAAGATGACTCCATTTTTTTATAGTTTAACAGAAACAACTCTCTCCTCTAAACCCAGTAGTTTTACAGCAGACATTGTTTTCAGGTTTGAAGTTGAAAAGTTGAGCAGAATAAAACCTTACAAAGACTTTTAAACCGACCTGTCCTGTGCTGCAGCTCACAGTCTGTAAACTTCAGAGTGTGGATTCAGGTCGGTCGTGTCTGTGGTGGAAAGTTGCTTCTCTATCAAGCTGAACGGTGAGACGGAGCGTGGAGAGCGGAGAGATGTGACGGGGAGACACCGGTGACTCACGTGTGACACATTTCAAGTTTCCACGTTTAACTCAAGTTTTTGGCTCAGAGGGAAATCCCCCCTCAGATCTCCTCCTGACACGAATCCTCCATCTGTCAGATCTTCTTTCACTTTTTGATGATTTTCATGTTTTTCATCTTTTTTAATTGTAACGTTTTCTTTGCATGTTTTGTTGTGAAGATTTATGAATTCTCAAAACGTTGATCAGGCTTTTATTTACCTCATAATCTGAGAGATTCAGGCCTTCAGGTTTTTATTTCTCTTTGTTATATTTGATCTTACGTTGGTGTGTTTACCTGTTTCCTCTGTTCCTTTCACATTAAAAGCCCCTGGAGTGACTCTTTAATTAAAGGAGTGAACGAGTTCTATTTTTATTATTTTCAAACATTTAACAAAAGTTTTTATCTGCAAACTGAAACGTCGAGTTAACTGTTTTACTTTTACAGTTACGAGAAACTCTTTCTTCCTCCTCTTCCTCTTAATATGTATCTATTTGTTTACCTGCTAGGGACAGAGCCAATAACACCAATAAGTATGTTAACAAGCCGGAGTTAGCAATAATGCTAACTTATGTGCGTATTCTCAGGCTGGCAGCATAAAGAGGGAGATTACAAGTTTACAAATCATTACAAATTTACAGATCAAAATATAAAAACACAAATAGAAAATACAAAATACGTGCAACATTTCAAGTTAAAAGTACAAAAAAATCTCCACACATTTCGACCTCTGCCCGCTCTCACCGCAGCAGCAGAAAGTCCTTGGTGTCACTGAACACACCACGTGTCTGGAAAGTGCCGCTCTGCTGCTCCGCGGTCGGCAGCTGCTCCTCTCGTGGTCTGCAGACACAAATGTCTCTTTCCGCTCGGCGTGGGAGGAAGTCGATGCTTGGGAAACCCTGAGAGCGGGGCAGGAGGGTGGAGGGTGCCAAAGGGGGATACCGTCATGGTGTCCCATGGGGGCTCAGTGAGGGGTGGGGGGAGTACAGATTTGTACCTCAGTGAGATATTTTGAGTTATCTTCACCTTCTGACGGAGCTGTCAAATCTCACAATACAAGAGCAGACAAAAACATTTTTTTTTTAATGTTCAGGCTCAGTTAGAGACGCGGATGTTTTAAGGTCATCGTGACCTTTAACTGAAAGTGTTTCTCTCTCTCCTTCAGTGGTAAGGACTCTTTTTGATGGCTAATCAGGAGCTAAGAGCGTTAATGACTGATCTTGCTCATGTTTTTTAAACCTTGGACAAATCACCTGCAGTTCCTCTGGTGTCCACTTGAGGCTGTCTCCAGCAGTGAGTCAGTCCCCATAGAGCCCCATGTTAAACTTTACAGCAGAAATAAACATGTTTACAGCCTGGTACAAAAAACAGTTTGGGTCTCTATAGCTCATTTCTCTCTTCAGGACAACTGTACGGGGAGAATCTTTATACAGCTCACTTTACATTATATTAAGGCTTAAAGTGATGCAGCATTAGGGGCGTGGCCTCTTTGAGTGACAGCTGGGAGCTGCTAGCTGTCTGCTAGGTGTCCCCACAGCTAACTCAGCCACTGAACGTAACCTCTGGGCCGTGTTTGTGCTGTTGGAGCCTTTTGGAGATTTGTTCATGTAAATATCAGACAGATAATCTGTGTGTGCGCTTTATTGGACGAAGAGACCGTCCAACACGTCTCACACACTGTTTATACACTCTTTATTTTATTACATGTTAGCACTAGTTAGTAGCTTGTTAACTCGTTCAGCGGTAGACATGCGTGGTTTCAGGATGGTTGTTGGTTTTTCCCGCAGAGAAGACAGCGGGCCAAAGTGATGAGAAGAGCAGTTATGTTAAGCCAGAAAACAAACATGGCGGCTGTTAAATCACAGACAAATTGGTGACGTCACGAGGGCTACATCCATTTATTATACGGTCTGTGTTGCCAAGGTGACGGCCATGTTGGCTTTGGTGACGTTTACTGAGCACTTCACTCAAAACTAAGCGGTTAATATGCTGCAATACTATTTTTATAATGTGCAATAATTTCTAAGAAGGTCATCTCAGAGTCTGAACGCTCTGAATGCTCTAAATTAAAACCTTTAATTATATTTATATGTGAGCACATGTGTGCATGTGGGTTTGAAGTGAATGTTAAAGTTGTTTTAGGAGATGCACGGCAAATTAGTTGCACACTGTACAAACACAAACAGGCATTATTTCACATTATATTCTATTTTTTACGCCTATTTTTTAAACTGGAAACTTTTTTTTGGTGATTGAATGAAACAAACTTTATGGCACAATTATAATGGGATCAAAAGAATATTTTGTTTCTCATCAAAAAGTGCTGCATGCATTTTTTACAAATCAAGGTCTAATGAGGGAGTCTGCGTCTCTCACCTCCTGTTGGACTCCTGGGAGTCCGGGACACCTGTCATCTCTCCTGCATTCCTTTTCTCAGACTCTGCTCGCTGATCTTGGAAGGAAACTTGGTGACAGCAGAAACAGGAAATCCTTCAGTCCTCGCTCATCGCTGACCGTCCTGGACCATCTGCATGACTCAGCAGAGAGTCACTGTGACTCATCACATTTCCTCTTTACTTTTTTATGAACAATTTCTTGCGAATGTCTTGAATTTACCAGAAACACACTCACGCCTGGCTGAACGATCACAGTTTTTATTTGAACTAGGAGAATATTTAGATTCACTCCCTGGCCAAACGTTGGGGGGGCAGCTGAGACTTTGAGACGTTCCTGTTGGAGCGGTTGTGTTTTACTTTGTTCTTGTGCATCTTAAGCCTAATTCACTATCACCTGTTTTTTAGTTCAGTCTGAGAAACCAAACATGAGCTTGTTTTCCTGGTTGGAGGATTGAACCCTCCGTGTGCAGTCTGATGACTCACCTGTGAGTCCAGACCCAGGGCTTAGAACCTGCTGACAGGAGCGCTCAGGCTTCTGTGGATGAAATTTATCCAACAACACCTGATTGTTTCCGTTTTCCAGGCGTCTCTCTCGCCTCCAGTTTTACCTCAACTCCTCCACTGGGATGATGAGACGGTCTGGTCTACAGAGGATTTCCTGTTTGCGACACCAGCTTATCCCACCCTTATCCTTGCATCACCAAACACAGATCCTGTTGTCTAGCAACAGGTAGTAGGCTAACTAGTTAGCAAAGCTAAGGTAGAGTAACTTAACCTGTTATTTTAAAGATACTTTGTTTCAAGGGCCCTTTCGTTTATTCAAACATGTGTAAACAAAAACATTTACATGTTGAGTGTATTCCTCAGCCGCTTCAGAGTCCGCCATCTCGTTTGAATCGGCGCACAACGAATCTCTGGATACCTGGGGCTGTGAAGGATGCACCCGATGGATCCTTCACGGCCCGGGGAAAATGACGACGGATTTGTCGTCCGCATCGGAAGGAGCCTTCGAATTGCGACAGCCTTCGACGCGCTTCTGTGACGCAATCGGCCTTCAAAACACGGCTCGAAGGCTGCAGCCCCTGGATTGGGACACGGCCTATTAAACTCAAAGGTCAAAGGTCAGCTTGAGTCAATTTAAACGCTGAGAGCGAGGCTAACATCCTCTTCATTTCTTTTGTGGTTTGGAAAGCTGGCAGAAGCAACGGCATGAGAATAGAGACCATAAATGTGAGGAAACAGGTGAATCACCTGTCTTATGTTTGCAGGACCTACAATGCATGAAGGGCTTTTATTTTGAAGAGTTTGCAAAGTTTCTGATGTATTTTTAAATAATCAGCAAAGACGGAATATAAATATATATAAAATATACACAACTATAACTAATTCATGCTGTAAAGAATCATTTTGATGACATGATCTGCTGTCAGTCAGACCATCAGTCTCTATATTTGTTCTGAATAAAAGTTTTTAATAAACTCAAATAAATACAAACACACAGTCTGTCAGAGACAGATTATAAAGCATACTGGGCAGTGCATTATGGTCCTTGTAGTTCCTATGTTTGGATGAGTCCTTCTTTTGTGGCGTCGTATATAAAAGGTGTTAGCTGCGGTCCTGTTACTGTAGAGTCCTGAGCTGCCTCAGTCTGTGTCTCAGCTCTCTGCTCCTCTTCCTCAGCTCGTCCTTCATCATCAGCAGCCTCCTCTCGTCCTCTCTGATCTCCGCGATGAACTCCGTCGCCTTTTTCAGGATCGCCACCTTGGCCGCTTTGTCATTGTTCGCCAGCGCCGGGACCTCGTCCCTCAGAGCCAGGAAGCTCATCTTCAGCTCGTTCCTGCGCTGCCTCTCCAGCACGTTGTGAGTCCTGCGTTTGTCCTCGCCGTCCTCGCCGTCCTCTCCGTCCGACCGAGGGCTCCAGCACCTGCGGCCGCCGCTCTGCCTGGGCGCCGTGCAGATGCTTTGGGACTTTAACCGTTTGACCGCAGGCTGCTGGGGGGTCTCTGAGGGCTGCTGGGCGGCGTAGTTGTGCTGATGGATGTTGATGTGAGAGCGTTTGAGGACCAGCGGGGAGGGGTTCGGTCTGCTGCTGGGGTCAGACCGCCGAGATCTCCCGTCCACCGTCACCACATCGATCTCCTCTTCCTCCTCCTGCTCCTCCTCCTCTTCTTCTTGCTCCTCTTCTTCTGGGGAAAAATAAAGAGATATTTAGTTATTGCATTTCACCTCACAGAACACAGGATTTGTTGGTCTCAACCAGCTAGTTTGTGTTTTCGTGTGTGACATAAATACTGTGTTGAATTGAAAGTCACATAATAACAAAAATTACATCGCAGCGATTACAGCAAGGCATTAAAAGGCATTATTCAAACTCAAATATATGAATGCTTTCCTGCACAGCGTGGCACTATGATGGAAAGAAACTGGGTTTAAAGATGTAAAATGGTGAAATGCCCCTTTAAATTAAGAGTCTACCTGACTACTAAAACTGTGACAATAAGATTCAATAAACTCTGATTATTCTTGAATATTTTCAGTGACTTTTCAAAATAAAAGTCTGCCTCTAACCTGATTCGCTGTCACTGCTGCTGAGAGGCGGAGTGTCCAGACACAGTTCTGATGCCACCACCATCTCTGCTCCATCCTCGCTCTTCTCGCTCAGCGCGGTGCAGGGTAACACCTCAGAGGGGTCGATACAGACTGTCGCTGCTGCGTGGAGGTCCTGCAGGTAACCAGTGTTCACCTGAGAGCCGCACACCTGCTGATCAGCTGCTGCTCTGTCTGTGCTGGTTGCTGTGGGGGAGTCCTGGCGGGCCCGCAGTGAGGCCAGCCTCTCAGACACCACCCTCTCCAGCTTGGTGGCGGCAGCGAAGCTGCTGCTCCACATGCAGTCCTGGATGATGAAGGACTGGAGGAGGGCTGCGGAGGGGTTGCAGTCCTCATCCAGCAGGTCGGACACCGCCTCCAGATGTTCGGCGGCAGACAGTGGGACGTCGCACAGCGAGGATCTCCGGCTTGGGGACAGGGGGGGCGTCGGCAGCAGCTCAAACTTCTTCCAGATGTCCTCACCAGGGCCCGGGAGGAGCTGGCTGCGGGGGGGCAGGTAGAAGTCCTCCTCTTCGCCATCCAGCAGGAAGTAGGGTTGCATCGTGTCATAGTCGTAATCATAGTTCCTGCTGGGCGTGCTCAAAACCGGCGGCATCAGGCTGCCTGTGAGGAGACGAAACATGAGGTTAGGCTTTGATGATCCCACTCGGAGCAAAGCCTCCATTAGGGGGAATTATCAAAACTGCTTTCTCGATACGATTACATCAATACTCTGGACAACGATATGATAGCATGGAAAGATATAATCTGTTGATCAATTTGAGAGAATATCACTGGCCAGAATAACACTAGCATAAAAACTAAAATATAGGTAATATATGTATATATTTACAAATAAGAAATAAATAAAAATAAATTATACATATATATATATATATATATAAATATAGGTATAACTATGTTTTATTTTCCATAAAAAGACAATAAAAATGTGCTCATTCTACAAGTAGAAATCCATCAAAAACACTAAGTTGAACTGGAAACTGTGAAGACAAACAACGCTTAAAAACACGTCTAATAGTCCCCTGAGAGCTGTGTTAATGTTTAAGTATCGTTACCTTATCCAGGTGTTACCAGGTAGTGGTTCTGTGACACCAGAAAAGGTTAGGAGAAAACAGTACAGTAGTCTCACAAAACTTAATGCCAGAATAACAACATTAAGGGTTCTATTGTTTGTAGTTAACGGTTAAAGCTATAAAACACGACTAAAAGCAAAGGGTCAATAACAGTGGAGGACAACCGACAATTCGGCATATAAGATCCCCCCGAACACCTCCAATAAGAACAGCTCCCATCAGTGTCCCATTGAGAGGAAAACCGTCACAAACAACAAAACCTCCGAATATTACTACAAAAGAAGCGTGATCATGTTAAATATACTGTCATTATTCTATCAGATTCTGTGACGCTCAAGGGTCAAAACATGGCTTGCTCAAATTGACAGGTGAAGTGTTGGTGTTCTGCTGATACACTTCCAGCCACCAGACTCCACTATCAAAATAAGGCATTCAATTTTTATACCAAGAAATCACAGCTTTAACTAACAGCTATCTAATAATGTTTTGGCAAAGGTTAAAGGTAAGTGCAAGAGCTAATTCGGCATATTTTTAAGGCTGATGAGATAACTGTATTTGCTATAACCAGGGCTGGAAAAGTCGAAGAACCGTTACCTCACCGTTATGACTCCTGTAGTAAACTTGAAGAGAAATCTGAGTAAAATCCAAGTGTTCCACAGAGAGACGGTAAAATCTTCACAGGCGATCTATAACGCTGCAGTATGTAGCGGTCCGGCCGGTCGTGCTCTGTGATGTCTTCTCAGCGTGAATCACCAGCGCCGGCTCCTCTCGAGACATTTAATACTCCTGCTTGTGCCTTTTTTTCTTCCTCCGCACACGACAATTTTGGCGCCAAATATGAGCTACGTAGTACATTAAAACGACTAATGAGCGCGTTTCAAGCGATGTTTAAAATAATCAAACGATTTTCTTCTCAGTGTGAGTCATTATTACTGAAAAATTGCGATGAAACCGGACAAAAAGACTTTTTTAAATTGGGAACTGTTTTATTCCGCGGATGTGGATGGAAGAAGGTGGTCCGTGCTAACAGTAAATGATGCAGGGGGACTAAGTTCCGGGAATTCAGCTCTGATTCAGTGATTAAATCCTGAAAAAAACAAAACAAAATAATTAATACATTTTAAAAAGGTTAAAAAGAAAGAAAGAAAGAAAGAAAGAAAAATACAAAAAAGAAAAAAGTACAATTAGAAAATTTAAATGAATCAAGAACATTAAAAAATAAATAATCTAAAATGATAATAACAATCTTCCAAATTATTTAAGCATTAAACTAATATTGCACAACATAAATGTAAGTTTAAACCTCTATACCCACAGTTATCCTCCTGTAATAAGTGTCTTTCAGTCCCCTGTTTCTGTTATTTTCTGTTACTTTATTGAAACATGATACTGTGTGTGTGTGTGTGTGTGTGTGTGTGTGTGTGTGTAAGCTAACTTGATCATGACTCTTCTAAAGGGTTATTTACATCAGGGACAGAAAAGCAGGCTGATGTTTCAACCAGGATCAGGACACAAAGACACAATTAAAATTTAGAGTTTGATTTGTTTCAAACTGTCTCCCAGTTTAAGTCTGAAGTCATCACCTCTCTGTGCCAGCTGCTGCCACGTTGACACTGCTGCCCCCTGTTGGCAGCAGTGAATCACTGCTTGTTTATTTTATTTTATTTTATTTTTAAATTTTAGCTTGTATTTTAGCTGTTTTTCTTCACTTTGCTTTTTAATGTATGATGTGTTTCTTTGCCTTTGTTGTTCTATGTAAAGCACTTTGAATTGTCTTGTTGCTGAAATGTGCTATATAAATAAACTTGCCTTGCCTTGCCTTGCCTTGCCTTGCCTTGCCTTGCCTTCAATCAGCAGCTCTTTTTTCTGGTGTTTTCTTTTCTCTTAGGATCTTATGTAGAAGTCGACAAAGCAAGAGCATCCTTCTATTATTCTATTCTATAAAGGTATAATCAGGAAAATGTACTTAAAATATTAAAAGTTTAATTTTTTTCATCTTTACTCTGAAGCAGGATTTTTATGTTGCAGTTGGATGAGGTGGAGCTCAATTAGAAATATTTTGTGCACTTTTCAGCTGTAGTAGTATTTACTTATCGACAAAATGCTGAATCGATCTCCACTCCAACTTAAAGTGAAAATAACTCCAAAAATGATCAAAAGATACATAAAAAATATGAAGTTGCAAACAAAATGTCCCTTTCCCCCTTTAATTGTTTATCAACCAGGCTTATGGGGACCAAAGTCCTACATACCACCAAATGGGGACAATGTTCCTGTTTACATGACCTAGTGGGGACCGTGTCCCTCTCCTGTAATGTTTCTTCTCAGGCAGGGTGTTTCCAAGTGTTTATCCGAAAAGAAAGCTTTCTCCCTCAGGGGAGGCCCCCTACTTTCCCCCTTCTCCCATCATTACCAAATTTTTCCTCTGATTCTGTAAAAGTACTGATAAAGGTGGTATACAGGGACCTTATGGGGGACCATTACCTGGCTAATGATAATCATGATCTGCTGCTCTTTCAACCTTTGTAGATCTTTCTATGACTCTCTCCTTCTTGGTCAAACACTCTGTTTGCCCCCCTTTCCTTCTTTAAGAGTTTACCAGGCTTATGGGCACCAACATTTCACTTAACCGCCTTACAGGGAACATGTTCTCGCTCGTCCTAGTGGGGACCATGTCTTTCTCCTGTCAAGGTTTTTCTCAGACAGGGCCTTTGTACATGTTTATCTCCAGAGAAGGCTCTTTCCTTGTTGGGGAGACACTTTGTTTGTCCCCCTTTCCCCCCCTTAAGTGTTTATCTCTCAGGCTTTCTGGGACCATGTTCCAACTTACCTCCCCTAGTTGGGACCATGCCCTTCTAACATCATGGTTCTTGTCAAGTAGAGTCTTTCTAAGTGTTTAACCTCAGAGAAGGCTCTCGGGGAGAATGTCTGCTTTCCCCCGTCTCCCATTATGAGCTTTTATTTCCTTCTGTCTGTTTGTGTAAGTATTGGTAAACGTGGTATGTGGGGACCTTACAGGGAACCCCCTGCAACCCCCCTGATACCTTCATCTCCCCTCGTGGGAGACGCTCTGCTTTCCAGCTTCTCCTGTCATGACCCTTTTTTCCCCCTTGGAGACTGTATGACTGGTAAAGGTGGTACACAGGGACTGTTGCCTGACAAACAAGGACCATGTTATTCTACTCCAGTACAGTTACTCACAATACATGGAAACTTAAAGGAGAAGTTTGGTATTTTTAAACCTGGGCCTTATTTTTTTTTTCAAATTTGGGTGTCGAAATGACTCATAGGAACAAAAACATTTGGAATGGGTCCAGAAGATGGCCTCTGTAGCCGTGATTTGGCTACAATGGCTGAAACATAATCCCCAGGGGCAAATGTGTCAAAGTACGCCCATTAAAATGTGCCTGTTTTTGCCCGCTGACAGGCTCAGATTGTTACCCCAGGTATCAGATAACATTACAGAAATGATCCCTACAAAGATCATATTTTCTTTAAAAATAGTTCCCAAATTATATAAGGCCCAGATTTAAAAATACCAAACTTCTCCTTTAAGGGTTCTTCGTTCTGGCTGAAAGAGGAATATCAAACCGGAAGTTACCATCAGTAGTGACGCAGTGTGTTGTTACAGCCACTAGGGGGCAGCAGTGTGAAAGTTTTATTCTTCACAACAGCACAGAACAGAAGTACAGTCTTATACACTGTATGAGCTGACAACTAAAGACAACAACAAAACGATCATTTGTTATATTATATGTATATCTTTAAAGATAGCACCAAGTACTAAATAAATAGGAGAGAGTTAACTTTGTCAGTTCGAAAGATTAAATAAATTATAAATATATAAATAAAAAAATAAAAATGGAAATGGCTGTTTCATATGCACCTGTTAAAATTGTTGATTAATAACCATAAATAAATACTTAGTTTTCCCAAACAAGCTGCAGTTTGCTGTTTTTATTTTGTATCACACAAATTACAATTAATTATTATTTATAAATTAATATGAGAATATGTGCAGTTCATTGTAAATGAATGTCTCCCAACAACTGAGAAATTATTGAAATTTTGTTGGAAAAATCTTTTCAAACAGATATTAAAAAATGTAAACATTTTCGAAGTATACTTTTAATATTTTAACAGCAACAAAATATTCATATATATACAGTACAAAGTAAAACATGGAACATATAATATGTTAAAACATATTAGATTGTTAAAATGATTTAACTTAATGTCCTAAATACTTATCTTGCCAAAATAACATTTAAATGATGAAAAAATGTATGTTAAAAGAACAAATATGTATTTATACAGTTATATAGATATATTGCAAGCGGAAGTGGAATCTTATGTTTTTTATTCAAAGCAATAAATATTGTACATCCTAAAGTTTTAAAAAACGAATACATGTGTGATAAAAGGTTTTATGTTCCATAAACATTAATTATTAACCTATTAACCTTAGAAACAGAAACTTAAGAGGATGTTAAAGGCAAAAAATCACACATAAGAAGTTTTGTGTATTTTTACTTTTGCATTTTCATCACAGGTGTTAAAACTTTCCATCTTTTACAATAGTTTTGCCAAATTTTGTTTTTAAAACTGTGATTGTAAAATAAAATAAAAACGTTTGTCCAGTCGTTTTTAGCTGAACCTCAAAAATAACCGATTATTTTTATTGTTTGCTTTTTTAAATAGTTGTTGTGCTGTTGTTTTATAGAAAACACTGAATTAACTTTTTTCATACCAAAAAAAATAAAATTATTGTTATTAATATTATTATCTTTATGCTGACTGTGTGCTGCCTGTTGCTCCTCGTCTCCCTTAAAACCTTCAACTCAGCTGAAAACCACACGACAGCTTCAGCCGAGCCGTCAGTCAGCAGCAGCGGCCTTATCTGTCCGCCGCAGGGGCTGATGGGAGTTCTGAGGTCCTAGAGGTTAGAAACCACGTGACCCTCGTCTGATCTCACAGCTCGTCCTCGTTCGGCCTCAGCAGCATCAGAGCGCCACTTCTCCTCAGGTTCCCCAGAGGAAACACCGCTGCACAAGATGCGTCTCCTCCCAGCTGCTGCCCTGTGCTGTCTGTGTTCAGGTGAGTGTTTCCAGCCAATCAGGAGCCCACAGACTCTACCTGTATCAAACGCCAACCTTCACCTGTCTGTCTCTTTCTCCACAGCGCTGCTTGCCACGGCAGCAGAGCTGATTCAGGAGGATTTAACACTGACCAGGAGAGAGGGTGAAAATGTCTCCTTCAGCTGTGGCATCGACCAGTGTGATAGTTTCTTTGTACTCTGGTACCAGAAGAAAGACACAGAAACATTCAGACTGATTCTAGAAATTCACAAAAAAAGTGGTAAAATAGATAAAAACTACAATCATCCTCAGAAAGATGATTTCTCAGCTGTGAATAAACAGAACGTCTGTGAGTTGCAGCTCCAGAACGTTACACTCTCTCATTCAGCCTCATACTACTGCTCCTGTTTGAAAGGTTTCTCCCCACAGTGAGAAAAGATGCGAGCAGCCTGAACAAAAACCAACAGATGAGTTAGTAACAGGAAGAGAGCAGTAAACCACAGCCCAGGTTCACATGTTTCACTCATAGATTGTAAGTAATGGACATGGCCACTTCTTGGTTTCTCGACTGCATACCTTAAGCCTCGAGTTCAGGATATGGCCGCTTTCATGTTGGATTTCTGGAGCCAGAAGTGACCATATTTGGATGAGAGGTTGGTGCTGGAGGGGAGCGAGGGTCTTCCCCTGAATGAGCTAGTTACCATCATGTTTCCCACAGAGTGAGATTCTTTTTGTGCTTGTGGCTAACCGCAGTTGTTTATTTATCAGACTTTATAGAAGTAGTGGACTTGAAGCCTGCACCTGGGGACTGGCATGAAATGCGTCACTTAAAATAACCGCTCTTCAATCTCTCTGGAGAAAAGCTAAAACAATCTTGACTCTCATACTCTGGCAGACAACAAAATAAATGTATGATTAACACTGAATGAGCTCACAAGCCAGGTATAGCCAGTACTGCTACATGCAAAAATATCAATACAATATGACTAGAATTTCACTCGCTGACAAAGCTTGAGCATAGATTTTTTCGGTTTTCCAGATAGTTCCATAAATTGCATAGTGAGCTATATTATTTTCAGATGTTTTGCATGAAAAAAATCCTTATATGCCTTCAACAACACAAACAAGGAGAAGGGAAGTTCAGTGACTGTATCAGCTGTGTTGATGTCGAGCACACTAACAGCAGTATCCACTTGTCACATGGCAGGCTAAAGCTGGATGTGAGCCAAATAGACAAACCATGTATGCCACAACGATCCGGAAGGGTGTCTGTCTGACTGTCTGCAGGGTTTTTGTATGAGTTGGTGATTGCTTGATGGCAGGCAGGTCTTATTTGCAGATCCAGGAAAGAAGGCCATATCATGCCAACAACTTATGTTCCATTTTGTAGGATTGTCATGGCGTTGTAGGGCCCTTAAAGAGGTCTAAGGCAATAGGCACATACTGGTAGTCGAAGCTTTCCCTTTGAGGCAAATAACTGTGAGGGCCTCTTGTAGCTTTTTTCCAGGTTGGGTTTTTTCTCGAGAGATAGAGACTGACCAAGGTAGTGCTTTTGTACCCCAGACCTTAAACCAGGTGTGTAGCTTTTTAGAGATTACAAGTCTTAGGGACACTCCTTACCACCCCCAGACTGATGGGTTAGTGGAGTGGTAAAATCAAACCCTGAATAAAAGGCTAAAAAGATCTCAGATCTCAGATAGGTGGTAAAGATGCAACCTTACAGGTTCGATTAAAGGTTTGCTACTCCACAACACATCACAGAGCTGAAATATGATCCTGCTTCATCATTTGGACTCGTTCATGTCAGCAGACACTTTGAGCAGCACACAGGTTTTTGTATCAGTCTGTTTCACTGTGGGAAGAAACTACTTCATCTATGGCTCTGGAACTAAACTTATTGTAACAGGTAAGAACAAACATTGATTTCTTCAGTTCAACTTCACTTTTCTTTAAATTACTTGATAATTTTTGCATAGCTTAAAAAGGATCGTAATCCCTAAAAAGAGGTTGAAATTTCACTTCACATCCAGAGTTACTCTTTATTTCTGCATTGGATAAACCTGAGTTTAAAAGAAAAGATTTAATATTGATAATGTTACAAATAAACTGTAATTGCTAATTTAACATATTTCAGTTAATATATATATTTTGAAGAGCATACATCTTAAAGATGATTTATAGAATATTTAATAAATAATGTTTGAATAATGTAAAACAATTTTTTTCATAGTATTTTATACATTTAATGGAAGATTTTTATGATTACAATTAGCCAGAAAGATACTCAATTTAATACCTATAACTAATTTATTCCATTTTATATTTTTCTATGTCTTTAACACAATGTTGTAACATTGCTCATACACACATATATTTATATATTAACAAACACAAATCTTGAAAATGAAAGTAAACATATGTTGGATAGTATATGTTGATATATATTATGTATTAAATGTGACACTTACATTTTTAACAAAACATATTACATACAATATTATATTATATCATAATGTTTTTTATTATTATTTGACAGGACCAATCTTATCGTGATTTGTGCCAAAATTGTAATTTTTTTTTTAATACAAAACACTTTTCCCTTATTGTTGTATTGATTTATAAGTCATACATCATGTCATCAAAATTCTAATTTGATTTTACCTAAATATTAAAAATGTAACTTATATTATCAATTACATTAACATTAATACAAAGTATTTTATATTGTATAAAGGTATATTAGCTGATTGTGTTATATTGTTATTTTGTTCCTGTCTGTCTTTAATAAATCTGAACTTCTCATGTTAATTTATTTATTGTATTTTTATTAAAAATGATTCAGAATCAGTTTTTTTCAGTGCTTATAGTTGAGTACATGTTAGAGTTTATATAACGAGCTGTTCATATTGTAATAATGACAATGACAATTGTGTTTCATGTGTATGTGTTACCTGTATAATGACATCAGCAGATAACTGTTTGATATGCAGGTGAACACAGTTTATGCGCTGAACTTAGTGCTGTATTTTGTATGTGTGTGTGTGTGTGTGTGTGTGTGTGTGTGTGTGTGTGTGTGTGTGTGTGTGCTGCTTCAGACGAGCAGGTAGTGAAGCTGCCCTAAATAAGTTATTTACATTCACACTAACTACAATCAGCATTTTAATGACATTATGTATAACTTATTATAGATTTATGATCATGTAATTTACTCTCATTGTTGAAGAATCAAATCAATAAAACAATAAGTTAAAAGTGTTTTTCATCACAATTCAAAATTTAGACTCAAAACTTCAATGAAAGTTTGGATGTCAAATAATAAAAAATACAGATATTATATAAGATAAAATATTATTGATCCCAGAGCAGAAGAACCAAATATTATAATAATATATAATAAATATAATATTGTATGTATTGTTAAAGAATCTAATGTGTGTAAGAACTAATATAAAATCTAATTTACTATCCAACATATATTTACTGTTCTATATATTTAAGATACAAACATGTTTCTGTTTGAGCCGTTAAACATCATCCTGTTAATTAAATAATAAAATACACATTGGAATACATTAACAGTAAAAGTATAGTAATATTATATTAAATATCTTTCTGGCTAATTATATCAATAAATCTTCCACTTAAAGACGCATGCACGATCATATGAGACACAATTGTCATGAGGTTCATTTTAATGATTAAACATGATTAAATATTTAAAGTTATATGGTTTTAAAAATATAATAAACTGATAGATTTCAAAGTTTGTAATTTCATACATAATCTTGTTTTCACAAAACAAGCTGAGTTACTGAGATGATCAAACACAGTTTATTTGTAACATTATATATATTAACTTTACACACTGCCTTATACTGTTCATTGGTAAATAACTCTTATGTATTTAACTCTTTTGCATCTTTTTTTGTATTTAACTTTATTCTGCCAATTCTATTTAATTCTGGCATTCATATTTAAATCCCCGTAGATCCACTTCTCAGCATTTCATCTTTGTCTCTTATTGTTTTGTATATAGAATGCACATGTTGGACATTTTTCTGACTTCTATTCTATGCCATATATTTCCCTTTGCTGTCTCTGTGTCAGAGCGACTGTAACAAAGTGGGGATTAATAAAGTATTTCTGATTGTGATGAAACCTTTTCTTTTAAACTCAGGTTCATCCAGTGCAGAAATGTAGAATAACTTTAGATGTGAATTTAAATTTAAATCGATATTTTAAGGGATCATGAACCTTTTTAATGTTATCACAGCTGTGTGGCTGAATTGTCTGCTAAATATGAAAACAACAACAACATGTAAAGACTGAAACACAGAAAATAATAAAACAAAAAAACTGAAGTTATGAATGTTTGTTCTTACCTGTTACAATCAGTTTAGTTCCAGAGCCAAAGATTAAGTATTCTTCTCCTTCCCACAGTGAAACAGACTGATACAAAAACCTGTGTGCTGCTCAAAGTGTCTGCTGACATGAACGAGTCCAAATGATGAAGCAGGATCATATTTCAGCCCTGTGATGTGTTTTTATCTGATGTAAGACACTTTATTTACTGTGCAATATATATTATCTACTGTGCAACATTTTAATGTGCAATATACACACATTGTTTGACTTGATGCATGTTTATATGTTACTGTGGTGCCTGAATGTCGCTCACTTAAGGTGAAGCATTCCTTAACTTTATTGTACATTGTATAAAGACAATAAAGGTTTTCTATTGTTCTTTATTCTATTGTAAAGTTCACATCAACATGACTGTCTCTTCTGTTAGTGTCTCTTTAGACACCAGCAGTGTTGCTCTGTGGAAGCTAATGTCTGTCTGTCCACGACTTTAGTCCACATGGATCGGACCTGGACCAGAGGATGGACGGATCTGTACACATTCTTGGTCCCCTGAGGATTCATTCATTCATTCATTCATTCATTGGTTCACTGTGTGGATTCTGACGTTTCCTTTAGCGCCACCAGCAGGTCAGTGTTTTCAGCTCAGAGTGAAATATCTCAGCTGTTGGATGGATGAACATTTAATGTGATCACACATTCATGGTCCCCTCAGGATGAACTGGACTCTAATTTTTCTCTTCATTCATCTTGTTTGCTCTGTTTTGTTTACCATGATATTAATTTCAATTTGTGCTGCAGCTGCAAGAATAAGTTTCAAGTTCCCTTCAGTAACAAAACATGTGAGCAACAAATGAAGTGACTGTAACACACAGATGTAATCCTAGTCGGATCTGTCGTTCACTGATGATGCAGCAGTGATATTATAAACCTGAGTTTGTGCGTTTCCACAGGCGGGGATCTGTCAGCTGCAGCTGAGTGGACTTTAGTCTGGATTATGAGTTCACTTCTTTATATCTGTCTGATATCAGAGTTTGCTCTGAGTCTGTAAAATATGACCACCTGCTGTCAGAACACTTGTTCATGTTTGTGATTGGTCATATGCTGCAGACTCCGCCCCTTTATGGGAATGAGCTCACAGAAACACTTTGGTTGACTTACTGAGCGTGCTCATCAATTAGTCTGAACCCGTCGGCCTCGCTGGTCACGTGTTGTCGAGAATGAGGATTCATTCAATCCGACCAGCTCCTCACAAGGACTTTAATGAACAGCTCATCACTAAAGGTGGATGATTGTCACATGACGAGGGGAAAGGTGTTCAAAGGGGCCGCTTGGTCTGCTGGGAAAGGTATCCCAGCATGCTTTGAGCAGCCAATCAGCTGCTTGCAATACACAATCAGTGGGAGTGAGTTTGCTTTCAGTGCACACACGGCCTCACCGAGCTGATAACCAGCGTGGCGACCTCCTTTGTAAGGGTTACTGACTCGTGATAAACAAAAGGGTTTGGGTATGTTGAACTTGTTCTGTAGTTCAGGCCTCAGGGCACCTGGTGGGCGGAGTCAGGTCGTGAGGAGATCAGGCTCACCTTGCTGCTCACCATTGTTACGTGCCGGCCGCTCTATTGCTCTCTCTCTCTTCCTCTCCGACTCTCTCGCTCTCTCTCTGTGTTTCTCTGTCTCTCTCTCTCTCTCTCTCTCTCTCTCTCTCTCTCTCTCTCTCTCTCTCTCTCTCTCTCTCTCTCCCTCTCTCTCTCTCTCTCTCTCTCTCTCTCTCTCTCATATTAATGCAGCTCATTAACTCTGTATCTTCTGGTCCCATTAACATTACTAACCACATATCTTCCTGGGAGTTCTCGTGCTCCCTTGTCTTGAAGGTTCCTGAGAATCGTTGCTGCAGACCACCTGCTGCTGTGGACCTGCTCGACTGCAACAACTACTAACATCAGCCTTCCCCATAGTGTCATTATTGTTGCTGCTAATGCTAATAGTAGACCTGTTGACTTCAACTGTTACAATTACGATTACCTCAGCCTTTATCATTACTCTGCTTCTCTCGCTAATTTATTTATTTATTTATTTATTTAGCCAATCTTCACCCTAGTCTACCACTATTATTGGCATTGTAACCATAAGTATGTGTCTGTTGTTGTTCATGTAACAAGGACATATGTTGTTGTGGTAACAAGAACATATGTTGTTGTTGCTCTCTTTGCCTGTCTCTATCCTGCATCTCCTTCTATCCCATGTTCGGCCCATCCAGTCTCTTCAGATGTTCAACATGAGTCTGGTTCTGCTCGAGGTTTCTGCCTGTTAAAAGGAAGTTTTTCTGCCAATGTGCCGAATTGCTAAGTGCTACTCATGGTGATTCATGTTGGGCCTCTCTTTAAATAACAGAACAAAGAGTCGGTCTAGACCTGCTCTTTCTGTAAAGTGTCTCGAGATAACCCTGGTTATGATTTGGCGCTATACAAATAAAGTTTGATTGATTGATTGATTGATTATTTAAGTTTGGGTTGGAGCTCCCTGGTAGTTTAGTTTTTGAATTCTTATTTTGTTAGGAAGAGTTTCTTTGAGGGAGTGAAGGGGGATGGTCTGAGTGTGACGGCCAGCTGCATGGCTGGCTCAGTCCGTCCCCATCTTTTGTTCTTTGTGGCCGGGAGCTCGACCCTTTTTGTTTGTCACTCTAATGTTTTTCTACTTACAGGCATTTTGTTGCAATAAAATATGATTGTTTGACTTTGAGCTTTGGTCATGGTGTCCTTTATGTGTTCGGTCTCTAGAGCCGTTTTGTGTGTGTTACAGAGGCCGTAACATATTTGGGGGCTCGTCCACACCTTTTTTTCCACATTGCGTGGTTTTGTTTGTCGGCTCATGTAGACGCCGCGTGCGGGTAAGTGCTGATGTTTTTCCCCTCGGTGTTGTAGCTGTGCGTGTTGTCTCGGCGCAGTTATTTGTGATCGCAAACTGTGTCATTGTGACTTTTTCTCTCACCGTGTGTTAAGTGACGCGTAGTTTGACAGTGGTGTGTTGCTTTGATACCTTGTGTAGTTTGCTGCTTGTTTCAAAGTGCCTCCTTCTGTGTGTGTGCGTGCCAGGTGAAGTTTTACGCACACACGTGTTGGACGCCGTTGATTCCTTTGTGCTGCTGTTTTGTGTGTGCAGTGAATCTTTTGTATGTTGTGCTATTTTTGGGCTGTGTTTTGTCAGCCGGTAAAATCTGAGTTTCCGTCCTGACCGGTTTTGTGGTCAGCGGTTGTTTAACATGAACTCATAACAATGGAGGTTAACTTGGATGATTTCGTTGGGAAACCGACTCTTGATACGTTTCATCGGTGCACGAAAGAAAATGTTATCGTTATTGCTGATCACTTTGAGGTAACTGTGTCTAAGCAATCAAGAAAACAAGTAATACAATCCGAATTGTTGTCTGCGCCGTCTCAGACAGAGACCTTGCTTTGCGACCCCGGTACGTTGTGTTCACCTGCTGGAAACAAAGTCTGTAAGAAATGCTCCGATTTAAAGAGTTGGAAATTGAAATGCAGCGCTTAGACATGAAAGAAAAAGAACTGAGCAATGAATTGGAAGTACTAAAAATGCAAGAGGAAACCAAGAGACAGCTTGAGCTCCAACAGTCTTCCTCACCGGCTGCGTCTCATTCTCAGTACGAGGAATTTGATATAAATAAATGTATCCGAGTAATTCCTCCATTTAATGGGAAAGATGTGGATCAATGTTTTACTCTGTTTGAACGTGTGGCGAAGACTTTGAAATGGCCTACAAATGTCTGGCCTCTGCTTCTTCAGCGTGTGCTTACTGGTAAAGCGCAGGATGCGTACGCGTCCTTACCGGCTGAAGTGAGTCTGGATTATGATTTGAGTTTGCGGATGAGTACGTCCTCACACACAGGGATACATTTGAAAGGTCCCATTTATCCACAGAGCGTAGTTTTCCTGTAGCCAAGTCCTTTGTGTCGTCAGCGAAGTGGAGCTCTGACGTGGAGGTGAAGTCTAGTGTTAAGGAAGGGGCTACGGATAAGCCAGTTTGTTTGTCTTGTAAGCAGAGGGGCCACACCTTCAACAACTGTTTTGTGTTGAATAAAAAGAACAAGTCCCCCAAAGCAGTTAACCTGTTAGAAACAGAAACGTTCTTGTGAAAATGTCTCTGCTGTCGCGGCTCCGCTCAGCGATTTGTTGAGCCCCAAAGGCGTTTTTGCTGCTCTCAGAGTTGCCAGTATGTTATAATGTAACCAAAAAGTTGGACCCACGTACACACAGCAAACACACTGGAAATGCAGGCGGACAAAAGGTCATTTATTCCAAACTGAAAGGCTGAAGTTGAGCAGGGCAGGGCGGACCAGAGTGGCTTGAGGACAGGAGCTGGGCGTGGAGACGGTGGAGACGGCAGGAGAAGGTGGATCTAAGCACAAAAAAACACAGAGTCAGTACGACAAACAAACGGTCAAAAAGCTTTCAAAGAGCAGCCTGGTCGAAGAGCACATGTGGTGAACGGACGAACTGGGAGGAATGACTGTCTCAACCGGGCTTTTATACAGAGCAGAGTGTAGGTGGCTTGATGAGCTGATGAGCGGCAGGTGTGCAGGCTTGTTCTGAGAAGTCAGCAAGGCCACGCCCAGCTCCTACTGACACACAAAGAGAGAACATACAGGCACACAAGGGAGGGGAAACACAGGGAAACACGGGGCAGCCAGACGAGGACCCTGACACA
Source organism: Semicossyphus pulcher (assembly GCF_022749685.1). Lineage (NCBI taxonomy): Eukaryota > Metazoa > Chordata > Actinopteri > Labriformes > Labridae > Semicossyphus > Semicossyphus pulcher. The sequence goes on along the minus strand of NW_027211748.1, from coordinate 30,372,294 downwards.
GTATGCGTTTGACTGTATTAAAGCTTTGTTGACTAATGCCCCTGTACTTGCTGCGCCTGTTTTCGACCGTCAGTTTAATCTCTCTGTTGATGCCAGTGACGTGGGAGCGGGTGCTGTCCTCCTCCGAGAAGGAGACGATGGGGTGGAACACCCGGTCTCGTATTTCTCCAAGAAATTCACTCGGCATCAACAGAAGTATTCTACCATCGCAAAGGAGGCTCTCGCCCTCGTTCTCGCACTCAAACATTTTGAAGTTTATGTCGGCTCTGCAAATACACCGACTGTCGTGTACACTGATCACAATCCTTGGTTTCTCTTCTAACAGGCCTTCCTCCTCTGACCTTTACGATATTGATGATATTGATGATATTGATGATGCTGATGATGCTGATCAGGATATTCATGATGATATTGACCTTGTTGATGATGATGCTTCCTTACGTCCTGTGCACTTCCTGTCAGCACCAGTGTCCGGTCACACTTGAGGGGTCGTACGACATAATAACGTGGTAATAATGTCTGTAACCTGAGTTATTGATTTGTTTTTTACTTACATAATGACTTTACGTTTTATGTCAAAGAAAATGAAGAAGGATCTGCAGTGAGGAGCCTTGTGAGTGACTTTATCCACCAATCAGCTGCCCTGGAAACACGTCACAATAAAACATTAGTGGTGCTGATAAGAGATCATGTCTCTCCACATTTCACCTTCAGTTCGGCCGAGAACCGCGAGCAGCTCGCTGTAAAAACAGGCGAGCCTCCTATCTTCTAGATTTGCTGCGTGATAAACGACTCCCAGCCCGACGTCCTCCTCCGTGCGCTGCATTGTTTACAGTCCAGTCAGCAGCTCGAGAAGCGACCGTGTGTTCAGATCAAAGGTAAATTCTCCCTCCAGATGTGTCTGCTAAATAAACGCTGTCATCTCTCGGTTCGTCCCATCCCCCGGAGGAGCGCCCGTTCATCTGTCTGTGCTGAGTCTCAGTCTCACTGTAAACAGGAAGTTACACAGAGGCTGCACTCTGGCTTACTTCAGAGGCGGAGCCATCGTTTATGATGCATTTGAGGAAGTCGGGAAATCTAAACGCTGATCAGCTTTTAAGACACAGCATCAAGCAGATTTGTCTCTAGTTGAATGTTAGCTGTAGCACAGATTGTTAGCTGTTAGCCTGCAGCTGTCTGTTTATAGAGATCAATAAGAAGCTGAATGGTTGTCAGATGAAGCTGACGGGAGTCATGATGTCATCACGGTGGATTACGTTCGCCTGTTTTTTTTACTTGATGTATTCTCAGTTAACTCTGATGTGTTTTCATGTTTTTTCTAACCCAGTCTATGTGTCTGTTTTCTAAAGGTTTTTTTCTCTTACTTGGCTGCAAAACAAATTTTCCCCTCGGGGACAATAAAGTTGAAGTTTCCTGCATTCACTGAAGCCTGCTGACACGTGATTGGTCAAAACTACTCCGACTACAGGCCAGAACACTTCCTGTACTAAAATCCGGTGGTGCGCCTGATTCTACATTTTGATGTAGCGTTTGATTTGTACACGAGACGAGTAGAGAGCATGTTGTGTTTTGTATGAGCAGGCCTTGAGCTGAGCTGTGACATCATTAAGTTTCCATCAGCGTTGTGACTTTGATCCAGCCGCACATCTATTTGATCTTTTGACCTGGATGATGTTTGTATGAGTTTCTGACCTTTATTGTTTCTCTGTATCTTGATCATTTTGTTCTCTGTGTGGAGCAACAATAAAGCTGCTGACACAAATACACATGAATATTATATTACAGTGAAGAAGTGCTGACAGCAGGAGAGACATGAATCCATCAGTTCAGTGTGTCTGTGACTCTGGCTGAGTGAAACATGTGAACCTGGGCTGTGGTTTACTGCTCTCTTCCTGTTACTAACTCATCTGTTGGTTTTTGTTCAGGCTGCTCGCATCTTTTCTCACTGTGGGGATCAAGTTTACCACAGGAGCAGTAGTATGAGGCTGAATGAGAGAGTGTAACGTTCTGGAGCTGCAACTCACAGACGTTCTGTTTACACACAGCTGAGAAATCTTCTTTCTGAGGATGATTGTAGCTTTTATCTATTTCACCAGTACTTTTGTCAATATCCAGAATCACTCTGAATGTTTCTGTGTCTTTCTTCTGGAGCCAGTATACCCAGCTACCATCACACTGGTCGATGCCACAGCTGAAGGAGACATTTTCAGCCTCTCTCCTGGTCAGTGTTAAATCCTCCTGAATCAGCTCTGCTGCCGTGGCAAGCAGCGCTGTGGAGAAAGAGACAGACAGGTGAAGGTTGGCGTTTGATACAGGTAGAGTCTGTGGGCTCCTGATTGGCTGTAAACACTCACCTGAACACAGACAGCACAGGGCAGCAGCTGGGAGGAGACGCATCTTGTGCAGCGGTGTTTCCTCTGGGGAACCTGAGGAGAAGTGGCGCTCTGATGCTGCTGAGGCCGAACGAGGACGAGCTGTGAGATCAGACGAGGGTCACGTGGTTTCTAACAGGACCTCAGAACTCCCATCAGCCCCTGCGGCGGACAGATAAGGCCGCTGCTGCTGACTGACGGCTCGGCTGAAGCTGTCGTGGGGTACACAGCACACGGTCAGCACAAAGATAATAACATTCATCATAATAACTTTCTTTGTTTAGTATTGCTGCTTTCCATAAAACAACAGTTCAGCCTCTATTGAAGGGTGTAAAATCACTACAGCTTCATTAGAATAAAGAGAAATAACACACTGGGCTCAATTTAAACACAATGATGGATTCAAGGCGAGAACATGCTGTATAGTTGTTCATGTTTACTATAGAAAGAATGAAAAGCTTCTATTTTGTTGTGCAGTTTGTCAAACTGAGACCTTCATTCTCCCAAACTCTGCTCTTCAAACGTCTCATGCTGAAGAAGAAGACGAGGGTTAGTGTCAGATGGGATCATTTATTACTGCCTCTATATATCTTTGTTGTATTATCAGTATTTGAATGTTTTCTCTGATTGATTCGGATGAAGAAGAACATGTTGCATTAAACATGTCTGATGTTACATGTGTGTCTGTGTGTCAGCTCGCTGTCACATCATCAGGTAAGCTCTCCCGTCATGGCTGAGTGATAGATTTGAATTTGCAGCTGGAGCTGACAGAAAGCATCAAGGAGAAAGACCACCACCATGTGGTTAGTGAGAGGAACTGCAGAGACACACAGAAGATGCTGATGATGGTCGTGATGATGCTCAGATATGTTGTTTTTCTGGAACAACAAACACACTGACATCTATTAATGTTTGTTATCTGTAATCAGCCATTGTTTGTCATTAAATTTCACCTCAACATCACTTGGCAGACCCATGCACGCAGCTGTCGCTAGCTACCAACTTTGTCTGCATATTCACACACCAGACTCCATTCAAAAATCTGTCATTTTAAGACCATGTGGATTATGGGTTAGAATCTTCCCATGCAGAAGGATCTAAAACTCATTTTTAACCATCAATAGACAAAGAGTCTTAGTTTGGCTGAAGATCCAAAAGTCTGTTAGTATTTAGTGTTTAGCTTGTTGAGGTTAGCTAATAACGTTTGATACATGTTCACAGACCAGACTCCATTCAAAAATCTGTCATTTTAAGACCATGTGGCTTAAAATCTTTCCATGCATGAAGAGCTGAAACACATTTTTGAACCATCTAAAGACACTTCATCTGGCTGTGGATTAAAAAAGTATTCAGGGTTAATCTGTTTGATGAATCCTTTTATTTCTGTGAAGGTTCTCAGTCATCAGCGAAACGACACATTACCCTATTTAAAGAAAGTTATATCGTAATAACATATAACTGTGCTTCATTCTTCTCCAGTACATTGTAGGGTTTGTTCACAAAGCTCTGAGGGAGACACTCTGCTTGTCCCCCTTTCCTCCCGTAAGTGTTCACCTACCAGGCTAACCACACTTACCACCTGACCATGGGACCATGTTCCTGTTCACAGGCCCTAGTGGGGACCTTTCTTCTCAGGCACGGTCTTTCTAAACGTTTATCCCAAAGGAAGGCCCTCTACTTTCCCCCTTCTCCCATCATGAGTTGTTTTCCTTCTGATTCTGTGAAAGTACTGGTAAAGGTGGTATACAGGGACCTCACGGGGGTCCGTTACCTGGCTAATGATGATCAGTTCTGCTAGGACAGACAGCTGCACGTCAGGTCAGTGAGGATGAGTCAGACGCGCAGTTACGCGCTAGGCATAGACGGATTATCATGACCACGGGCCCTGGACACAAACTCGCCACGGGCCCCTGCCTACACACGCAAAGTGCGCAAAGGCGGTCTTCCCATTACGCACATAACAACACCGGGCGACACACAACCACACAACATTACTGTCCTTTTAGGTCTGTTTTGTTTGGCACCTGCCATGTACAGGACAATATACATATTATGGGAGAGACAGCAAGCTCAAATAGCCAGCCCTTGCAGTATTATGGAGTAAAACACACCTTAATTAAAATATAACCACCTAAAACAAGTCGTGAAAGTAATAAAGGCAACATGAATGAACATCAGTAAAGAGCCACAGCTACGACCACACAAAACCACAGTGAAACTACTCACCTAAACCATCGGCATTTTCCTGGCCTTCTTCCAGGAAAAGTCCTTGATAAGGTCATCAAAGTCCAACTCTCGGACCAGTTCGGCCTCTATGGCCATGAGCGACAAACTGTGAAGGCGTCTCTGGGTCATTTTTTATCCTGGCCATTTGAGAAAATGACCGTTCTCCCTCGCAGTTTGTGACAGGAAGCGTCAGATACAGTCTTACGGCAATGTACACATTAGGAAATGTTGACTGTAATCCACAATCCAGTTTTGTTGTAAGACATCTCGATGGAGGCACATTCTGTCCGTCTGATCTGATGAAAGATCTGAAGTGAATCAGTTCATTTCCAAGACTTCTGTCCAAGTCAGCGGGATAGGCAAAGGCAAGTGTGTTCGCTTTGTCCATTAACTCACGGTCAGATGTGTTTTCCGGCATGAAAAGAACAACAAACAGATCACACAGGTGCTTGTATGCATCAATTCTGTGGCTGAGACAGCTGACTAACTTATCGACACGTTGAATGTTTCTATTCGGAATTTGCTTTTCCCATCAAATGCCGCATCTTTTCCTGCGCTGTCATCCTCAAATCGTTTGCGCTTTCTGGTGCGCTGGAGGTCATATTTGTACGTCTGGCACACGCCTGGCACAGATAAGGCTTCCTTTTCAAAGTCTGTGAAAAGACCTCTCTGTGCTGATACAAAATCACGCAGAGATATAAGAAGGCGCACAGCTGTCATGAGCTCTATGTCCGCCTTTTGGAGCTGTGAACTTGTCAGTTGGAATCGAGTCAGAATGCTATTCCAGAAATTAGCCATGAATGCAGTTTCCAGTTTATTTAATGTTACAGCGAGTGTGCTGGCCTCACTTCGGGTGTCTCTTTTCTCAGTTTCATCTGCAGCTATGCTCTCTAATGCCTCCCTTATCTTAACGTAGTTTTGCCAAAGAGCTTTAGTCGAGTCAGCTCGGCAGCTCCCCCGAGTGTTTGACAGTGATTTTAATGTTAAGTCTATATGAATATCAGAGTTCTGAAAAACTCGCTCCCACCTGTGAGTGGAGGCAGCGCAGAATGTGTACAAGGATTGCAGTAAATCAAAATACTGTCCCACTTCTAGACTGCTTACCTCTATGCTGTTTACACCCACTACATTTAAAGAACGGGCAGCACAAGGCACATAGTGGATTAATGGGTTTCTTTGCTTCCAATGTGCCTGTAGTCCATTGTACCGGCCCGACATGTTGCTGGCATTAGCGAATGATTGGCCTCTACAATTAGATAAGTCCAGCCCAAGATTCTCCACATGGCAGTCACACAATCTGCCAGACTTTGGCCTGTATGGCTCTGAACTGGCTCAGATGCCAGGAAACGCTCCACTATGTCGCCTTGCTTGCTAACAAATCTGAAGATAAATGTTAACTGATCAACATGAGAGAGGTCGGGAGTGGAATCTACAATGACAGAGAAATATTTTGCATCTCGGAGCTCTTCTGCAATTACTTGCCTGGTTTTTTCTCCCATCATGTCGATGAACTCCTCACATATTGTTGACGACAGATATGAGACGCTCCCTCTGCCCTTCTGACCATATGTTTTAATATGCTCGGCCAGAAATGGGTCAAATTGGGATATTAACTCTAATATCCCCAAATAGTTGCCGTTATGTGGCGATCCAAGGAGCTCGTCATTCCCTCTGAATGCCAGTCCTCTTTCTCCTAAAAACTTGATCACTGCCACTACACGTCGCAGAACATCCCTCCAATATTCCCTCACATCCGAACTTTGCTTTCTCAGGGCTGAGTCGATTGTGCCAGTTCCACTCATCCTCTGCATCAGTGTCAGCGTGTTGGACGTATGGACTGGGCTCCTCTCATGTTCTGAAATGCGATGCCGATGTTTCCAGTCGCAAAAAACGTCCACAAATGCATTCTTTGTTGCCCTGAAAAGTCTGCAGGCAAAGCAAAACACACGTCCAGTTGATGGTGAATACACCACCCATTCTCGTGGTGCTAGTTGTTCATTAGGCAGTCGACTGCACATCATGTCATTGGTTAATGAACGAACCCGACCACCTAGACCGCAGTCTCTTGTCGATGCAGGGTATTTTGCTCGTCTGTTGTGAAACGAAGAGGGCCCTCTTTCGATGAGAACACTCTTTACTTTGTCCCTGGATATATTTCCCCACAGCGCAGGATCAGTAACAGTTTCACACCAGGAGTTTTCATCATCATCCCTCTGCTGTACGGCACTCTCAGGTTCGTTCCCGGCCGCTAACATCTCATCCTCCGCTGGCGATGTAAGAGGACTTAGCTCAGGCTGACCTGGCTCGGCCGCCTGGCCCCTGCTACGGCTGCCCGCCGTAGCACTGCCAGCATTGTCCGCTGCGGTGTCCGTAGGAGGCAGCGCCGCTCCACCACTACCAAACGTCTCCGGTGAGATTGAGCTAGCAGTGTTAGCATCCTGCAGGTCGTCCCGGTGAGTTGTAGTACTGGCACCGCTGCTATGAGTACCATCATCTTGCCTCACTTTTCTGGTGAAAAATGTTGAGATAGATGGAATTTGCTGCACCAAAGCGGCTCTTTGGCTTCTTTTTCTTTCCTCTCTTTTCATTTAGCTGATCCACTGAGCGCCCGCTTCTCCACTTTGAAATCGCGCTGTATGTTTGACCCCCAGCGTAGGTACTTACGTCATTGTGTCATCACACATTACTGATTTAATCTTATAATTTCTAAAACATTCCAATGATTTTATTATCATACATTTTCAAAACCACATTCATTCCAATATTTTTTTTAAATTGTACCAAAAAAAACAACAACTCTGAAGGCCAAGGGCCCCTATTGGCTCTGGGGCCCTGGGCACACGCCCACTTTGCCCATGCGGTAATCCGTCTATGGCGCTAGGGTTAGGCTGCTGATCAGTGAATGTGTTCCCGTTATTAGTGGAACCTCATCCCGGTGCTGTTTAACGCTGTGGCCACATGAACAGACCGTTCGTGGTGAGGTTGTGCGTTTGGCGACAGGAAGTAGGATGCGTGAGTTTCGTTTCCTAAAGTTCCCGTCACGGGGCTGCTCACGCTGATTAAACATACATCTGAACACCTTTAGAAATGGTAGATGGCGAGAAACCCAGATGCAGCCCTCAAGTCTGTTTGTAGTCACTGAACCAAGTGTGGTAAAAGTAGGAGGAGTTTGTTTTGTAAAAAAAAAAAAGAAAATAGACTTTAAAGTCCCAAATAATATTAAATACGTACATGAAAACACACCGCATTTATCTGGTTTCCCGTATTCTTTATATTAGAATAAATATCACAGAACAAAAAGTCATCACACTGTCAGTGTTTCCTAATATGGTGCATCCCGACTATCAGGGCAGGAATATGTCACATCTCCTCTGTGAAGCCAGTCCACCATCTTCTAAACTCAGATATCTTGATGCCATTAGAGGACAAAACCACTGAGTGAGGATATTAAAGGGAAAGTCTTAGATTACTTGCCCAAATATTCTTTATGGCTCAGACTCAGGTTGCTCTGTTCACTCACAGCTCCAAACAGGGCAGGTTACTCCTCCCAAAACACATGAAGGCCTTTACCTCAGTGGTTCTCAAACTTTTTCAGTCATTCCCCACTTTGGACAAGGGGGAATTTTCAAGCCCCACCTGCCCCCATCGGCCCATCACAATGCTAATGAAATACGCCAAGCTTAACATTTTCAGGTAACATCATGTTGTATCTAAATTCTAACTCAATAACATCAAATTAAACCAAGTTCAACAATAGAGAAAATAAAAGTGCCACTTTGCAATCTGTTAAAAAAAAGAAAAGAAGAGAAATGCATTTGGCAAGACAGGTGAGCAAGTGAACATATGATTCTTATCCCTGCATTAGTGGCTGCAATGAGCCTGTTTTGCATTGCACATCTTTTCAAAGCGGGGTTGCAGGCTTGATACTGCCACTCTCAAGTCATGCTCAATGTTCAGCTGAGATCTGTACTTTGTTTTCAGTGAAGCAACAGCTGAAAAGCCCATCTCACAGAGATATGATGTGGCAAAGGGAAGAAGAATGCACACAGCTCTCTGCCCGATGAGCGGATACTCCCTCTCCACTCCAAACCAGAATTCACTAAGAGTCTGAGCTTTAAACCTCAGCCTCAGGGTGGAGTCAGATGTCATCTCAATAAACTGGTCCTCCTCAGCAGACCTAAAATCAGCAGGTGCTGCAGACAGAATATAAATAAATAGGCTTACTTTATTTGTCATTGCATAAGAAACACAAAGAAATCTGTTTGACAACAATCCATTCCAGTTAGTAAGTAGCATACAACATAAATAAAATGCATGTATAATATATGAATATAATATTCAATAAAATGTCAAAATACCAACCTGCTGCATTGAATGGATCCATAACCCAGGCATACTGAGCACTGTTGTTTGGGAAGCATTTTTGAAACAATCCTCTCAGGGAAGAGATGTGCTGCTTAATACATGGGATCACTGCGGTGGCTCCAGAATCAGTGGTTTCAGCAACTTCACTCAGGTTCTCAAAGACATCTATGTTTTGCTGATCGAGGCGCCTGCCCCATACCTCGAGCTTTCGGGAGAATGCAGTGATCTTGTCTGCCAGGTGAGGTAGGTGCTTGTCTTTGCCTTGAAGCTGAAGATTTAATTCATTCAGCTTGCCAAACACATCGCTGAGGTAGGCCAGTTTAAACAGAAATTGTTCGTCACTGAACTTGCTTGCAGCCTCATACACGCGCTCCTCCTCCAAGAACATCCGAATCTCTGCCCTGAGCTCAGAGACGCGCGACAGCACTTTGCCCCGGGAGAGCCACCTTGCTTCACTGTGAAACAGCACAGATGTGTGATCAGCTCCTATTTCCTCACAAAGTGCGGAGAACAGTCGCGCTTTCAGGGGTCGGGTTTTGATAAAATTTACCACGCTCACAACTTCTGTCAAAACCTCATTTAGTTCAGGGCTGAGCTGCCTTGACGCGAGCGCTTCCCTGTGAATGACAGTGCGTCCAGTGCTCATCTGGCGCAACCCTCTTTATTAGTGCCTGCAGCCCGTTTCTTGACCCTGCCGTGGTCTGTGCGCCATCAGAGCAAAAGCCCACACAGTTTTCCCATTTAAGGCGGTGTTCTTTGAGGTAACTGTCCATGATCTTAAACAGCTCATCAGCTGTGGCTCTATTTTTTATGTATTTGCAAAACAGCAACTCCTCGCACAGTGACTCGCAATTCACAAAGCGGACGTACGAGATGAACAAGCAGTCTTTATTGCTGTCAGTAGCTTCGTCCACTTGTAATGCAAAACGACTTTCTTTTAATTTTTCTATGAGCTGTTCCTCAAGATCACTTGAAATGTCGCATATACGTCTCGCAACTGTGTCGTTTGACAGGGGGACAGCTTTTAATTTTGCTGCGCTTGTCTCGTCAAGCATAATTGACACCATGTCTAGAGCAGCGGGGAGAATGAGCTGCTCAGCAATTGTGTGTGGTTTTTTGCATTGTGCAATTCTGTATGCAACTCTATATGAAGCCATTTGTGCTTTACTGTTTACGGATGCAGCTTTTACCATGCGATTCTCCTGTTGACGGTATTCTGCCAGTTTTCTTTGAAAGAAATCAAGTGGCTTATTGACGTGGCTGGGGTGTGTGGTCTCTAGGTGTCTTCTTAATTTGTTGGGTCTCATGCTGTCTGCTGCTAGCGGTTTAAGACACAGAACACACATGGGTCTCTCCTCTGCCCCCACCGCCGTTGCCGTGAATCCAAGAGCAAGATACCCTTCATCATATTTTCTTTTCGGTTGGCTTTTTGGTTGATTAGGCCCGTCTGGTTTGTGTCTCTCTGCTGACGCTGGCTCGACAACTTTTGAGGTCCGTGTCACAAATTTATCCATGTTGTGTTATTGCCCACACTAGCCTGCTACCCATCGGCGCCAAAGTTTGTTCCACTACAATTAATATGCCGACGTTAATCATTATTTTGGCACTTTGGTTCCAGGTTACATTTTTCTCGGGGTCTCATATCTAATGTTCTTTTAATTTAGGCTGCATGTAGGCTAGTAATGATTACTTTGTTTGTGGGTGTTTTGTTTTGAATGTATGATCTTTGTTGTCATTAAAGAAAGGCATTGATAAAGCAGACATCCCAACCTGCAAAAAGGCATTTCAGGGAGGTTCGTTCCGGGGGGGGGTTTCCTGTTACACTTGGTGTCGCCCCCGGGGGTGGGCGTGTGGGTGATCGGTCTAATAACCGGCAACACACAGCTATAAGGACGCTTTGCTCTCACACGCGCTGCATTTATAGTCACACAAACACACACGCGCAGTCACTCTCTAGTCTAGTGCGTGGTCTTGCTCCAGATTCCGGGAGATAGGATCTCATTTGCGGGTGTCAGGGAGCCGCTATCAATATGCGGGAGACTGCCGGAACTTCCGGGAGAGTTGGGATGTCTGGATAAAGATAGGCATAAAAAGGAAAATTTCCTCCCGTTTGGCGCGCCCCACCTGTCACGTCTCTATTCCCCACCAGTGGGGCGTGCCCCACACTTTGAGAACCGCGGCTTTACCTCATCTTCACTCCGATTTTGCACAAGGAACACATTAGTATCTTTAAACATCTTTTCCCTGCTAAGATGTGTTTCCTTACATTGACAATAGAGTAAATTGAGCTAGAGTCACATTTTGATTAGAGTACCCCTTTTCATTCCTTAATACTGCAATATAATACTGATACCGCCAAAAGGAGAACAAAAACATGATATAAATTTGAGGTCATATCCCCCACCACATTGTTGAGTTATGTTTCATGTTTAAGAACTTTGCATTCAGAATTTAAAATAGACATGTTTGAGGAAAATGCTGGATCTGTTGCATTCATTGACGTAGAGGAGCGTCATTGGTTCCCTTTTGTCATCATTTTCTGTCGCTTTAAACTGCTCGGGTCAACTTGAGATGTTTCATTTGAATTTGAAAGAGTTTTTCATGAATCTGCTTCCCTCTCAAAGTGTACTAGAGTGATGCATCATAGGGTTCAAGTGTTTGGAATCCCCCCATCGTAGTTTGACAAAGTAGGGGCCCCCAAACAGCATCTTGCATAGGGCCCCCACAAAGCTAGAAACAGCCCTGTTGGGGAGACACTCTGCTTGCCACCTTTTGCTCCCTGAAGTGTTTATCTACCAGACATATGGGGACCAAGATTCCCTTAACCACCTTACAGGTACCATGTTCTGGCTTACCTGTCCTAGTGGGGACCATGTCTTTCTCCTGTCAAGGTGTTTCTCAGGCAGGGTCTCTGTAAGTGTTGATCCCCAGAGAAGGCTCTTTCCCTGTTGGGGAGACACTTTGTTTGTCCCCCTTTCCCTCACCTTTTGTATCTCTCTTTCTTTCTGGGATCATGTTCTGGCTTACCTGCCCTTTTAGGGACCGCGTCCTTTTAACATCATGGGTCTTGTCAGTCTTTTTCAGTGTTAAACCTCAGAGAAGGCTCTCTTTTTTTCTCAGGGAGAATGTCCAATTATAAACTTTTATTTCGTTCTGTCTGTTTGTGTAAGTGTTGGTAAATGTGGTATACGGGGACCTTACAGGGGCCGTAACCTGGCAAACGGGGACCATGTTGTGCAACTCCCATGATATCTTCATCTCCCCTCATGGGACACCCTCTGCTTCCCCGCTCCCTGTCATGACCCTTATTTTCCTTGGAGACTGTAAGGACTGGTTAAGGTGGTATACAGGGACCGTTGCCTGAAACATGAGGAGCATGTTTTGTGACTCCAGTTCTCCCTCCATGTGTTTTCTCAAGCGGACTTTATCAAAGTTTTACTCCCCTGAAAATGCTCTCTTCCTTGAGAGGAGACCCTCTGCTCGTCCCCCTCTCCTGTCATGGCCCTTTTTTGACCAAATGTGTTTTTCCCAGAGAAGGAATCAGCCTTACGGGGACCATGTTCCCATTTAACTAACATTACGGGGACCATGGCCCAGTACTCCCATTCCCCTGTCATAGGTCTTCTCAGGTGAAGTTAATATAAGTGTTTATCCCCTTTGAATGCCCCTCTGCCCATCCCCCTCTCTGTGTCATCAGCCTTTGTGTGTGTGTGTGTGTGTGTGTGTGTGTGTGTGTGTGTGTGTGTGTACGTTACCCATGGATCTTCTTTAAGTCTTTAACACAACAGAATGGTATCTCACATATGAGACCCTCTGCTCTCTTCCCTCTCCTGTCATTGGCCTTTTTTCCACTCCCATTTTTTGTATTTATCCACCAGCCTTACAGGGACCATGTTCCTGCTTACCTGCACTAGTGGGGACCATATCCTTTCCCATCAGGGTTCTTCTCAGGTGAAGTTTTTCCAAGTGTTTATTTCCAGTGAAGACTCTCTCCCTTTAGGGAGGACCCTCTGCTGACCCCCCCCTCTTTACGACCCTACATGTTTATTTCTGTGCTGTGCACATGTTCAGTAGCTCTGTTGTACTGTGTTGTCTTTCCAATGCAGGAATAAAATAGTTTCACAATATAGAAATCTAAGTGTTCTTATTTCCATTATAGTAGAAAGAGGAATGTGAAACCCTGAATAACCATCAGCAGTGATGCAGTTTGTTGTTGCAGCCACTAGGGGGCGGCAGTGTGAAGGTTTTCTTCACAGCAGCACAGAACAGACAGAAGTACAGTCTTACACACTGTACGAGCTGATCACTACAGTGAACAATAAAACGATCATTGTTATATAATATGTAAATCTTTAAAGATAGTGGCAACTATAATATCATAAACAGGAGATAGTTAACTTTATCAGTCAGTTCTAAAAATTAAGTAAAAGTATAAATAAATAAAGCTGCTGACTTTTTTCTGCTATTTATTAGGCAACTGTTAAACCTGTTGATTAATAACCATAAATAAACAGTTAATTTTCCCAAACAAGCTGCAATTTGCTGTTTTTATTTTGTATAAGAAAAATTACAATTTATTATTCTTTAAAATTAATTGTAGAACATGTCAAGTAAAGTAACTGTAGACAAAATGAATATTAATGATCACACACTCTTTTAAAACATTTGAAACTGATTACATGGCAACTAAGAACATGTTGAAATCTTGTTGAAAAAATCTATTCAAACTCATATTAAACTGCAAATGTTGAAAGTATTCTTTTAATATTTGAACAGCAAAAAAAATATTCTGACTTGACCAAAATTTAGGCAGCACAAAATAAAATATGGGAAATATAATATGATGAAACATACTGTATTGTATTGTTTCGAATGATTTAATTTAATATCCTAATTACTTATCTTGGCTAAACAAATTTAAATGATAAATTATCAATGTAAAAAGGACAAATATATATTTATGCAGTTTCATAGTCGTATATTTAAAGCAGAAGTGGGATCATAAGTTCACAAAAAAATTTTTTATAGCAGTTTACAGTGTGAAAAAAATATTATTAAAATATAATTTAAAAAAAAAAAAATGTGTGAAAAAATATTTTATGTTCCATAAAATATAAATGATTAAATGAAGAAACAGAAACTTTAAAAAATATTATTTATTTAGCAGTTTTTCAGAAGGTAAGTGTCATCTCTACAAGTATGGGTCAAAAGAACAACAACAAGAAACAATAAAAAGAATAACTGTGAAATGAACAAGAAGATGAAGGTTAGACAATGAAAGTAAGCATACAAAAACATATAGTTCAACATAAAAAGTAACAATTACAATAATAATGCATGTGGGTCTAGTCATTCATATAGATATAGGCATGTATGTATGTATTATTCTTTAATCCAGTTTTAATGATTAAAACTTTACTATGAAACAAATGATGACGTTAAATCAACTTTTTGTTTAATTTTAGGATAATTATTACAAAAGGGAAAAATATATAATGTTACCTTTAAGTCTCACTTTAATTTATATTGATAATGATCTTTATTTTAGTAATAAAACAACAGTTTTTGGACGACAGTGGAGCTCTATGACACAGAGGAAAGAGATTCATCTGGCTGTGATACACACTTAACACTGTCAGTGATTTTGATGATGCAAAATATGTATATAGACTAAATATTATCAGCATCATTCTTTAATCCTTGTTTAATGATAAAAGGGGATGTGAGGAGTATCAATAAATTAAAACCCAGGAAAAAGAAAAGAGGATCAAAGCATCAGCCAATTTAAAGGAGTTTATTTACAAACTGAAGCAAAAATAATTTATTAAACAACTGAAAACAAACTTCTATAACTAAAAACAAGAGAGAAGTTGATCCATCTTGTCAAACACAATTCAACCAAAGAAACACGAAGGCCTTGAACACACACTCCTTCCACAGATGGAGTTAAACTATTACAATCGATGTCTGACCCACACACACACACACACACACACACACACACACCATATATATAATGTTACCTTTAAAGTCTCACTTTAATTTATATTGATGATGATCTTGTTATGTGTCAGATGTGTTGCTAGTGATAAGTTGTATTATTTAAGGACAGTAAGGACGATGTCATTCATTTTGTTTAACATTAGAGTTTATTGTAAGTCTCATTTCTTTTAGTTTCCTGTTTGCACTTTGAGTTTCTGAATCCAAAACGAAACATGAACACCAAGTGTAAACTCTGAGGTGAACCTTTGAAATCTGAGAAATATCCATAAATAAACTCCACAGACGCGGCCTCCAGGTGGGTCGTCACTGTTTGTCTTTGGGCTCAGTGAGAAAAAGGCTTCCTGAGTGTGTTCAGCAGCAGACATGAATCTGCCTCAGTGGTTATTAGGACTCATAAAAAACTGTTTGCAGCTAATCGACACTTCCTTCCTGCAGCAGACGGGCTGTGTGGGTTTCTGCTCTGCAGCTTTCTCACCGTTAGCTGAGGTTATTCACATCAACAACACGACGACAGTTTAAACCATGGACTCTGGTTAAAGCATCATTCCAGGAACTTGAGTTTGATTTCCGAGCTCAGCACAAACTGTCTCAGCTTTTTATAATCTGTGAGAGAAACATTTCAAACTGTGAACTCAGAGCTGAGAAGCTGAAATAAAAAGACATGTTCAACCTGCAGTCTGCTCTTAATCTGTTTAGAGACCTCACACTAATTATTGTAGTGATAATTATTTTAGTTTGTTTTGTTTTATTGATTCTGTAAGTGTCAGAGTTTAATGACTGATCCCAACATGTAACATAAAACAACATATTAGAACATGTGGGAAAAGATCAAAGCGTGCAACATCAATAGACACAACAAGTTTATTGAGAAAGTTACAGAGAATAAAAAAAAAACCTGCTGCACTCTGAATATTGTATTAAAAAGAAACACAAGCAGATCAATCATCTATTATACAAATAAGACTTTTTTTACATGTTTAACTGCTGATGAAGCTTTAAATGAGGTGAATTGATGAGATTTGATTGTGAGAAAGGTCGAGCAGAAAACAGTCAGTCAGCATGTGTGCTGTTGATGGACGGTCCCTTGTTTGTGAGGCTCCTCAGCAGACAGAGTCCACAGCAGTACACCAGACTCTTCACTATCAGCACCGTGTACAGCAGCACGAGCAGCTTCACCCTGCACTGAGACTGGAAGGACACTGACACACACGCAGACGGACAGGTCATTCATCTCTTTGTGCAAATTCAGTCTCTGTTTACATTTTATTATAATATGATCAGATTTCATCATTAGAATTAGCAGTTTAACTATTTATCAAGTTGTTAAAGCTGACTAAACTAGATGTCTTCCTCTGCTGCTTTGCTGAACATCACAGAACATTGGAGCTGTTCATGCAGAGAGGCAGAAGGTGATCTTACAGTCAGCCTGCTGCACAGCCAGCAGGTCTACCGGCTCTCTCTCTGGAGGACAGGAGGCTGCAGGAGCTGGAACCTCTGTTAAAGACAAGGAGTCCAAAAGAAATGTCAGTCCTCTGCTCCAGCGTCTCCACATGAAGCTGAATCACTGCTGAACACAGACACCAAGCCTTCCTTACCTTGTTCTCTTTGGGCCTCCACTGTGCCCCCCTCGTGACGCACGGAGCAGAGGTATTTATATGTGCTGTTCTCTCTCTGATGGATCAGCAAGATGGCGGCGGTGCGTCCCGACTCTCTGAGCTCCAGCTGCTCTCCCTCAGCAGGGGGCAGCTCCTCCAGAGGACCGTCCTCCGCTCGTCTTCTCCAGGAGATCTGGACCAGAGGAGGAAACATGGCTGAGGCCACACACAGCAGGGAGCTCTTCCCCTCCAGCTGGGCTGTGGGTGCTGCCGGGTACACGCTCACCACGGGCTTCACTACCTGCTCGTCTGAAGCAGCACACACACACACACACACACACACACACACACACACACACACACACACACACACACACACACAGCACTAAGGTCAGCACATAAACTGTGTTCACCTGCATATCAAACAGTTATCTGCTGATGTCATTATACAGGTAACACATACACATGAAACACAATTGTCATTGTCATTATTACAATATGAACAGCTCGTTATATAAACTCTAACATGTACTCAACTATAAGCACTGAAAAAAACTGATTCTGAATCATTTTTAATAAAAATACAATAAATAAATTAACATGAGAAGTTCAGATTTATTAAAGACAGACAGGAACAAAATAACAATATAACACAATCAGCTAATATACCTTTATACAATATAAAATACTTTGTATTAATGTTAATGTAATTATTATAAGTTACATATTTACATTCACACTAAATACAATCAGCATTTTAACAACATTATGTATAACTTATTATAGATTTATGATCATGTAATTTACTCTCATTGTTGAAGAATCAAATCAATAAAACAATAAGTTAAAAGTGTTTTTCATCACAATTCAAAATTTAGACTCAAAACTTCAATGAAAGTTTGGATGTCAAATAATAAAAAATACAGATATTATATAAGATAAAATATTATTGATCCCAGAGCAGAAGAACCAAATATTATAATAATATATAATAAATATAATATTGTGTGTATTGTTAAAGAATCGAATGTGTGTAAGAACTAATATAAAATCTAATTTACTATCCAACATATATTTACTGTTCTATACATTTAAGATACAAACATGTTTCTGTTTGAGCCGTTAAACATCATCCTGTTAATTAAATAATAAAATACACATTGGAATACATTAACAGTAAAAGTATAGTAATATTATATTAAATATCTTTCTGGCTAATTATATCAATAAATCTTCCACTTAAAGACGCATGCACGATCATATGAGACACAATTGTCATGAGGTTCATTTTAATGATTAAACATGATTAAATATTTAAAGTTATATGGTTTTAAAAATATAATAAACTGATAGATTTCAAAGTTTGTAATTTCATACATAATCTTGTTTTCACAAAACAAGCTGAGTTACTGAGATGATCAAACACAGTTTATTTGTAACATTATATATATTAACTTTACACACTGCCTTATACTGTTCATTGGTAAATAACTCTTATGTATTTAACTCTTTTGCATCTTTTTTTGTATTTAACTTTATTCTGCCAATTCTATTTAATTCTGGCATTCATATTTAAATCCCCGTAGATCCACTTCTCAGCATTTCATCTTTGTCTCTTATTGTTTTGTATATAGAATGCACATGTTGGACATTTTTCTGACTTCTATTCTATGCCATATATTTCCCTTTGCTGTCTCTGTGTCAGAGCGACTGTAACAAAGTGGGGATTAATAAAGTATTTCTGATTGTGATGAAACCTTTTATTTTAAACTCAGGTTCATCCAGTGCAGAAATGTAGAATAACTTTAGATGTGAATTTAAATTTAAATAGATATTTTAAGGGATCATGAAACTTTTTAATGTTATCACAGCTGTGTGGCTGAATTGTCTGCTAAATATGAAAACAACAACAACATGTAAAGACTGAAACACAGAAAATAATAAAACAAAAAAACTGAAGTTATGAATGTTTGTTCTTACCTGTTACAATCAGTTTAGTTCCAGAGCCAAAGATTAAGTATTCTCCTCCTTCCCACAGTGAAACAGACTGATACAAAAACCTGTGTGCTGCTCAAAGTGTCTGCTGACATGAACGAGTCCAAATGATGAAGCAGGATCATATTTCAGCCCTGTGATGTGTTTTTATCTGATGTAAGACACTTTATTTACTGTGCAATATATATTATCTACTGTGCAACATTTTAATGTGCAATATACACACATTGTTTGACTTGATGCATGTTTATATGTTACTGTGGTGCCTGAATGTCGCTCACTTAAGGTGAAGCATTCCTTAACTTTATTGTACATTGTATAAAGACAATAAAGGTTTTCTATTGTTCTTTAATCTATTGTAAAGTTCACATCAACATGACTGTCTCTTCTGTTAGTGTCTCTTTAGACACCAGCAGTGTTGCTCTGTGGAAGCTAATGTCTGTCTGTCCACGACTTTAGTCCACATGGATCGGACCTGGACCAGAGGATGGATGGATCTGTACACATTCTTGGTCCCCTGAGGATTCATTCATTCATTCATTCATTCATTCATTGGTTCACTGTGTGGATTCTGACGTTTCCTTTAGCGCCACCAGCAGGTCAGTGTTTTCAGCTCAGAGTGAAATATCTTAGCTGTTGGATGGATGAACGTTTAGGGCCCTATCTTCCACCCGGTGCAGTCGTAATTCTCACGCCAAGCGCCCACGTTGTGTAAACAGCAAGTGATCTTGCGCCACTGTTAGTGCCTATGGGTGTGTTGGTTTTGATATGAGGTGTGGCCTGGCAAACGGGTGGTGCGTTGCTAACTTGAGGACGCAGAAAGCGACTGCACCTTAGACCAAATAAAACCTGGTCTAAAGTCTAAAGTCTATGGCGCAGTCTGTGTTTGCTATTTAGAGGGCGCATTATGGACGTACATCGGCCAGTTTACAACACGAGTCTGCTTGTCACTCACACGGGGACGCTCAGCAGCGCTTCTACTCATCAGGAAAAAGCAGTGTTTTCACAGATACAGTGAAAAATCCTTGTTTAAAGGACAGACTGCAAGCTTTGGTTTCCCTCATCTTCTTAAATCATGATGCTGCTTTCCGTTTGTGACTGATCTGTTGAGAAGTGCAGGAAGACGTGGACAAGCTCACCACTGCCTCCACACACACACCTGCTTCACCTCCACACACACCTGCTTCACCTCAGGGAGATTCCTGCTCGAGCCACGCACGGGCCAAAAACTACAGAGACCGACACTAAGGTCTCCATACTGCGCGCTCATTCAGACGCACACTCTCTATAATACAGCGGAAACCGAGACACACTCACACACAACTGGGAGGTACATTTATTACAATCCTCAAACATAACTCCCTGTGGCACCGACAATCGTGCCCCCAGATATTAAGACACTGTCCAGTGCCGATTACGCACTCAGGAGACAACACAGCCATGTGATCCAGCAGCAACAACAAGTAAATAAACATTTAAAGCCGACCTTTCTTTGATGGTCAGCACACAGAACTTTAATAAACATAACATCCTGTCCGTCTGGAGACTCAAATCATTAATGCTGTGCCTCGTGTGTAAATGTACACAGCGTGCCTCTCTTCACGTTCGTTTCTGATGGGCAGTGGGATCGCTTCAGTGGCTTTTGTAGTGTTAGGTTAATACATGGGGGGGAACCTTTGTGATGTTGTTGGGTGTTGCTGGGGGGAACTTAAATAAAGGAACTAAGTAGCATGCAGCCGTGCTTCTATACTGCTTCAGATTAGGTGATATTGTACCCATAAACGATATAACATGGTGTCAGAAGTGGGATGCTAAAATCTCAAACAACAGAAATTGAATATGTACCGGCCTGGATAGTTCTGATCTAAGTGAAGTGTCTCCTGACGATCGATAAACTTGAAGCTCAGCTCGTGAACACATACGGCAGCAAAATGAATCAATTCCAAGTCTCTCCACTGGAAAGGTTTGCGTTCAAGGCGGACGACAAAATGGATAGAACGTTTTGAAAGATTTCGCATCGCGTCCGGATTGGAAACGCAAGCGGATGAAAATCAAGTGAATGCACTTATTAAAACGATGGGAGAGGAAGCTGAGGATATACTGGTTTCCTTTCACCTAAGCCCTCCTGGAGTACGATGCCGTTAAAATAAAATTGGATGCTCACTTCATAGCGCGTCGTAACGTGATGTTCCAGAGGGCAAAGTTCAACCAGCGGCAGCAAGAGTTGGGTGAGTCTATGGACAGCTTTATTACGGCGCTGCATTGCCTCGCTGAACACTGTGGATACGGAGTTCTGCATGATGAAATGGTGAGAGATAGACTTGTGGTGGGTCTGAGAGAAAAACGCCTGTCAGAACAATTACAAATGGATCCAGAACTGACATTAGAGAGAGCGGTAACAAAAGCTCCACAAAGTGAGCAGGTCAAGAAGCAGCAAGAAATGCTAAAGTCTGACTTTAAAACGGACATCACCAACACGCAGCTCGACAGCGTGCACATATGAAAGCCCAGCTCCTTTAATGCACACCAAGCTGCTGGACAGACAGACATTCAAGAAAACACAACAGGAAAGACACACACATTGCAAAAGGTGCAGAGACACAAGAGGACATAGTCTGCAACAATGTCCAGTGAGGGAGGCAGCTTGCTTCACTGCAGAAAAAAGGGACACTTTGCGAGAGTGTGCAAAGCATAGACTGTATAAAAAGATGGCTGACATGACAGCTCCCTGAAAGTGAAGCCAAACCCTCTCTGTCGCCCCCTGCTGACTGGCTGCAGTATAGGTCATAAAGCCCGCCTCCTCCATGTTAACAGATGGGACATGAGTCAAACTATAAAATCAAAATACACGTCAAATACATTTTTCTCCAACATGGTTTCTGTCATTATAGTTAGTTCTTATCCTGCTGATTTATGTCCAAGTGTTCATTTTTTAATTAGTTATTTGACCCTAGCCTAGCGCCCATCACAGGGGCTATTTTGGCATCAATTTTGTACAATGGGAGCAGATGGAGACGCGTTGTCCATCTATATATACAGTCATTGGTGCAAAGCTAGAAAAATGCACCATAGTAACCATAGCTACAGAGACTGAGGATGAAGATAGTGACATCGTGTTTCTGGGCTCTCTGTCAGCTGATGTAAAGGGCAGTCCATGGATGACAGACATTAATGTGGAAAAATGCAATGCAGTGTTCAAATCTGACACTGGGGCAGATGTGACTGCAGTCCCAGAAACACTGTACACCCAGCGCCAGTTTGGCAGGCTGGTGAGACCAACAAAGGTTCTGCTGGGGCCAGGAGGGACGCCTCTGAAGGTGAAAGGCAAGTTCAGTGCTACTCTTAGCAAAAACAATAAGAGCACCAAGCAGGACGTTTATGTTGTGGAGGGGCTGTGCACGCCACTTCTTAGTGGGCTGGCTGCCATAGCACTGCAGTTGGTTGCCAGGTTGGATGACCTCAGCCTGGACTCCAAAGAGACGGTAAAACATGAGTTCCCAAAACGTTCTGATGGAATAGGAAAGATGGAGGGTGAGTACAACATTGTACTGAAGCCAGGGGCACAGCCTCTTTCCCTCTCAACGCCCAGATGCATCTCTCGCCCTCTCCTACCAAAGGTTAAAGAGGAGCTAAAACGTATGGAGCAGCAAGGAGTTATCTCAAAAGTGGAGGAGCCCACAGAGTGGTGTGCACCTATGGTGGTGGTGTCCAGGCGCACTGGCAGGTTGAGAATATGCACCGACCTCACTGAATCGAACAAATCAGTGAGAAACATCCACTCCCCTCAGTCGAACACACCTTGGGACAGCTTGCTGGGGCCAAAGTCTTTTCGAAGCTAGATGCCAACGCAGGATTTTGGCAGATTCCACTGTCCAAGGAGTCTTCTCTGCTAACCACCTTTATAACCCTGTTAGGGCGGTGTTGTTACAACCGTCTGGGCTTTGGAATCTCATCTGCACCAGAACATTTTCAGAAACGCATGACACATATCCTTGAGGCTCGTTTCCTTATGTCATATGGACGATGTTCTTATCTGGGATGCTACACAGATGGAGCATGCTGAGAGGCTGCAGAGGAAACTGTCACGACTGCAGGAGGCAGGAGTGACTCTCAACAACAAGTGTGAGTTCTCGAAGAGCAGGCATCAAGGCATCAGGGGTCAGCGCAGACCCAGAGAAGGTCAGCGCTGTGAAAGCCATGACGGAGCCCAGTAATGTCAGTGAGGTGAGACGCTTTCTGGGGATGACAAATCACCTTGGGAAATTCTTTCCTCACCTGGCAGAGAAAACACGTCCTCTCAGAGACCTTCTGAAAAAGTCAAACATGTGGGCCCGGGGGTCACAACAGGAGCAGGCTTTCTCTGCTGATTCATCCTCATATGGGATGGGTGCTGTGCTTCTTCAGCGGCAGGCAGGTGCAGAGTGGAAACCTGTGGCATATGCTTCAAGAGCCCTCAGCAGCACTGAACAGCGATACGCCCAGAAAGAGGAGGCACTGGCTTCACTGTGGGCCTGAGAGAGGTCTGCAGAGTTCCTCATCAGGAAAAGCTTCCATGTTGAGACCGATCACAAGCCTCTGGCTCCTCTGCTGGGCTCAATGGGTCTCATTCATGAAACGTGAGCAGAACACATATAACACATTTAGTTAAACATGAAACGACATCGATTGTTTCAGTAGGCTACATCAGTCCATTTTAATGTCATGCTCTTGAAAATGTATACAAATAGGCTACATTTAATTATCAGAATAAAAGAGAGCAGCTTGATTATCTTGTTTCAAGTGTTTTCCCAGGATAACCACAGACATCACTCAATACAAGGTAACGCTTTAAAAGTGCCTCGCAGATTCCCGTCAAGCTGGTGTTCATTTCTTGGAGGGATGTGTTCATTTGGTTAACTGCTGTAAGTAAAGCCTCTTGATTCCTCAGGACCTCATCCGTAAGGACAGCCGGATCACCTCTTCGGGCTCGGTACCTGGGTGCAGCAGGAGCAGCGGGGGCAGAAGGTGGTGGAGCCACATCATGGGAGGAGCACTCGCCAGCTGGGAAATTATTTGAGACAACATGTTTGTTATTTGTTTTTTTTGTGTGGCTCTTTGATCATTTGAAAGAAACCTTTAATAAATCTGATTTGAAAAATGTTTAATTTACGTTGGCTGCAGACGGACTTATTTGGAGCTGTATAACACAGAGCTTTAGGCGATGCAAACAAAACTGCTGTGGGCTATATGTTATCCGTATCCTTTGTTAAAATAGATGTTAAATAGCTCTACACTCGACAGCCATCACTGATTCAGATTTGATCCATTACGCACAATATAACATTTCTGGTTTCCCGTTTCCACTTCATTCAATCCGGAGAGAAAACCCCACAAATGAATCTTCTGTTTGTTTGGTGAGACTGTACGACCTAGGTTAAACTACACTGACCACGAAGCTATCAGTGATGGTTTAATGTATTATGATACAGCACTTATCACCTTACCATCTGGGTTTGATGTTGACTCCAGTGGAGGCATGTTGCTGTCTCCGTCAGGTATCATTCCTGACAGAGAGGTCTCCCCAATTATGCCAGCGATGCGCTCGTCTGCAGCTGATAGTTGTGACTGTGAGCCTCCTCCTCCTGTGGCTGATGTGTTTTTTTTGTGCTTATGTGTTTCTTTGCCTCCAGTTTCATGTGAAACCATTTACGCTTCACCTCGGACACGGTTCTTTGGACTACAGAGACAACATTAACAGCATCTGTCACCTCCCTCCAGGCCTTCGCTCTGCCTGTCCCTGTCACACCACTGCTAACAGAAGAAAATCAAATGTGTTTTCTTAACTCCACTTCACCCAGAATTATTTCTATCTCCGCTTCGGAAAAATTCTTTTTTCTTTCTCTCTCTTTCTTTGTTTGCGCCATGACTGACAGGTCGACTGGATGCATCTACACCTCCTTATATGGTGGTCATTGGCAATTCATGGGCGTGGATTTATGCTAATAGCTGATTACCGGGAGCGCGCTGTCACTTTACGATGGATTGGCATTCATGATCATACACACGTGTTTACCATCAGATCTGAGTTTCCCGCGGTGTTCATGAATCCGGAGTAGGTTTTTAGTAGCGTAGGCTTTTATGTGCAAATCTACGCACACGTTTACTAACGTTTCATGAATGAGACCCACTGAGTCTAGATGAACTCCCACCCCATACAGTGTTCACGCATGTGACTGATGAGATTCTCTGCCACCATATCACATGTGCCCGGCAAGGATATTGCGACTGCAGACGTGCTGTCCAGAGCTCCTCTCAGCAACAAAACAGAGGGGCTGCTAGAAGAAGAAACAAACCTGTACGGGGATTCAGTCAGAGCCTGCCAGCTACTGAAGAGCGGCTTGGAGAAATCCAGACACGCCAAGACACCGATGCCATACTCCAGCAGTTGAAGAAGTACTGTGTGGATGGATGGCCAGACAAGTTCTCAATCGTTTCAGCCCAGCCTGTCATTCTCAGGTGAGCTCACAGCTCAAAATGGTCTGCTACTTCATGGCTGCAGACAGGGTCCAAATTACCCCCCCCCCCCCACTCGCCAAATGCGGGTAAAAATCTAATTTGGGACTAAAATAAATGTGGTCGGGCATCAGGGGCGGGTGCTCCCGTCACTACAAAACATACTTTAAGTTGTTGACAAAGTTTTGTTATGCAACGACTCCGCACGTCGCTGGTGCGTGTCCGTGAATAATTGGAACACAATCCTTTAATTGACCCTCCCTGACCACCATCGGCGCCGTCACGCTTCTGTTATTGAGCTCACGCAGCAGGGCTCTAGTGCGTCAACAATCTGTAAAGTACGAGTTTATACTTTAACTGGTCGCACCGATGCTGCATGTAGCAGGTTACTATCAGAGCAGCTGTTAGCTGTTAGGTTTTTGACCGCAAAGCGCAGGTTTGTTTTCACTGCAAGTTAAATGGAATGGTAAATGGTAAATGGACTGTACTTATATAGCGCTTTTCTAGTCTTTGCGACCACTCAAAGCTGCTTTTACACTACATATCACATTCACCCATTCACACACTGATGGCAGAGGTTGCTACGTAAAGTGCCCAATTGTCAATCAGATATCACATTCATACCCGTTGGCTATGCCACCGGGAGCAATTTGGGGTTCAGTGTCTTGCCCAAGGACACTTTGACATGTAGCCTGACGGAGCTGGGGATCGAACCTCCGACCTTCCGATTGAAAGACGACCTACTCTACCACTGAGCCACAGCCGCCCCAGGAAGAGGGCAGTTGCTTGTCGATTGAGAAGTTGCTGTTTGGTTTCACGATGATGGACTATATTCACATGTTGCACTGATGACGGAATAACTGTTTTAACTGCAATCTGTTCTGGCTGCGATCATGTTTTCAATGTTGAATACAAACTATGGCGAAGCGCGTCGGACAAGTCACTCCAGGATTAGGCGCCTCAGTAGTGCAGTACTAGACTGTTCTCCTATAACAAAGGCCATTAACCATTTGTATACGTTCCCTTTATAAATGTCATTTAGATTTTTTATACACAGGAAAGAGACGTCTGATCAACTGTAAATCATAACTAATAAACGTTTATAAAACATATAATCACTCTTCTCTTTACCTGGCTGTTTGTCGTTCCTGCTCTTTGTTTTACAGGTTTCAGGGGTTGGTCTCAGAAAATGATCCTATTTACATTAGTGGTGCTGATGAGAGGTCATGTCTCTCCACATTTCACCTTCACTTTGCCCAAGAACCACGAGCAGCTCGCTGTAAAGATAGTTGTGTATGAGCAGGCCTTGAGCTGAGCTGTGACATCATTAAGTTTCCATCAGCGTTGTGACTTTGATCCAGCCGCACATCTATTTGATCTTTTGACCTGGATGATGTTTGTATGAGTTTCTCACCTTTATTGTTTCTCTGTATCTTGATCATTTTGTTCTCTGTGTGGAGCAACAATAAAGCTGCTGACACAAATACACATGAATATTATATTACAGTGAAGAAGTGCTGACAGCAGGAGAGACATGAATCCATCAGTTCAGTGTGTCTGTGACTCTGGCTGAGTGAAACATGTGAACCTGGGCTGTGGTTTACTGCTCTCTTCCTGTTACTAACTCATCTGTTGGTTTTTGTTCAGGCTGCTCGCATCTTTTCTCACTGTGGGGAGCATCTTTCCAACAGGAGCAGTAGTATGAGGCTGAATGAGAGAGTGTAACGTTCTGGAGCTGCAACTCACAGACGTTCTGTTTATACACAGCTGAGAAATCATCTTCCTGAGGATGATTGTAGCTTTTATCTATTTTACCACTTTTTTTGTTAATATCCAGAATCACTCTGAATGTTTCTGTGTCTTCCTTCTGGTACCAGAATATGTAATCATAATCACACTGGCCGATGCCTCCACAGCTGAAGGAGACATTTTCAGCCTCTCTCCTGGTCAGTGTTAAATCCTCCTGAATCAGCTCTGCTGCCGTGGCAAGCAGCGCTGTGGAGAAAGAGACAGACAGGTGAAGGTTGGCGTTTGATACAGGTAGAGTCTGTGGGCTCCTGATTGGCTGGAAACACTCACCTGAACACAGACAGCACAGGGCAGCAGCTGGGAGGAGACGCATCTTGTGCAGCGGTGTTTCCTCTGGGGAACCTGAGGAGAAGTGGCGCTCTGATGCTGCTGAGGCCGAACGAGGACGAGCTGTGAGATCAGACGAGGGTCACGTGGTTTCTAACAGGACCTCAGAACTCCCATCAGCCCCTGCGGCGGACAGATAAGGCCGCTGCTGCTGACTGACGGCTCGGCTGAAGCTGTCGTGGGGTACACAGCACACAGTCAGCACAAAGATAATAACATTCATCATAATAACTTTCTTTGTTTAGTATTGCTGCTTTCCATAAAACAACAGTTCAGCCTCTATTGAAGGGTGTAAAATCACTACAGCTTCATTAGAATAAAGAGAAATAACACACTGGGCTCAATTTAAACACAATGATGGATTCAAGGCGAGAACATGCTGTATAGTTGTTCATGTTTACTATAGAAAGAATGAAAAGCTTCTATTTTGTTGTGCAGTTTGTCAAACTGAGACCTTCATTCTCCCAAACTCTGCTCTTCAAACGTCTCATGCTGAAGAAGAAGACGAGGGTTAGTGTCAGATGGGATCATTTATTACTGCCTCTATATATCTTTGTTGTATTATCAGTATTTGAATGTTTTCTCTGACTGATTCGGATGAAGAAGAACATGTTGCATTAAACATGTCTGATGTTACATGTGTGTTTGTGTGTCAGCTCGCTGTCACATCATCAGGTAAGCTCTCCCGTCATGGCTGAGTGATAGATTTGAATTTGCAGCTGGAGCTGACAGAAAGCATCAAGGAGAAAGACCACCACCATGTGGTTAGTGAGAGGAACTGCAGAGACACACAGAAGATGCTGATGATGGTCGTGATGATGCTCATATATGTTGTTTTTCTGGAAAAACAAACACACTGACATCTATTAATGTTTGTTATCTGTAATCAGCCATTGTTTGTCATTAAATTTCACCTCAACATCACTTGGCAGACCCATGCACAAGTGGCCACATGAACGGACCGTTCGTGGTGAGGTTGTGCGTTTGGTGACAGGAAGTAGGATGTGTGATTTTCGTTTCCTAAAGTTCCCGTCACGGGGCTGCTCACGCTGATTAAACATACATCTGAACACCTTTAGAAATGGTAGATTGCGAGTAACCCAGATGCAGAGGTCGAATGAGGGTACTTATTTGACATCTTAGAGAGGTTCGGGCTTGGGGAAAACTTTATTGGATGGATTAGGACACTGTACAGTTCTCCGAAAGCTTGTGTAGTAACCAATGGCATACAATCATCGCCCTTTTCACTGTTTAGAGGGACAAGGCAGGGCTGCCCCCTGTCCCCGTTGCTCTTTGCACTGGCTCTCGAGCCTTTAGCTGAGGCTATAAGGCAACAACAAGATATTCATGGCATAGCAATATTGGCACAGTTTACAAAATTGCAATGTATGCTGGTGACATTTTATTGTTCTTAACTGAGCCTGAATTGTCAATACCTTCCACTTTGTCTATTATTGAAGAGTTTAGCTCCTTTTCAGGTTACAAAATTAACTTTGGTAAATCAGAGATCATGCCGCTGAGTGGATCTGCTGGCCTGTCCCCACCTCTTAGCTGTCCCTTTAAATGGTCCCCTTCAGGTTTCACCTATCTCGGAATAAGGGTATCCCCAGACCTAACAGAGTTATGGAAACTTCACTTTTCTCCAATCCTAAATGCGATAAAGAGGGATTTGGACAGATGGCATGATCTCCCCTTATCTAAGATGGGTCGAGTAAGCTTAATTAAAATGAATGTTCTGCCTCGTATACTACACCCCCTGCAAATGTTACCACTTTGGATCTCCAAAAAAGTCGCTCTTGAAATAGACAAAGCACTCTCTAGATTCATCTGGCAAGGCAAAAAGCCAAGGCAGAAAATAGAACCATTACAATTGCCATCTGACAGGGGAGGCCTGGCTTTGCCTAACATACTTCTTTACAACTGGGCATGTCACGCTCGGACACGTGTGATTGGAGATTTATATCGAGATAATGTACTTATGACATTCAACAATTACAGACAAGGTTCAATATTCCTAAAGAACATTTCTATGGTTTTCTCCAAATCCAGCACGTTATTGGATCATTGTGCATACCTCCGCCTGATTCAGACATGTACTGTGTTGTAGAGAGATTCCTCACTGACAGGAAAAGTGCCACACGTTTTACTTCTGCCTTTTATGCATTATTGCTTTCGTTAAACTCAGGTGATGTAATAGATATTGCAAGAAAATGGGAGAGGGATCTTGAGACAGAGTATATTGAGGATGATTGGCATGAGGCTCTCAAAGTGTCAAGATCTGCCTTTACTTGTAACAGACTAAGAGAGATGCAATACAAAATACTACACCGTCTACATCTAACTCCATATATTCTACATCAAATGGACTGTCAGGCCTCACCTCTGTGTAATAAGTGTCAAAGAGAGGTTGGTACCTATTATCACTACTTTTGGCAGTGTAGACTAATTAAAAGATTTTGGGGTACAATCTCCCAAGAATTAAGTAGCATTTTCCGGGTGGCAGTTAAAAGGGACCCTGGCCTTTTTATTCTTGGCCTCCCCTCTAAAAATCTGACTCTGACACACTTACAACACAAACTTTGCGACAAGCTACTGTTACTGGCGAGAAAGTGTATTTTGATTAACTGGATAAAAGATAAACCCCCTACTGCCACCTTGTGGTATAGGGAAATCTTCAGAGTTCTTCCTCATGAAAGAATTAGTGCAATATTGAAAGGTAATGAAATGTATTTCACGGTGTTGTGGTCTGACCTGTTCAACTACCTGCCTGAAGAACTGACCCAGCTGGTTATGAGGGGCCAAAGCTCTACAAAATGGCCAGCAACATTTGGACTGAGCTCATAGGAATCTCTCTGTGCCTTAGTTACAATTTTGAATGGCATACTATTGTGCCTTCATGATAATGTTGTACAGTTGAAAGGGTTAATGTGGGGTCGGTGTATATGGTGAACAATGTGTGTAGCGATACGGCTGGGATGTTTGGGATGGAGACTGTAGGCAACTGAAAATAATCTTTTATGTATTTAATTTTCTGTATGGATGGCAGTTCTTTGTTTCTTTTTTCTTTTCATTTATGAAAATTCAATAAAACTTTTTCAATTCAAAAAAACTGCTCGGGTCAACTTGAGATGTTTCATTTGAATTTGAAAGAGTTTTTCATGAATCTGCTTCCCTCTCAAAGTGTACTAGATTGATGCATCTCCTCGGATCATAGGGTTAAAGTGTTTGGAATCCCCCCCATCATAGTTTGACAAAGTAGGGGCCCCCAAACAGCATCTTGCATAGGGCCCCCACAAAGCTAGAAACAGCCCTGTTGGGGAAACACTCTGCTTGCCCCCTTTTGCTCCCTGAAGTGTTTATCTACCAGACATATGGGGACCAAGATTCCCTTAACCACCTTACAGGTACCATGTTCTGGCTTACCTGTCCTAGTGGGGACCATGTCTTTCTCCTGTCAAGGTGTTTCTCAGGCAGGGTCTCTGTAAGTGTTGATCCCCAGAGAAGGCTCTTTCCCTGTTGGGGAGACACTTTGTTTGTCCCCCTTTCCCTCACCTTTTGTATCTCTCTTTCTGGGATCATGTTCTGGCTTACCTGCCCTTTTAGGGACCGCGTCCTTTTAACATCATGGGTCTTGTCAGGCAGAGTCTTTTTCAGTGGTTAACCTCAGAGAAGGCTCTCTTTTTTTCTCAGGGAGAATGTCCAATTATAAACTTTTATTTCCTTCTGTCTGTTTGTGTAAGTGTTGGTAAATGTGGTATACGGGGACCTTACAGGGGCCGTAACCTGGCAAACGGGGACCATGTTGTGCAACTCCCATG
Source organism: Semicossyphus pulcher (assembly GCF_022749685.1). Taxonomy (NCBI): domain Eukaryota; kingdom Metazoa; phylum Chordata; class Actinopteri; order Labriformes; family Labridae; genus Semicossyphus; species Semicossyphus pulcher. Next base: position 30,341,292 of record NW_027211748.1, on the reverse strand, counting down.
ATATCTTCATCTCCCCTCATGGGACACCCTCTGCTTCCCCGCTCCCTGTCATGACCCTTATTTTCCTTGGAGACTGTAAGGACTGGTTAAGGTGGTATACAGGGACCGTTGCCTGAAACATGAGGAGCATGTTTTGTGACTCCAGTTCTCCCTCCATGTGTTTTCTCAAGCGGACTTTATCAAAGTTTTACTCCCCTGAAAATGCTCTCTTCCCTGAGAGGAGACCCTCTGCTCGTCCCCCTCTCCTGTCATGGCCCTTTTTTGACCAAATGTGTTTTTCCCAGAGAAGGAATCAGCCTTACGGGGACCATGTTCCCATTTAACTAGCATTATGGGGACCATGGCCCAGTACTCCCATTCCCCTGTCATAGGTCTTCTGAGGTGAAGTTAATATAAGTGTTGTCACAGCCCGGCTCTTAGACTGCGACAAAAACGGGAGACACATGGGTATACTAATCAAAGAATTCATTTATTTACAACATAAATAATCAAAACCAACAAAAACATGTAGATATGAATAATCTGTAAAGTCAGTCGTGTGGGGTGTGGATGGGTGTAAAAGTGTTGCATGGATGTTGTTGTGTAAAAACAAAGAAGAACAAACAAAAGAGCAACGCAGAGGTGTGTGGTGATAGGAGGTCTGCCCAGAGACTGACTGCTGCTGCTCTGGCTTAAATACATGAGACACACCGTGCCCAGGTGTGTCCCATTCACCTGATTAGCCTGCCACCAGGTCTGCAGTCCTGGAGACAGAGAGCAAAACAGCAGTAGAGCCTACCAAGTAGAGGGGCCGTGACACCCCCCCCCCCCCCCCCCCCCCATAAGAACGGGGTCCTACCGGAACCCCGGCAGGAAACAACCAAAACCTTAGAGTGAACAAATAACTTTATAATAACGATAAGCAAATATTACCATTAATAAATTGTGCTCAAAACAAATTGAGTAAATAAACTGTTACCACGCTCCTGGGTCTCTCCAACACGGCCACTCTGCTCTACCCTTTACTCAGCAACTCCTGGCGCCTGGAGAAGCAAATTTAAGAGCTTGAAGGGAAAGCAAGAGGAGAAGGGAGGAGACCAGCAAGTTGGAAACAGAAAATCAAAAAACAAATTCAAAAGCATCGGGTTCTAGACCAGACGTGAGCGAACAAATATTTAAACTTTAAGAGCAATTCTTTGTTGTTTTTTTTTTAATGCTCTGACATATGGTTATGCCAGCAATTCGCTCTCTTTTTAGGCTTACTGAATGAGGTTTGTGCCATTTTGCCTCTTCCTGTGGTCCTCGCAACAGTACCTGTTGAGGCCATGGAATATGCCTGAAAACATTCAGCCTGTTCTGAAAGACAAGGTGGGAAGGTTAGCACAGGCAATGAAGGAACATCAGCCCAGACACAGCTACCTGCCAAATCATTTCCCAGAATGACTGCAATACCCTCAATGGGCAGTGCGGGGCGCAAACCCATCTTGACCTCACCCCTCACCAAACCACAGTCTAGCACCAACTTATGCAGTGGAACTGGAAAAACTTCCATACCCATACCACGGACAGAGACAAAGTCACCCGTTTTACTTTTGTTGGAAAATGGCAGAACTGAAGCCAAAACAAATGAATCCAAGGAACCAGTATCCCTCAGGATCTTAACTGGCACCTTTGCCGAACCACCAACCAACGACAGGAAACCATCAGACACAAACGGAAGGTAATCTGAAAGCTTACCCTTACTACCCGTTTTCACATCTACCTGGCCACAAGACAGAGCAGAACTTGGGACAGTTCGAACAGACGCAGCCAGCGCTGAAGGTTTCACATATCCATCCCCGGTACGCTTGCTTTTAGCCCTTAAAACAGGACATTCTGCTTTCCAGTGCCCATATTCCTTACAATAGTTACACATTCCATCAGACTGACCTCCTGGAAGTCTTTCTGACCTAGCAGCCAGATCACCTGACCACTTTGCTGAATGAACCTTGACACCAGCATCAAAAGCCTTGGACTCAAAGTCAACCTTATGCGTCAGGACATACTCATCTGCAAGTGCAGCAGCCTCTGCAGCAGTTTTGACCTTGCGCTCATTTATATAGGTAGCAACATTGCTTGGCAGAGTATTTTTAAACTGTTCCAAAACTACAGGACTACACAAGTCATCAAATGTTTGTACCTCTAGAGCCATACACCACCGATTAAAATGGGTTACTAACTCCCTCGCAAACTCCATATTAGTCTGCTGACTTGACTTTTCAGACATCCTAAACCTTTGCCTGTAAGCCTCCGGGACCAACTCGTATGCCTTCAACACAGCATTTTTAACCAAAGAATAACTTTGGCTTTCACTCACAGGAAGGGAACAGTAAGCTTCTTGAGCCTTGCCAGTTAACACACATTGTAATAAGAGAGTACGCTCAGAATAAGGCCACTTTCTACTGTCAGCTACACGCTCAAACAATGAAAAGAAAGTGTCTGGATCATTCTCACAGAACTTTGGGACCAAACGCAAATTGCTCGCCACATCAAACCGTGGTGACAACTCAGGAGATACGGATGAAACATTAAACATAGAGTCCGCTGTGACCCTACCATCACGAATCAGACTTAGTTTATACTGCTCCAACGCGAGTGTTTTAAGTTCTGTCTCATGCCTCAGTTTTTCTACCGCCCATTTTTCATTCTCAACCTGTTGCTGAATCCTACTGTGCTCCATCTGCAACAACAGAAGTTCCTTTTGCTGCTCAAAAGTTAAGCTAGAACTCAAACCAGCAACACCAGAAACAGAACCAACAGGAGGCGCAATCACTTTGAGAACTCCATCTTCAAACAAATTAGCCTTCAAGATGGATTTTATGTTCTCCTTCATACGTTTATCACCAACATCCATTCTGAAGTGCTCTGCAATTTTCAAAAGCTGCTCTCGACTACAATGCTCCAAAACCTCCTCTGAAGGTGCTTTCAAAAAGTCCTCAACCCCTGCCATAACAAAACCAATTACTACACTGCACAACACTTACAAGCAAAAGTATGCTATATAACATGAGCATTCAGACAGCCAAATTCACAGCAAACAAAGTCAGAGCCATTCCCACTAACTGCCTAACAAAAAAATAGCTAAACTCCCCCCTTAGTCTTCAGGTAGCTAATTGCGGTGGGTACTGATGCACCGATAGCCCGCTGGACGTCAAGGCAACCAGAAACTGGCGACTTGTCAGTTACCACGGATGTGCTCCCGAGACAACCGCTCTAGCCACGTTCACTACCACACTACAAATCCCCCCAAACGAGTTCGGAAGGGAAAACGTCCTTCAGCCTAACCAGGGAAGAAGCGCTGACAAAACTAAGTTCAATGTGTAATGGCTAACCTGTTCTCAAAAGTTACCTAATTCACCAAAGTACACACACACTACCCAAAATCAAACAACCTATAGTTCCAAATCACAAAAACAACACTGACAACCTAAAGGCTTAATTACTTACAGCACATTATACCCATTTAAAGGGTCTCCCTGTAGTGCTTTCAACATTTTCTTACAAACAGCAAACTCAGGACATGTGGTACCAACACACCAGAGATAAATCTCCACTGATTACACAGTTCAAATAACAAACTCACAAAGGGAAAACAGTGGACAAAAGCACTACCCAAACTTACCAGGAACACTTCAGCAAAAAGGACAAGCCCCCATTTGTCACAGCCCGGCTCTTAGACTGCGACAAAAACGGGAGACACATGGGTATACTAATCAAAGAATTAATTTATTTACGACATAAATAATCAAAACCAACAAAAACATGTAGATATGAATAATCTGTAAAGTCAGTCGTGTGGGGTGTGGATGGGTGTAAATGTGTTGCATGGATGTTGTTGTGTAAAAACAAAGAAGAACAAACAAAAGAGCAACGCAGAGGTGTGTGGTGATAGGAGGTCTGCCCAGAGACTGACTGCTGCTGCTCTGGCTTAAATACATGAGACACACCGGGCCCAGGTGTGTCCCATTCACCTGATTAGCCTGCCACCAGGTCTGCAGTCCTGGAGACAGAGAGCAAAACAGCAGTAGAGCCTACCAAGTAGAGGGGCCGTGACAGTGTTTATCCCCATTTGAATGCCCCTCTGCCCATCCCCCTCTCTGTGTCATCAGCCTTTGTGTGTGTGTGTGTGTGTGTGTGTGTGTGTGTGTGTGTGTGTGTGCGTGTGTGTGTGTGTGTGTGTGTGTGTGTGTGTACGTTACCCATGGATCTTCTTTAAGCCTTTAACACAACAGAATGGTATCTCACATATGAGACCCTCTGCTCTCTCCCCTCTCCTGTCATTGGCCTTTTTTCCACTCCCATTTTTTGTATTTATCCACCAGCCTTACAGGGACCATGTTCCTGCTTACCTGCACTAGTGGGGACCATATCCTTTCCCATCAGGGTTCTTCTCAGGTGAAGTTTTTCCAAGTGTTTATTTCCAGTGAAGACTCTCTCCCTTTAGGGAAGACCCTCTGCTGACCCCCCCTCTTTACGACCCTACATGTTTATTTCTGTGCTGTGCACATGTTCAGTAACTCTGTTGTACTGTGTTGTCTTTCCAATGCAGGAATAAAATAGTTTCACAATATAGAAATCTAAGTGTTCTTATTTCCATTATAGTAGAAAGAGGAATGTGAAACCCTGAATAACCATCAGCAGTGATGCAGTTCGTTGTTGCAGCCACTAGGGGGCGGCAGTGTGAAGGTTTTCTTCACAACAGCACAGAACAGACAGAAGTACAGTCTTACACACTGTACGAGCTGATAACTACAGTGAACAATAAAACGATCATTGTTATATAATATGTACATCTTTAAAGATAGTGGCAACTATAATATGATAAACAGGAGATAGTTAACTTTATCAGTCAGTTCTAAAAATGAAGTAAAAGTATAAATAAATAAAGCTGATGACTTTTTTCTGCTATTTATTAGGCAACTGTTAAACCTGTTGATTAATAACCATAAATAAATAGTTAATTTTCCCAAACAAGCTGCAGTTTGTTGTTTTTCTTTTGTATCACAGAAATTACAATTACAATTACATTTTACAATTGAAAATGAACATCAATGATCACACACTCTTTTAAAACATTTTAAACTGATTACCCGGCAACTAAGAACATGTTGAAATCTTGTTGGAAAAATCTATTCAAACTCATATTAAACTGCAAATGTTGAAAGTATGCTTTTAATATTTGAACAGTAAAAAAATATTCTGACTTGACCAAAATTTAGGCAGCACAAAATAAAATATGGGAAATATAATATGATGAAACATACTGTATTGTATTGTTTCGAATGATTTAACTTAATATCCTAATTACTTATCTTGGCCAAACAAATTTAAATGATAAATTATCAATGTAAAAAGGACAAATATATATTTATGCAGTTTCATAGATGTATATTTAAAGCAGAAGTGGGATCATAAGTTCACAATTATTGTTTTTATAGCAGTTTACAGTGTGAAAAAAATGTGTGATCCAAAATGAAAAAAATAAAATGTGTGAAAAAATGTTTTATGTTCCATAAAATATAAATGATTAAATGAAGAAACAGACACTTAAAAAAAAAATATTATTTATTTAGCAGTTTTTCAGAAGGTAAGTGTCATCTCTACAAGTATGGGTCAAAAGAACAACAACAAGAAACAATAAAAAGAATAACTGTGAAATGAACAAGAAGATGAAGGTTAGACAATGAAAGTAAGCATACAAAAACATATAGTTCAACATAAAAAGTAACATTTACAATAATAATGCATGTGGGTCTAGTCATTCATATAGATATAGGCACGTATGTATGTATTATTCTTTAATCCAGTTTTAATGATAAAAACTTTACTATGAAACAAATGATGACGTTAATTCAACTTTTTGTTTAATTTTAGGATAATTATTACAAAAGGGAAAAATATATAATGTAACCTTTAAGTCTCACTTTAATTTATATTGATAATGATCTGTATTTTAGTAATAAAACAACAGTTTTTGGACGACAGTGGAGCTCTATGGCACAGAGGAAAGAGATTCATCTGGCTGTGATACACACTTAACACTGTCAGTGATTTTGATGATGCAAAATATGTATATAGACTAAATATTATCAGCATCATTCTTTAATCCTTGTTTAATGATAAAAGGGGATGTGAGGAGTATCAATAAATTAAAACCCAGGAAAAAGAAAAGAGGATCAAAGCATCAGCAAATTTAAAGGAGTTTATTTACAAACTGAAGCAAAAATAATTTATTAAACAACTGAAAACAAACTTCTATAACTAAAAACAAGAGAGAAGTTGATCCATCTTGTCAAACACAATTCAACCAAAGAAACATGAAGGCCTTGAACACACACTCCTTCCACAGAGTTAAACTATTACAATCGATGTCTGACCCACACACACACACACACACACACACACCATATATATAATGTTACCTTTAAAGTCTCACTTTAATTTATATTGATGATGATCTTGTTATGTGTCAGATGTGTTGCTAGTGATAAGTTGTATTATTTAAGGACAGTTAGGATGATGTCATTCATTTTGTTTAACATTAGAGTTTATTGTAAGTCTCATTTCTTTTAGTTTCCTGTTTGCACTTTGAGTTTCTGAATCCAAAACGAAACATGAACACCAAGTGTAAACTCTGAGGTGAACCTTTTAAATCTGAGAAATATCCATAAATAAACTCCACAGACGCGGCCTCCAGGTGGGTCGTCACTGTTTGTCTTTGGGCTCAGTGAGAAAAAGGCTTCCTGAGTGTGTTCAGCAGCAGACATGAATCTGCCTCAGTGGTTATTAGGACTCATAAAAAACTGTTTGCAGCTAATCGACACTTCCTTCCTGCAGCAGACGGGCTGTGTGGGTTTCTGCTCTGCAGCTTTCTCACCGTTAGCTGAGGTTATTCACATCAACAACACGACGACAGTTTAAACCATGGACTCTGGTTAAAGCATCATTCCAGGAACTTGAGTTTGATTTCCGAGCTCAGCACAAACTGTCTCAGCTTTTTATAATCTGTGAGAGAAACATTTCAAACTGTGAACTCAGAGCTGAGAAGCTGAAATAAAAAGACATGTTCAACCTGCAGTCTGCTCTTAATCTGTTTAAAGACCTCACACTAATTATTGTAGTGATAATTATTTTAGTTTGTTTTGTTTTATTGATTCTGTAAGTGTCAGAGTTTAATGACTGATCCCAACATGTAACATAAAACAACATATTAGAACATGTGGGAAAAGATCAAAGCGTGCAACATCAACAGACACAACAAGTTATTTATTTATGAATAAAATGACATCAGCATCATTCTTTGATCCATGTTAAGTGACAACAACTTTATTCTGTAACAAATGTTAAAAAATAAAATTAATTAATTTTTATCTTATGATACCTTTCACATTATGTTTATTTCATTTTTAAAAGGTTTAAAATCTGAAATTAAGAGTAAATTATATCATAAATAACTCCATAATAATGTTTTTCTACATTGTATTACTTTATTGATCAACTTATTGTTAAATTTCTTGCACCGTCATGAATATTAGTTTACGTATAATCAGCATCTATAACAAAAAATTATCACACCCATCATTTCAACAACATTCAGACTTCAGTCCGACTGATCAAGTCGCTGTGTAATTATTTTATAGCAGCTGTAGCTTCATAGCAGCTCTGCTGTTTGTTGTTGTATATAAGCAACAGTGTCATCGGCGTAGAGCTTTACTTTCACACTGACACAGTTATGAAAAGGGGGCACAGTGAACATGGTGGTACACCCAAACCAAGTCACATGTATATAACAGCTTAATGTTCATGTTTGCGAATATTTGTCTGACTGTGTTGTTCTTTCCTAGTGGTATGCTTCTATTCTTATAAACACATATATGTACATTCATTCTTGGTGCTGAGTAAACGTATATTGAGAGCTACAAACAACCAGAGTCAAATTACTTGTAGGTGTGAACGAACGCGGCCAATGAAGCTGATTCTGAGTTTTTTGCTGTGAAGCCAAAATGAAATGAAAGATTTGTATGAAACACAAAACTGGGATTTTTCAGTTTATTGAGAAAGTTACAGAGAATTAAAAAAAGAAACTGCTGCACTCTGAATATTGTATTAAATAGAAGATCAATCATCTATTATACAAATAAGGCATTTTTTTTACACGTTTAACTGCAGATGAAGCTTTAAATGAGGTGAATTGATGAGATTTGATTGTGAGAAAGGTCGAGCAGAAAACAGTCAGTCAGCATGTGTGCTGTTGATGGACGGTCCCTTGTTTGTGAGGATCCTCAGCAAACAGAGTCCACAGCAGTACACCAGACTCTTCACTATCAGCACCGTGTACAGCAGCACAAGCAGCTTCACCTTGTATTGAAACAGGGAAAGTGCCGGAACCTCTGACACAGAAAGGAGGTAAAAAAGAAGAGTCATTCATCTGCTCACCTCTTTTCTTTGACAGCATCTCCACAGACAACAAGCCTTCCTTACCTTGTTCTCTTTGGGCCTCCACTGTGCCCCCCTCGTGCCGCACAGAGCAGAGGTATTTATATGTGTAGAAAACGTCTTGATCAATCACTCTGATGGCGGCAGTGCGTCCCGACTCTCTGAGCTCCAGCTGCTCTCCCTCAGCAGGGGGCAGCTCCTCCAGAGGACCATCCTCCGCTCGTCTTCTCCAGGAGATCTGGACCAGAGGAGGAAACATGGCTGAGGCCACACACAGCAGGGATCTCTTCCCCTCCAGCTGGGCTGTGGGTGCTGCCGGGTACACGCTCACCACGGGCTTCACTACCTGCTCGTCTGAAGCAGCACACACACACACACACACACACACACACACACACAATACAGCACTAAGGTCAGCACATAAACTGTGTTCACCTGCATATCAAACAGTTATCTGCTGATGTCATTATACAGGTAACACACACACATGAAACACAATTGTCATTGTCATTATTACAATATGAACAGCTCGTTATATAAACTCTAACATGTACTCAACTATAAGCACTGAAAAAAACTGATTCTGAATCATTTTTAATAAAAATACAATAAATAAATTAACATGAGAAGTTCAGATTTATTAAAGACAGACAGGAACAAAATAACAATATAACACAATCAGCTAATATACCTTTATACAATATAAAATACTTTGTATTAATGTTAATGTAATTATTATAAGTTACATATTTACATTCACACTAAATACAATCAGCATTTTAACAACATTATGTATAACTTATTATAGATTTATGATCATGTAATTTACTCTCATTGTTGAATCAAATCAATAAAACAATAAGTTAAAAGTGTTTTTAATCACAATTCAAAATTTAGACTCAAAACTTCAATGAAAGTTTGGATGTCAAATAATAAAAAATACAGATATTATATAAGATAAAATATTATTGATCCCAGAGCAGAAGAACCAAATATTATAATAATATATAATAAATATAATATTGTATGTACTGTTAAAGAATCTAATGTGTGTAAGAACTAATATAAAATCTAATTTACTATCCAACATATATTTACTGTTCTATATATTTAAGATACAAACATGTTTCTGTTTGAGCCGTTAAACATCATCCTGTTAATTAAATAATAAAATACACATTGGAATACATTAACAGTAAAAGTATAGTAATATTATATTAAATATCTTTCTGGCTAATTATATCAATAAATCTTCCACTTAAAGACGCATGCACGATCATATGAGACACAATTGTCATGAGGTTCATTTTAATGATTAAACCTGATTAAATATTTAAAGTTATATGGTTTTAAAAATATAATAAACTGATAGATTTCAAAGTTTGTAATTTCATACATAATCTTGTTTTCACAAAACAAGCTGAGTTACTGAGATGATCAAACACAGTTTATTTGTAACATTATATATATTAACTTTACACACTGCCTTATACTGTTCATTGGTAAATAACTCTTATGTATTTAACTCTTTTGCATCTTTTTTTGTATTTAACTTTATTCTGCCAATTCTATTTAATTCTGGCATTCATATTTAAATCCCCGTAGATCCACTTCTCAGCATTTCATCTTTGTCTCTTATTGTTTTGTATATAGAATGCACATGTTGGACATTTTTCTGACTTCTATTCTATGCCATATATTTCCCTTTGCTGTCTCTGTGTCAGAGCGACTGTAACAAAGTGGGGATTAATAAAGTATTTCTGATTGTGATGAAACCTTTTCTTTTAAACTCAGGTTCATCCAGTGCAGAAATGTAGAATAACTTTAGATGTGAATTTAAATTTAAATAGATATTTTAAGGGATTATGAACCTTTTTAATGTTATCACAGCTGTGTGGCTGAATTGTCTGCTAAATATGAAAACAACAACAACATGTAAAGACTGAAACACAGAAAATAATAAAACAAAAAACTGAAGTTATGAATGTTTGTTCTTACCTGTTACAATCAGTTTAGTTCCAGAGCCAAAGATGAAGTAGTAGAGGTCTTCTCCTTCCCACAGTGAAACAGACTGATACAAAAACCTGTGTGCTGCTCAAAGTGTCTGCTGACATGAACGAGTCCAAATGATGAAGCAGGATCATATTTCAGCTCTGTGATGTGTTTTTATCTGATGTAAGACACTTTATTTACTGTGCAATATATATTATCTACTGTGCAACATTTTAATGTGCAATATACACACATTGTTTGACTTGATGCATGTTTATATGTTACTGTGGTGCCTGAATGTCGCTCACTTAAGGTGAAGCATTCCTTAACTTTATTGTACATTGTATAAAGACAATAAAGGTTTTCTATTGTTCTTTATTCTATTGTAAAGTTCACATCAACATGACTGTCTCTTCTGTTAGTGTCTCTTTAGACACCAGCAGTGTTGCTCTGTGGAAGCTAATGTCTGTCTGTCCACGACTTTAGTCCACATGGATCGGACCTGGACCAGAGGATGGATGGATCTGTACATGTTCTTGGTCCCCTGAGGATTCATTCATTCATGTATTCATTCATTCATTCATTCATTGGTTCACTGTGTGGATTCTGACGTTTCCTTTAGCGCCACCAGCAGGTCAGTGTTTTCAGCTCAGAGTGAAATATCTCAGCTGTTGGATGGATGAACATTTAATGTGATCACACATTCATGTTCCCCTCAGGATGAACTGGACTCTAATTTTTCTCTTCATTCATCTTGTTTGCTTGTTTTGTTTTGTTTACCATGATATTAATTTCAATTTGTGCTGCAGCTGCAAGAATAAGTTTCAAGTTCCCTTCAGTAACAAAACATGTGAGCAACAAATGAAGTGACTGTAACACACAGATGTAATCCTAGTCGGATCTGTCGTTCACTGATGATGCAGCAGTGATATTATAAACCTGAGTTTGTGCGTTTCCACAGGCGGGGATCTGTCAGCTGCAGCTGAGTGGACTTTAGTCTGGATTATGAGTTCACTTCTTTATATCTGTCTGATATCAGAGTTTGCTCTGAGTCTGTAAAATATGACCACCTGCTGTCAGAACACTTGTTGATGTTTGTGATTGGTCATATGCTGCAGACTCCGCCCCTTTATGTGAATGAGCTCACAGAAACACTTTGGTTGACTTACTGAGCGTGCTCATCAATTAGTCTGAACCCGTCGGCCTCGCTGGTCACGTGTTGTCGAGAATGAGGATTCATTCAATCCGACCAGCTCCTCACAAGGACTTTAATGAACAGCTCATCACTAAAGGTGGATGATTGTCACATGACGAGGGGAAAGGTGTTCAAAGGGGCCGCTTGGTCTGCTGGGAAAGGTATCCCAGCATGCTTTGAGCAGCCAATCAGCTGCTTGCAATACACAATCAGTGGGAGTGAGTTTGCTTTCAGTGCACACACGGCCTCACCGAGCTGATAACCAGCGTGGCGACCTCCTTTGTAAGGGTTACTGACTCGTGATAAACAAAAGGGTTTGGGTATGTTGAACTTGTTCTGTAGTTCAGGCCTCAGGGCACCTGGTGGGCGGAGTCAGGTCATGAGGAGATCATGCTCACCTTGCTGCTCACCATTGTTACGTGCCGGCCGCTCTATTGCTCTCTCTCTCTTCCTCTCTGGTTTTCCCTCTACCTGTCAGGTAACAGCAGAACACCTGATCATCAGCCATAGGACCGCCTCCTCATCAGAGGCGGTGGGGGAGTAAGAGGAGGCCAGTGGAGAAGGAGGAAAGAGAGAAGCTGAATCACACGTCCAGGCGCAGCTCTGGGGGAAATCTTTCTTTTTCCTCACTTCCTGTTTTTGTCTCTCTTTCCCATGCTCGGGTTAGCGTGCTGGGTTTTGTTATTTGGAATCTGATATCAGATGATCATATTGATTTACTCTCTTTAACTGAGACTTGGCTGTGTCAGGAAGAATATGTCAGCTTAAATGAACCCACTCCTCCCAGTCATCTTAATACTCATATTCCTCGAGACACTGGTCGAGGTGGTGGAGTGGCAGCTATCTTCAGTTCTAGTCTTCTAATCAACCCTCGACCCAAACTTAGTTTCAGCTCTTTTGAAAGCCTTGTTCTGAGTTTTTCACACCCAGCCTGTAAAACTTTACAGCCTGTTTTATTTGTGATAGTATACCGCCCTCCTGGCGCATACTCTGCTTTTCTAACTGAATTCTCAGAGTTTTTATCAGATTTAGTCCTGAGTTCAGATCAAATAATTATTGTAGGGGACTTCAATATTCATGTAGATGTTGATAATGATAGTCTTAGCATGGCATTTATGTCCCTTTTGGACTCTATTGGTTTCACTCAAAGTGTAAACCAGCCTACTCACCGCTTTAACCACACCCTCCACCTTGTTCTAGCTTATGGCCTTGAAACCGAAAACTTAATTGTCTTCCCACAAAATCCTCTTTTATCAGATCACTATTTAGTAACATTCGATGTCCTGTTAACCGACTACTCTCCAGTTAACAAAAATGTCGTCACAAGATGTTTGTCTGACAGGACTGTAGCTAAATTTAAGGAAACAATTCCAGCTGCTTTTAATTCTTTACCACATCTGTTTACTACAGAAAGCTCTGATGCTAATGTTAGTCCCTCTCAGCTTGATCAGTTTGTTGATAGTCCTGCAGGTGTGCTGAGGTACTCTAGACTCGATTGCCCCCTTAAAAAAGAAGATTATTAAACGACAGAGGCTAGCTCCATGGTATAACTCAGAAACTCGTAACTTGAAGCAAATGTCGCGTAAATTTGAAAGAATGTGGCGATCCACCAAAACAGAAGAGTCTCGTTTACTCTGGCAAAATAGTCTTAATAAATACAGGAAGGCCCTACGGCATGCTCGAGGTGTCTACTACTCCTCCCTCATAGAAGAACATAAAAACAATCCCAGGTACCTTTTCAGCACTGTAGCCAGGCTGACAGAGAGTCACAGCTCCACTGAGCCAAGTATTCCTATAGGCCTCAGCAGTGATGATTTCATGAGCTTCTTTAATGACAAAATCCTAAAGATTAGAGACAAAATGTGTAACCTCCTGCCGTTAACTGGTGCAGATGTATCTTTGGAAACTGCTCAAAAACCTGATGTTTACACTGTTTTTCTCCAATTGACCTTCCTGAGCTAAATTCTCTGATCTCTTCGTCTAAACCATCAACCTGCCTTTTAGACCCGATTCCAACCAAGCTGCTTCAGGAAGTCTTTCCCTCAATTAGCACTTCTTTACTAGATATGATCAATATGTCTTTATCGACGGGCTATGTACCCCAGCCTTTTAAACTAGCTGTAATTAAGCCACTTCTTAAAAAGCCTACCCTAGAATCAGGCACCTTAGCTAACTATAGACCTATATCTAACCTTCCTTTTATCTCAAAGATCCTTGAGAAAGCAGTCGCTAATCAATTATGTGACTTTCTTCATAACAACAGTTTATTTGAGGACTTTCAGTCAGGATTTAGAGTCCACCACAGCACTGAGACAGCACTGAGAGTTTCAAATGATCTACTTCCTGCTTCAGACAGAGGACTTCTCTCTGTACTCGTCCTGTTAGATCTTAGTGCCGCTTTCGACACGATAGACCATCACATCCTGTTACAGAGACTAGAACATTTAATTGACATTACAGGATCTGCACTAAGTTGGTTTAAATCTTATTCATCAGATCGATCTCAGTTTGTTAATGTTCATGATGTGTCCTCTATGCAAACCAAAGTTAGTCATGGAGTTCCACAAGGTTCTGTGCTCGGACCGATTCTTTTTACCTTATATATGCTTCCTCTGGGTAATATCATGAGGAAACACTCCATTAATTTTCATTGTTATGCAGATGATACTCAATTATACTTATCTATGAAGCCAGACGAAACCAATCAGCTATCTAAACTAGAAGCATGCCTTAAGGACATAAAGATCTGGATGACTAGAAACTTTCTGCTACTTAATTCAGACAAAACTGAAGTTATTGTGCTCGGCCCAAAACACCTCAGAGACTCTTTCTCTAATGATATAGCTGCCCTAGATGGCATCAGCCTGGCATCCAGCACTACTGTTAGGAATCTGGGAGTTCTGTTTGATCAGGATATGTCCTTCATCTCCCACATAAAACAAATATCAAGGACAGCCTTCTTTCATCTTCACAACAAACATCAGACACATCCTGTCTCAACACGATGCAGAAAAACTAGTCCATGCATTCGTTACTTCCAGGTTGGATTATTGTAACTCGTTACTATCAGGCTGCCCTAATAAGTCACTAAAAACTCTGCAGCTGGTACAAAATGCTGCAGCACGTGTGCTGACAAGAACTAGGAAGAGAGATCACATCTCTCCTGTATTAGCCTCTCTGCACTGGCTTCCTGTAAAATCTAGAATAGAATTTAAAATCCTTCTTCTTACTTACAAAGCTCTTAATGGTCAGGCACCATCATATCTTAAAGAGCTCATAGTGCCATATTACCCCTCTAGAACATTGCGCTCCCAGGATGCAGGCCTGCTTGTGGTACCTAAAGTCTCTAAGAGTAGTGTTGGAGGTAGAGCCTTCAATTACCAGGCCCCCCTCCTCTGGAACAATCTACCAGTCAAGGTCCGGGAGGCAGACACCCTCTCTTCTTTTAAGAGTAGACTTAAAACTTTCCTCTTTGATAAAGCTTATAGTTAGGCCTGGCTCAGGCTTGGACTAGCCCAGAGTTACGCTGCTATAGGTTTAGACTGCCGGGGGGATCTGGCACACCAAGCTTCTCTCTCTCTCTCTCTCTCTGTCTCCCTCTCTCTCTCTCTCTCCCTCTCTCTCTCTCTCTCTCTCTCTCTGTCTCTGTCTCTCTCTCTCTCTCTCTCTCTCTCTCTCTCTCTCTCTCTCTCTCTCTCTGTCATATTAATGCAGCTCATTAACTCTGTATCTTCTGGTCCCATTAACATTACTAACCACATATCTTCCCGGGAGTTCTTGTGCTCCCTTGTCTTGAAGGTTCCTGAGGATCGTTGCTGCAGACCACCTGCTGCTGTGGACCTGCTCGACTGCAACAACTACTAACATCAGCCTTCCCCATAGTATCATTATTGTTGCTGCTAATGCTAATAGTAGACCTGTTGACTTCAACTGTTACAATTACGATTACCTCAGCCTTTATCATTACTCTGCTTCTCTCGCTAATTTATTTATTTAGCTAATCTTCACCCTAGTCTACCACTATTATTGGCATTGTAACCATAAGTATGTGTCTGTTGTTGTTCATGTAACAAGGACATATGTTGTTGTGGTAACAAGAACATATGTTGTTGTTGCTCTCTTTGCCTGTCTCTATCCTGCATCTCCTTCTATCCCATGTTCAGCCCATCCAGTCTCTTCAGATTTTCAACATGAGTCTGGTTCTGCTCGAGGTTTCTGCCTGTTAAAGGAAGTTTTTCTGCCAATGTGCCGAATTGCTAAGTGCTACTCATGGTGATTCATGTTGGGCCTCTCTTTAAATAACAGAACAAAGAGTCGGTCTAGACCTGCTCTTTCTGTAAAGTGTCTCGAGATAACCCTGGTTATGATTTGGCGCTATACAAATAAAGTTTGATTGATTGATTGATTGATTATTTAAGTTTGGGTTGGAGCTCCCCGGTAGTTTAGTTTTTGAATTCTTATTTTGTTAGGTAGAGTTTCTTTGAGGGAGTGAAGGGGGATGGTCTGAGTGTGACGGCCAGCTGCATGGCTGGCTCAGTCCGTCCCCATCTTTTGTTCTTTGTGGCCGGGAGCTCGACCCTTTTTGTTTGTCACTCTAATGTTTTTCTACTTACAGGCATTTTGTTGCAATAAAATATGATTGTTTGACTTTGAGCTTTGGTCATGGTGTCCTTTATGTGTTCGGTCTCTAGAGCCGTTTTGTGTGTGTTACAGAGGCCGTAACATATTTGGGGGCTCGTCCACACCTTTTTTTCCACATTGCGTGGTTTTGTTTGTCGGCTCATGTAGACGCCGCGTGCGGGTAAGTGCTGATGTTTTTCCCTTTGATCGCCTCGGTGTTGTAGCTGTGCGTGTTGTCTCGGCGCAGTTATTTGTGATCGCAAACTGTGTCATTGTGACTTTTTCTCTCACCGTGTGTTAAGTGATGCGTAGTTTGACAGTGGTGTGTTGCTTTGATACCTTGTGTAGTTTGCTGCTTGTTTCAAAGTGCCTCCTTCTGTGTGTGTGCGTGCCAGGTGAAGTTTTACGCACACACGTGTTGGACGCCGTTGATTCCTTTGTGCTGCTGTTTTGTGTGTGCAGTGAATCTTTTGTATGTTGTGCTATTTTTGGGCTGTGTTTTGTCAGCCGGTAAAATCTGAGTTTCCGTCCTGACCGGTTTTGTGGTCAGCGGTTGTTTAACATGAACTCATAACAATGGAGGTTAACTTGGATGATTTCGTTGGGAAACCGACTCTTGATACGTTTCATCGGTGCACGAAAGAAAATGTTATCGTTATTGCTGATCACTTTGAGGTAACTGTGTCTAAGCAATCAAGAAAACAAGTAATACAATCCGAATTGTTGTCTGCGCCGTCTCAGACAGAGACCTTGCTTTGCGACCCCGGTACGTTGTGTTCACCTGCTGGAAACAAAGTCTGTAAGAAATGCTCCGATTTAAAGAGTTGGAAATTGAAATGCAGCGCTTAGACATGAAAGAAAAAGAACTGAGCAATGAATTGGAAGTACTAAAAATGCAAGAGGAAACCAAGAGACAGCTTGAGCTCCAACAGTCTTCCTCACCGGCTGCGTCTCATTCTCAGTACGAGGAATTTGATATAAATAAATGTATCCGATGAATTCCTCCATTTAATGGGAAAGATGTGGATCAATGTTTTACTCTGTTTGAACGTGTGGCGAAGACTTTGAAATGGCCTACAAATGTCTGGCCTCTGCTTCTTCAGCGTGTGCTTACTGGTAAAGCGCAGGATGCGTACGCGTCCTTACCGGCTGAAGTGAGTCTGGATTATGATTCGAGTTTGCGGATGAGTACGTCCTCACACACAGGGATACATTTGAAAGGTCCCATTTATCCACAGAGCGTAGTTTTCCTGTAGCCAAGTCCTTTGTGTCGTCAGCGAAGTGGAGCTCTGACGTGGAGGTGAAGTCTAGTGTTAAGGAAGGGGCTACGGATAAGCCAGTTTGTTTGTCTTGTAAGCAGCGTGGCCACACCTTCAACAACTGTTTTGTGTTGAATAAAAAGAACAAGTCCCCCAAAGCAGTTAACCTGTTAGAAACAGAAACGTTCTTGTGAAAATGTCTCTGCTGTCGCGGCTCCGCTCAGCGATTTGTTGAGCCCCAAAGGCGTTTTTGCTGCTCTCAGAGTTGCCAGTATGTTATAATTAGGGCTGGGCAACGATTAAAAGTTTTAATTGCGATTAATCGCATTGTTATACGCAAAATCCAATAATGAATTCAAAAATAGTGTATAGCACAATTTTTATTTTAAATGTATTGCCATATGAACTAAAGTGCTATAACATTTGTTGTGCAAACACTTTTAACATAAACATTTTGTTTATACAGTAGCAGTTAAATAAAATATTTAGTGAAAATCTAAACTTAAACAAAAAAAACAAACTGCCCACAAAATCTTGAGCCACAATCAGAACATTAAAACAGGCAATTTCTGAGGTAACAGCAGAAACATTTTTCTGTTTTCAGGGAGCAGCATAACCACTCTATGTTCAGTACCAAATGTCCCCGTTAAAGTGAGGTGAAGCACAAAAAAAGTTCACGGCTGGCATTTACTGTGCAGGGGACTCGTCTGTAAAGTCCATGTTCATACTGCATTTCCTTTGCAGAATCTCAGTCAAAAAAAAAACAGAAAACACTTTCAGTGCAGTTTGTCAGTTCCTAGAACTTGACTTTTTTTTTACTCCTCTGCACCAAGCCAGTTACTAAGACACACAAGATTATTCACATTTTCAGATGACAAAGAAGCTCTCTTCTTCTGGACAATATGACCAGCAAGAGAAAACAACCTTTCACAGGGAACGGATGTTGCAGGTGTGGCCAAGTACTTCTGTGCATAAGAGGCCAGCCTGCTGTGTGAGCCTGCATGTTTGGACCACCACTCTAATGGACCGGACTCTGAACTGATGGTGGGCTCTGCTCTGTATCGACGCACAACGTTCTCTCTGAGTCTTCTTCTTGTTCAGAATCAGACTCAGATGAAGCTGCCAATAGGGTTAACTTTTTCTTTGGTGGCTCTGATGCTTTTTCTTCGGAAGGTTTCTCTGCAACAACCATCTGTTCCTTGACCAAGTTGGTGACTGAGGCCCACACCTCTTTCCTCTCAGCTCTGGGGATACACTTGAGGTCCTTGAATCTAGGGTCCAATGCAGTAGCAATCTTCAGATATGCAATGTTAGAATTTCCCATGCGTGTCTCCAGGTCTTTTCTGAATGTAGACTTGAACTTGGCCACATAGGCAGGGTCATCATCTGAGCTCTCCATCACCCGGGAGAGATGGCAAAAAGCAGGCAGAGCCACAGAGCATGAGACATACTTTTGTCCTCCCAAAAGTTCAGTCAAATACCTGCAACAGAAAATCAATTCCACTTCAGTCCAAATAAATTCCATTCACTGTTACACAAAAAATATCCTCTACATATTCATGCTGCATTTACATATTGACACACACACACATATAAACACACTATTTCTCTCTAACATGCACTCAGACAGGATAGTGAGAAATATGATATATAACATACCTGCAAGGCTCCAGTAGCATTTCCAACCTCTGCAGTTTGTCCATTTCAGCTGTAGCTGGCATGGCAATCTTGGTGTGTGTGGTGAGGACATCCCTCAGTGGCTGTTCGTTTCGGCGGATGCTTTTTATCATGTCCAGAGATGAATTCCATCTGGTCGGAACATCTTGCATAAGCGACTCCTTCTTTTGTCCATGTTCAACTTGTTGTTGCTCTAATTCTGCAGCATTAGCTGGACTGTGTTTAAAGTGCCCCACAACTTCTCTGCACTTGGCCAGGACATTGTCAAACACACTGTTCTGCAGAGATACTGTGACAGAACGCTGGAGAGTGTGCGCGAAGCAGGGGACATGTTCAAAAGGTAGATGTCTCGCAGCAGCGATCATATTCCTTGCACTATCTGTGCTAAGTGTGGTGACTTTATTTGACACATTCCACTGCTGAGCAACTTGAATAAAGTGTCCTGCGCACGTTTCAGCATAATGTCTCTCCTCGGTTTTCATTACAGTCAGAGCATGTGAACGCAGCACCCACTGTTCATCAATGTAATGTACTGTAACTCCGAGGTAATTATCGTTACCTAGTGATGTCCAGTAGTCCCCAGTGAGAGCAACATAGGGTGCAGGTTGTAAAGCTGTCACTTTTGCAGACCTCTCCTTTTCATAGAGCTCGTGTATTCTTCTTGTGATGGTGCGTCTTGAGGGAGTCTCATACCTGCCGTCATCTGTTGCGATTCTGAGAACGTCTCTCAGACCGACATCTTCCACAACCCGAATCGGCCTGCAGTCTGTAGCTATCCACGTCGCTATGGCATTTGTTAGCTTGTCTTGCCTTGCTTTATCTATACGTCTCCCACACGTTGCATCCAACGTAGTCTGCCGAAGCCTCCCTCCACTGTTTGTTTCGGTGAGTGATTTGCCGGCATCAACTGTGTGTACCGCATTTAGGTGATATTTTAAACTGGAAGTACTCCGGTGATACGAAAATTCAGCCTTGTAGTGGTTAAAAATAACCTTGGTTCTGTCGACTCCGCCGTCTGGAAGAACTTTAAAATAAAATTGTCCATGTAAAAGTTGCGCACTCGTCTCCATATTTGTTTGGCCGCAAATTATTTCTTTTTCCGGTTCCTGTGAGCGCCGCAACAGACTTTTTCAAAACAAAAGCCAGTGAGCAACAGACAAATGAAAACTGCGTTAATATGCGATAAAATAATTGTCGGCGTTATTAAATTTATGAGTTAACGCAATAATAACGCGTTAACTTGCCCAGCCTTAGTTATAATGTAACCAAAAAGTTGGACCCACGTACACACAGCAAACACACTGGAAATGCAGGCTGACAAAAGGTCATTTATTCCAAACTGAAAGGCTGAAGTTGAGCAGGGCAGGGCGGACCAGAGTGGCTTGAGGACAGGAGCTGGGCGTGGAGACGGTGGAGACGGCAGGAGAAGGTGGATCTAAGCACAAAAAAACACAGAGTCAGTACGACAAACAAACGGTCAAAAAGCTTTCAAAGAGCAGCCTGGTCGAAGAGCACATGTGGTGAACGGACGAACTGGGAGGAATGACCGTCTCAACCGGGCTTTTATACAGAGCAGAGTGTAGGTGGCTTGATGAGCTGATGAGCGGCAGGTGTGCAGGCTTGTTCTGAGAAGTCAGCAAGGCCACGCCCAGCTCCTACTGACACACAAAGAGAGAACATACAGGCACACAAGGGAGGGGAAACACAGGGAAACACGGGGCAGACAGACGAGGACCCTGACACAGTATGCGTTTGACTGTATTAAAGCTTTGTTGACTAATGCCCCTGTACTTGCTGCGCCTGTTTTCGACCGTCAGTTTAATCTCTCTGTTGATGCCAGTGACGTGGGAGCGGGTGCTGTCCTCCTCCGAGAAGGAGACGATGGGGTGGAACACCCGGTCTCGTATTTCTCCAAGAAATTCACTCGGCATCAACAGAAGTATTCTACCATCGCAAAGGAGGCTCTCGCCCTCGTTCTCGCACTCAAACATTTTGAAGTTTATGTCGGCTCTGCAAATACACCGACTGTCGTGTACACTGATCACAATCCTTGGTTTCTCTTCTAACAGGCCTTCCTCCTCTGACCTTTACGATATTGATGATATTGATGATATTGATGATGCTGATCAGGATATTCATGATGATATTGACCTCGTTGATGATGATGCTTCCTTACGCCCTGTGCACTTCCTGTCAGCACCAGTGTCCGGTCACACTTGAGGGGTCGTACGACATAATAACGTGGTAATAATGTCTGTAACCTGAGTTATTGATTTGTTTTTTACTTACATAATGACTTTACGTTTTATTTCAAAGAAAATGAAGAAGGATCTGCAGTGAGGAGCCTTGTGAGTGACTTTATCCACCAATCAGCTGCCCTGGAAACACGTCACAATAAAACATTAGTGGTGCTGATAAGAGATCATGTCTCTCCACATTTCACCTTCAGTTCGGCCGAGAACCGCGAGCAGCTCGCTGTAAAAACAGGCGAGCCTCCTATCTTCTAGATTTGCTGCGTGATAAACGACTCCCAGCCCGACGTCCTCCTCCGTGCGCTGCATTGTTTACAGTCCAGTCAGCAGCTCGAGAAGCGACCGTGTGTTCAGATCAAAGGTAAATTCTCCCTCCAGATGTGTCTGCTAAATAAACGCTGTCATCTCTCGGTTCGTCCCATCCCCCGGAGGAGCGCCCGTTCAGCTGTCTGTGCTGAGTCTCAGTCTCACTGTAAACAGGAAGTTACACAGAGGCTGCACTCTGGCATACTTCAGAGGCGGAGCCATCGTTTATGATGCATTTGAGGAAGTCGGGAAATCTAAACGCTGATCAGCTTTTAAGACACAGCATCAAGCAGATTTGTCTCTAGTTGAATGTTAGCAGTAGCACAGATTGTTAGCTGTTAGCCTGCAGCTGTCTGTTTATAGAGATCAATAAGAAGCTGAATGGTTGTCAGATGAAGCTGACGGGAGTCATGATGTCATCACGGTGGATTACGTTCGCCTGTTTTTTTTACTTGATGTATTCTCAGTTAACTCTGATGTGTTTTCATGTTTTTTCTAACCCAGTCTATGTGTCTGTTTTCTAAAGGTTTTTTTCTCTTACTTGGCTGCAAAACAAATTTTCCCCTCGGGGACAATAAAGTTGAAGTTTCCTGCATTCACTGAAGCCTGCTGACACGTGATTGGTCAAAACTACTCCGACTACAGGCCAGAACACTTCCTGTACTAAAATCCGGTGGTGCGCCTGATTCTACATTTTGATGTAGCGTTTGATTTGTACACGAGACGAGTAGAGAGCATGTTGTGTTTTGTATGAGCAGGCCTTGAGCTGAGCTGTGACATCATTAAGTTTCCATCAGCGTTGTGACTTTGATCCAGCCGCACATCTATTTGATCTTTTGACCTGGATGATGTTTGTATGAGTTTCTGACCTTTATTGTTTCTCTGTATCTTGATCATTTTGTTCTCTGTGTGGAGCAACAATAAAGCTGCTGACACAAATACACATGAATATTATATTACAGTGAAGAAGTGCTGACAGCAGGAGAGACATGAATCCATCAGTTCAGTGTGTCTGTGACTCTGGCTGAGTGAAACATGTGAACCTGGGCTGTGGTTTACTGCTCTCTTCCTGTTACTAACTCATCTGTTGGTTTTTGTTCAGGCTGCTCGCATCTTTTCTCACTGTGGGGATCAAGTTTACCACAGGAGCAGTAGTATGAGGCTGAATGAGAGAGTGTAACGTTCTGGAGCTGCAACTCACAGACGTTCTGTTTATTCACAGCTGAGAAATCATCTTTCTGAGGATGATTGGAGCTTTTAAGTATTTCATCATCACTCCTGTCTATCATAAGAATCAGACTGAATGTTTCTGTGTCTTTCTTCTGGAGCCAGTATATGTAACTATAATCACACTGGTCGATGCCTCCACAGCTGAAGGAGACATTTTCACCCTCTCTCCTGGTCAATGTTAAATCCTCCTGAATCAGCTCTGCTGCCGTGGCAAGCAGCGCTGTGGAGAAAGAGACAGACAGGTGAAGGTTGGCGTTTGATACAGGTAGAGTCTGTGGGCTCCTGATTGGCTGGAAACACTCACCTGAACACAGACAGCACAGGGCAGCAGCTGGGAGGAGACGCATCTTGTGCAGCGGTGTTTCCTCTGGGGAACCTGAGGAGAAGTGGCGCTCTGATGCTGCTGAGGCCGAACGAGGACGAGCTGTGAGATCAGACGAGGGTCACGTGGTTTCTAACAGGACCTCAGAACTCCCATCAGCCCCTGCGGCGGACAGATAAGGCCGCTGCTGCTGACTGACGGCTCGGCTGAAGCTGTCGTGGGGTACACAGCACACAGTCAGCACAAAGATAATAACATTCATCATAATAACTTTCTTTGTTTAGTATTGCTGCTTTCCATAAAACAACAGTTCAGCCTCTATTGAAGGGTGTAAAATCACTACAGCTTCATTAGAATAAAGAGAAATAACACACTGGGCTCAATTTAAACACAATGATGGATTCAAGGCGAGAACATGCTGTATAGTTGTTCATGTTTACTATAGAAAGAATGAAAAGCTTCTATTTTGTTGTGCAGTTTGTCAAACTGAGACCTTCATTCTCCCAAACTCTGCTCTTCAAACGTCTCATGCTGAAGAAGAAGACGAGGGTTAGTGTCAGATGGGATCATTTATTACTGCCTCTATATATCTTTGTTGTATTATCAGTATTTGAATGTTTTCTCTGATTGATTCGGATGAAGAAGAACATGTTGCATTAAACATGTCTGATGTTACATGTGTGTTTGTGTGTCAGCTCGCTGTCACATCATCAGGTAAGCTCTCCCGTCATGGCTGAGTGATAGATTTGAATTTGCAGCTGGAGCTGACAGAAAGCATCAAGGAGAAAGACCACCACCATGTGGTTAGTGAGAGGAACTGCAGAGACACACAGAAGATGCTGATGATGGTCGTGATGATGCTCATATATGTTGTTTTTCTGGAACAACAAACACACTGACATCTATTAATGTTTGTTATCTGTAATCAGCCATTGTTTGTCATTAAATTTCACCCCAACATCACTTGGCAGACCCATGCACGCAGCTGTCGCTAGCTACCAACTTTGTCTGCATATTCACACACCAGACTCCATTCAAAAATCTGTCATTTAAGGACCATGTGGATTATTGGTTAGAATCTTCCCATGCAGAAGGATCTAAAACTCATTTTTAACCATCAATAGACAAAGAGTCTTAGTTTGGCTGAAGATCCAAAAGTCTGTTAGTATTTAGTGTTTAGCTAGTTGAGGTTTGCTAATAACGTTCGATACATGTTCACAGACCAGACTCCATTCAAAAACCAGTCATTTTAAGACCATGTGGCTTAAAATCTTTCCATGCATGAAGAGCTGAAACACATTTTTGAACCATCTAAAGACACTTCATCTGGCTGTGGATTAAAAAAGTAAGGTAAGGTAAACTTTATTATCTCCGAGGGGCAATTCTTTTTACAGCCAGCAGGACAAAAAACACAAACAGACAAAAACACAGTCACACAGTACACAGTAATCACAGGTAAAAAACACATGCTACATGATCTCGATGAGGAGTCTGATGGTGGCAGGAACAAATGAGCTTTTAAGGCGGTTAGTCCTACACCCCGGCAGTGCATACCTGCGCCCAGATGGCAACAGCTTGTATGCCGCAAAGAGCGGATGGGTGCAATCGGCTAAGATAGCCTGTGCCTTTATAGTGGCTCTGGCTCTGTATAAAAAAGATAGGTCCTTAAGACTAACGCCAGCAATTTTACTGCACACTTTCACAATGTTCTCCATCCTCTTCCTATTTTTAAGAGAAAGAGACCCAAACCAACAGATACAAGAAAATGTTAAAACAGACTCAATAAAACAAGAATAAAACATTCTCATAAAACAGCTGTCAACATTAGAACTTTTCAGCTTACGATAAAAGTACATCCGTTGGTGGGCTTTTTTGCATATGGCGTCAGAGTTGGCATCAAAAGTCAGTTTATTATCAATAATTGTCCCCAGATACTTGTACTGTTCCACCATGTCGACAGCCTGGTTGCTGATAAAGGAGGGGGGACCAGGGGAAGATGCTCCTCTGAAATCAATAATCATTTCTTTGGTTTTTGTGACATTGATATTCAGGAAGGAGCGTTCACACCAAGAATTAAAACCAGTCAGTATGGGCCCATGCTGGCAGTCCTTATCATTAAGGAGAGAGACAATGACAGAGTGATCTTGGGGACAGGCACGATGACAGAGTTCTTCCAGATGCGTGGGACAGTACCCAGCTGAAGGGACTTCGTCAAAATAAAGGACAAAATAACAGAAAGTGGGTCGGCACAGTTTCTCAAAAGGCGGCCGCTGATATTATCTGGGCCGGGACTTTTCCTCTCTTTAACCCCTTTAAATAGTTTAAGAACAGAATCACACTCAATATGTATAGCTGGACTTTCTGAGGAAGCATCTTTAGCTACAGACAGTTCATGGCTAAAGTCATAGATATTAAAGCGATTATAAAAGACATTCAGCTCAGATAGAGCACTTCTTTTTATTCAGGGTTAATCTGTTTGATGAATCCTTTTATTTCTGTGAAGGTTCTCAGTCATCAGCGAAACGACACATTACCCTATTTAAAGAAAGTTATATCGTAATAACATATAACTGTGCTTCATTCTTCTCCAGTACATTGTAGGGTTTGTTCACAAAGCTCAGAGGGAGACACTCTGCTTGTCCCCCTTTCCTCCTGTAAGTGTTCACCTACCAGGCTAACCACACTTACCACCTGACCACGGGACCATGTTCCTGTTTACAGGCCCTCGTGGGGACCTTTCTTCTCAGGCACGGTCTTTCTAAACGTTTATCCCAAAGGAAGGCCCTCTACTTTCCCCCTTCTCCCATCATGAGTTGTTTTCCTTCTGATTCTGTGAAAGTACTGGTAAAGGTGGTATACAGGGACCTCACGGGGGACCGTTACCTGGCTAATGATGATCAGTTCTGCTAGGACAGACAGCTGCACGTCAGGTCAGTGAGGATGAGTCAGACGCGCAGTTACGCGCTAGGCATAGACGGATTATCAGAGCCGGCCCGAGGCATAAGCGAACTAAGCAGCTGCTTGGGGCCCCCTGACCACCAGGGGGCCCCAAATCGAGAAAAAAAAAAACTTTTTTTTTTTTTTTTTTTTTTTTACATATTAAATAAATTAAACAAGTGACATAAATGAATGAATGAATGAATAATTCAAGACAAGATGATTCTGATTTCATGATCAATATACCTGCCTACAACCGCTGTGTCTGCCAGCGTTTGAGTCATGAGCATGAACTAGGCACCTTGCGTGCGTAGACAATTTGCGCGCATAGACACTGCGTCAACTTCAAGCGTCTTATTAGAGTCAGATGGAAGAGACGGTAAGCCATGTCACAAAAGAGGACGTATCCCTCTGGTGCCGAAAAGAGAAAGAAGAAAAGGACAGATGAGGAGAAAAAACAGCAAGAAAAAGGTATGTTTGCATGATTATTTACAGTATGTTTTTTCAGTATGTTTTGTGCTCACTTGAAGTAGCGGCTGTAGCTATGATAGCAGTTAGTTAGCTAGCTGGCTAATTAACGTCATGATCTTATATAAGCCATCACGAGAGCGACGTCCCCGCCATCAACAGTGAAATGTCTCCTATTAATATACATTTATCTAGGTGGATTTAAGATGTCAAGGATATTGGGAGTGTTTAGGATGTTCAACCAAGCATGTACCTCCCTATGTGCTAGCTCTAGCTGGGCTTATGTTGTAAACTAAAGTTAGCTGACTGAGGTGGACATTAGCACTAGCTACATGAAAACGTAGCTGAAGGCAAATTTACCACATCTCCTCAGAGGGATTGTTTCTGATTTCACACCTGAAAGCGTTGATAGTTTATTACTGTTTTATAATGTGACATAGTGGTAAGTCTGATCGCGACTATGTGCAGAGTCTTCATCCATGAGATATCGGTTTCAGTTGGCGGAAACACCCGAAGGTGAACTTAACCTGACTAGGTGGGATGCCAGCTAGCATTGCTGTGCGTGTCGAAGGTTAGTAAACCTCACTCGGACTGAGTCCAGCGCGCTATGCAGCAGGCTAAAAGCCCAGGCTGACAACCCACTGACCAGAGCGACTCTTAAGGCGTCGGTAACGTTCAACACGCACAGCTATGGTAGCTGGCATCTGTTACATAGGCAAAGATGGAGCACTAAGATATTTGGTTTAAAGTACAGTTATAATGTAACATGTTAATGAGAGATGGCGTGTTGGTCTTTACGAGAAAATATCATGTTGGGTGGGGAGACTTCTGTGATGAAAATAGACTTCAATTTTATTAATATGGCGAGTGATGTAGCGGTGCTACCCTCATAATTAGGCTGCAGTAGATCACCATGTTAAGTGTTCACCATACTGCAATTATGCCTCATTTGCCTATAAATATGAATTGTTAGGTGTGGAATTGCTTGTTGATGAGTGTAAGTAATGATGGCAAAATAAACTCATTCTGCTCCATCAACTATGCACTTATGCAATGTTATTTTTCAGGAACACTGTTGAAGTACTTTGGAGCGCAACCAACTCTACCTGCCTCTGATGTTTCATCAAGTGTCAGTGCCTCCACAGCTGATGATACAGCAGGTGAGGTTTTTCTTGATGGCAAATGGTTACGTAGCCTGTTAATATGACATGACACATTTAACATAGCTTTTTATTTTTGTTTGTTTTATCATTGCAGGTTCATCCACTGCAGAGTTGCAGGCACCTGAAAGCGAGGGGCAGTTAACAGCACGTGAAAGTGAGGAGCAGCTACCAGCGCTTACATTCACTGATACATCGGTTTCAACCTCAACTGGCGTGACAGGTCAGTTAATCTAACAGTTTTTTTTTGTGTGTTGGCTTACTTTACTGTAAAATATCCTGTGTTATGTTATAATTCTATTTTTTTTTAATCTAATGTCCCTACAGGTCCTTCTACATCTGCACCCACTGCTGTAGATTTCCCATCCACTCCCTCAACAAGCTCCAGCTATCAAGATAGATCAACAGCTCCTCCAATTGACCCAGTTGAATGGTCAGCGGTCCTGTCTGACTCAGAAAGGACTGATCTGGTAAGAAGAGGGCCAGTGCCAATAAGTGACACCTTCACCTTCCCCAAAAAATCAGATGGACGAAGCTTTCACTACCACTATACATACAGACAATTAGTTAATGGGGAAAAAATCAAGCGAAGCCGGCTAATTTATTCAAAGAAAAATGATGCGGTTTACTGCTTCTGTTGCAAATTATTCTCGAGAAAGTCCACAAAACTGTCAACAGAGGGACAGCGTGATTGGGTAAATGTAGGTGCTTTGCTGAAACAGCATGAGAATAGTCCAGATCATTGCAATCATATGGTGAAGTGGAAAGACTTTGCCCTCCGTCTTTTTAAGGAGAAGACTATTGATGCAACAGAAATGGCCCTTTTGGAGGCCGAAAAAAATCGTTGGAGAGATGTTCTCATCTGTTTGATTAGTATCATTCAGTCTTTGGCAGAGAGGAATCTTGCACTCAGGGGGTCTGTTGATACTTTGCATCAGGACAACAATGGGAACTTCCTTAAAGAGGTGGAACTGATGGCAAAATTTGACCTGGTGTTAAAAGACCACATCAGACGAATTGATAGTGGAATGCAGCACAACACTTACTTGGGTAAGACTATCCAGAATGAGCTGATAGAGTGTATCAGTGACAAAATAATGGAGGCAATGGTGTCAGAAATCAAGGAGTGCAAATATTATTCAATAATATTAGACTGTACACCTGATGTAAGTCACCGTGAACAGATGTCTGTTGTGGTGCGCATAGTCACTCTGGGCAAAACACCGGAAATAAAAGAGCACTTTTTAGGATTTCTCATAGCTCCTGAATCCACTGGCCTGGGTTTGTCCAATCTAATCCTTAACAGGCTTGAAGAATTGAACATCCCTTTTCAGGACTGTCGGGGTCAGTCTTATGATAATGGGGCTAATATGAAGGGCAAAAACAAAGGTGTGCAGGCTAGGCTATTGGTTAAAAATCCACGAGCTTTTTATGTGCCTTGCAGTGCTCATACCCTAAATCTGACAGTCTCAGATGCGGCTAAAGCATCAACGGATGCCTCCTGTTTTTTTGGAAACGTGGAGAAGGTGTACAATTTGTTCGCTGGGTCCACTCAAAGGTGGGCCATCTTACAGAAGTACGTTGACCTCACCCTCAAGTCCTGGAGTGAGACGCGCTGGGAAAGCCGCATTATAAGCATTGAAGCTTTGCGCTACCAAGCAGAGAAGGTGAGGGAAGCCCTGCTAGAAGTTAGAAATAATGCGACTGACTCTGTAGTGGCAGTTGAAGCCAACTCCCTTGCTGAAGAAATAGGTTCATTTAGATTTCAGATTTGCTGTGTTGTCTGGTTTGACATCCTGTCTAAAATTAACATCACTAGCAAGCTTCTACAGTCAAGCAACATTCAGCTTGATGTAGCTGTTAACCTTGTCCATAAGAACAAAAGCGAACTCATCAGTTACAGAAAAACAGGCTTCTGTGATGCACAGACATCTGCAAAAGAAATTTGTGAGCAGATGAACACTGAAGCAGTGCTGAAAGAGAAGCGATTGCGTTCTACAAAAAGGCACTTTGCCCATGAGGCTGCAGATGAGCCTATAGCGGATGCTATGAAGAGGCTAGAAGTGTCCTTTTTTAATGCTGTAGTGGACTGCAGCATTCAGTCTTTGGAGGATAGATTTAAGTCTCTAAGTGAGGTTAAAGAAAACTTTGGAGTGCTGCTCAATTTTAGGGAGCTAGATCAAAAGGTTCGGAGGGACCAGTGTAAGGTTCTTGGGGAAAAACTCTCTTGTGGAGAGGAGGCTGATGTTGATGGTAGCGCACTGGCTGTAGAGATTGAGAGTCTTCCTGAACTTCCCCAAACTAGGATGACCGCCCTTGAGCTTCTCACATACCTCTCACACAATGAGATGTGTGAGCTTTACCCAAATCTTTGGGTAGCTCTCAGGATAGCCTGCACTCTGCCTGTGACAGTTGCCTCAGCAGAGAGGAGCTTTTCCAAGCTCAAATTGATCAAAACATACCTGAGATCCTCAATTGCCCAGGAAAGACTAAGTGGACTTGCTGTTATTAGCATTAATAACAAAGTTGGCCAAGCAATACCATACAATGATGTCATCAGTGACTTTGCCTCCAGAAAAGCTAGGAAGGAAAGATTTTGAGGACAGTTACACTGTATTGAGACTGTGAAAATATGATTATTTCTCAACTGTTTTCAACAATAATTGTCATTGTTGAACCCTTGATGTTATTATGTTTCTGATTTCTCAGCTTTGTCATTATTTTAGCAAATAATTTATTTGATATGTTTTGTGACAGTTTGTTTTTAGTTAATAAAAGAGTAAAGTCAAAGTTAAAAGTTTTAAAAGCAAAAGTGGAATACTGAGGCACTTTTATTATTTAAGTATCTATTCTTTTTGGAACATTTTATTTTTGATTATATTAATGTTTGTCTGTTTTGGTTTTATTTTGTACTTGAAGATTGCTAATTTAATTCATTTTAATTTGAAAAACAAGTCATTAAACTGGTTTACTTGTTTACAACAAATGCAATCTCTGCTGTTGTATTTTGTCATTTTTCAATTCGAGTTCAGTAAACCACACTTAGTACTTCACTTTGAATATGAAAGTTTAAAATAAATTTGTGATTTTAGTACCCTCTAAGGTTAAAAGGTGACTGGTTTGGTGTAAATAACAACTATATTAATACAGGGGTCTACCAAGCCCAGGGGGCCAGAGGTCTAGAGGGGCCAGGAGCCCCAAAACATGGGGGCGGTGGGGGGGTCCTTATGCATCTGTGCCTGTGACAGTAGTTCATAATCCGTCACTGTAGTAATACAATTTATAATGTAAAGTTATAGTGTGACATTTGTGTCAATAATTGTCAAGCGCAGGTGACTCCGCGGTGGTGGGAGGGGGGCCCCCAAATCAAATTCTGCTAAGGGCCCCCAAAAGGCTTGGGCCGGCCCTGCAGCTTGAGCTCCAACAGTCTTCCTCACCGGCTGTGTCTCATTCTCAGTACGAGGAATTTGATATAAATAAATGTATCCGAGTAATTCCTCCATTTAATGGGAAAGATGTGGATCAATGTTTTACTCTGTTTGAACGTGTGGCGAAGACTTTGAAATGGCCTACAAATGTCTGGCCTCTGCTTCTTCAGCGTGTGCTAACTGGTAAAGCGCAGGATGCGTACGCGTCCTTACCGGCTGAAGTGAGTCTGGATTATGATTCGAGTTTGCGGATGAGTACGTCCTCACACACAGGGATACATTTGAAAGGTCCCATTTATCCACAGAGCGTAGTTTTCCTGTAGCCAAGTCCTTTGTGTTGTCAGCGAAGTGGAGCTCTGACGTGGAGGTGAAGTCTAGTGTTAAGGAAGGGGCTACGGATAAGCCAGTTTGTTTGTCTTGTAAGCAGCGTGGCCACACCTTCAACAACTGTTTTGTGTTGAATAAAAAGAACAAGTCCCCCAAAGCAGTTAACCTGTTAGAAACAGAAACGTTCTTGTGAAAATGTCTCTGCTGTCGCGGCTCCGCTCAGCGATTTGTTGAGCCCCAAAGGCGTTTTTGCTGCTCTCAGAGTTGCCAGTATGTTATAATGTAACCAAAAAGTTGGACCCACGTACACACAGCAAACACACTGGAAATGCAGGCTGACAAAAGGTCATTTATTCCAAACTGAAAGGCTGAAGTTGAGCAGGGCAAGGCGGACCAGAGTGGCTTGAGGACAGGAGCTGGGCGTGGAGACGGTGGAGACGGCAGGAGAAGGTGGATCTAAGCACAAAAAAACACAGAGTCAGTACGACAAACAAACGGTCAAAAAGCTTTCAAAGAGCAGCCTGGTCGAAGAGCACATGTGGTGAACGGACGAAATGGGAGGAATGACCGTCTCAACCGGGCTTTTATACAGAGCAGAGTGTAGGTGGCTTGATGAGCTGATGAGCGGCAGGTGTGCAGGCTTGTTCTGAGAAGTCAGCAAGGCCACGCCCAGCTCCTACTGACACACAAAGAGAGAACATACAGGCACACAAGGGAGGGGAAACACAGGGAAACACGGGGCAGCCAGACGAGGACCCTGACACAGTATGCGTTTGACTGTATTAAAGCTTTGTTGACTAATGCCCCTGTACTTGCTGCGCCTGTTTTCGACCGTCAGTTTAATCTCTCTGTTGATGCCAGTGACGTGGGAGCGGGTGCTGTCCTCCTCCGAGAAGGAGACGATGGGGTGGAACACCCGGTCTCGTATTTCTCCAAGAAATTCACTCGGCATCAACAGAAGTATTCTACCATCGCAAAGGAGGCTCTCGCCCTCGTTCTCGCACTCACACATTTTGAAGTTTATGTCGGCTCTGCAAATACACCGACTGTCGTGTACACTGATCACAATCCTTGGTTTCTCTTCTAACAGGCCTTCCTCCTCTGACCTTTACGATATTGATGATATTGATGATATTGATGATGCTGATCAGGATATTCATGATGATATTGACCTCGTTGATGATGATGCTTCCTTACGCCCTGTGCACTTCCTGTCAGCACCAGTGTCCGGTCACACTTGAGGGGTCGTACGACATAATAACGTGGTAATAATGTCTGTAACCTGAGTTATTGATTTGTTTTTTACTTACATAATGACTTTACGTTTTATTTCAAAGAAAATGAAGAAGGATCTGCAGTGAGGAGCCTTGTGAGTGACTTTATCCACCAATCAGCTGCCCTGGAAACACGTCACAATAAAACATTAGTGGTGCTGATAAGAGATCATGTCTCTCCACATTTCACCTTCAGTTCGGCCGAGAACCGCGAGCAGCTCGCTGTAAAAACAGGCGAGCCTCCTATCTTCTAGATTTGCTGCGTGATAAACGACTCCCAGCCCGACGTCCTCCTCCGTGCGCTGCATTGTTTACAGTCCAGTCAGCAGCTCGAGAAGCGACCGTGTGTTCAGATCAAAGGTAAATTCTCCCTCCAGATGTGTCTGCTAAATAAACGCTGTCATCTCTCGGTTCGTCCCATCCCCCGGAGGAGCGCCCGTTCATCTGTCTGTGCTGAGTCTCAGTCTCACTGTAAACAGGAAGTTACACAGAGGCTGCACTCTGGCTTACTTCAGAGGCGGAGCCATCGTTTATGATGCATTTGAGGAAGTCGGGAAATCTAAACGCTGATCAGCTTTTAAGACACAGCATCAAGCAGATTTGTCTCTAGTTGAATGTTAGCTGTAGCACAGATTGTTAGCTGTTAGCCTGCAGCTGTCTGTTTATAGAGATCAATAAGAAGCTGAATGGTTGTCAGATGAAGCTGACGGGAGTCATGATGTCATCACGGTGGATTACGTTCGCCTGTTTTTTTTACTTGATGTATTCTCAGTTAACTCTGATGTGTTTTCATGTTTTTTCTAACCCAGTCTATGTGTCTGTTTTCTGAAGGTTTTTTTCTCTTACTTGGCTGCAAAACAAATTTTCCCCTCGGGGACAATAAAGTTGAAGTTTCCTGCATTCACTGAAGCCTGCTGACACGTGATTGGTCAAAACTACTCCGACTACAGGCCAGAACACTTCCTGTACTAAAATCCGGTGGTGCGCCTGATTCTACATTTTGATGTAGCGTTTGATTTGTACACGAGACGAGTAGAGAGCATGTTGTGTTTTGTATGAGCAGGCCTTGAGCTGAGCTGTGACATCATTAAGTTTCCATCAGCGTTGTGACTTTGATCCAGCCGCACATCTATTTGATCTTTTGACCTGGATGATGTTTGTATGAGTTTCTGACCTTTATTGTTTCTCTGTATCTTGATCATTTTGTTCTCTGTGTGGAGCAACAATAAAGCTGCTGACACAAATACACATGAATATTATATTACAGTGAAGAAGTGCTGACAGCAGGAGTGACATGAATCCATCAGTTCAGTGTGTCTGTGACTCTGGCTGAGTGAAACATGTGAACCTGGGCTGTGGTTTACTGCTCTCTTCCTGTTACTAACTCATCTGTTGGTTTTTGTTCAGGCTGCTCGCATCTTTTCTCACTGTGGGGAGCACGCTTCAAACAGGAGCAGTAATATGAGGCTGAATGAGAGAGTGTAACGTTCTGGAGCTGCAACTCACAGACGTTCTGTTTATACACAGCTGAGAAATCATCTTTCTGAGTATGATTGTAGCTTTTATCTATTTCACCAGTACTTTTGTCAATATCCAGAATCACTCTGAATGTTTCTGTGTCTTTCTTCTGGTACCAGAATATGTAATCATAATCACACTGGCCGATGCCTCCACAGCTGAAGGAGACATTTTCAGCCTCTCTCCTGGTCAGTGTTAAATCCTCCTGAATCAGCTCTGCTGCCGTGGCAAGCAGCGCTGTGGAGAAAGAGACACAGGTGAAGGTTGGCGTTTGATACAGGTAGAGTCTGTGGGCTCCTGATTGGCTGGAAACACTCACCTGAACACAGACAGCACAGGGCAGCAGCTGGGAGGAGACGCATCTTGTGCAGCGGTGTTTCCTCTGGGGAACCTGAGGAGAAGTGGCGCTCTGATGCTGCTGAGGCCGAACGAGGACGAGCTGTGAGATCAGACGAGGGTCACGTGGTTTCTAACAGGACCTCAGAACTCCCATCAGCCCCTGCGGCGGACAGATAAGGCCGCTGCTGCTGACTGACGGCTTGGCTGAAGCTGTCGTGGGGTACACAGCACACAGTCAGCACAAAGATAACAACATTCATCATAATAACTTTCTTTGTTTAGTATTGCTGCTTTCCATAAAACAACAGTTCAGCCTCTATTGAAGGGTGTAAAATCACTACAGCTTCATTAGAATAAAGAGAAATAACACACTGGGCTCAATTTAAACACAATGATGGATTCAAGGCGAGAACATGCTGTATAGTTGTTCATGTTTACTATAGAAAGAATGAAAAGCTTCTATTTTGTTGTGCAGTTTGTCAAACTGAGACCTTCATTCTCCCAAACTCTGCTCTTCAAACGTCTCATGCTGAAGAAGAAGACGAGGGTTAGTGTCAGATGGGATCATTTATTACTGCCTCTATATATCTTTGTTGTATTATCAGTATTTGAATGTTTTCTCTGATTGATTCGGATGAAGAAGAACATGTCGCATTAAACATGTCTGATGTTACATGTGTGTTTGTGTGTCAGCTCGCTGTCACATCATCAGGTAAGCTCTCCCGTCATGGCTGAGTGATAGATTTGAATTTGCAGCTGGAGCTGACAGAAAGCATCAAGGAGAAAGACCACCACCATGTGGTTAGTGAGAGGAACTGCAGAGACACACAGAAGATGCTGATGATGGTCGTGATGATGCTCATATATGTTGTTTTTCTGGAACAACAAACACTCTGACATCTATTAATGTTTGTTATCTGTAATCAGCCATTGTTTGTCATTAAATTTCACCTCAACATCACTTGGCAGACCCATGCACGCAGCTGTCGCTAGCTACAAACTTTGTCTGCATATTCACACACCAGACTCCATTCAAAAATCTGTCATTTTAAGACCATGTGGATTATTGGTTAGAATCTTCCCATGCAGAAGGATCTAAAACTCATTTTTAACCACCAATAGACAAAGAGTCTTAGTTTGGCTGAAGATCCAAAAGTCTGTTAGTATTTAGTGTTTAGCTAGTTGAGGTTAGCTAATAACGTTCGATACATGTTCACAGACCAGACTCCATTCAAAAACCAGTCATTTTAAGACCATGTGGCTTAAAATCTTTCCATGCATGAAGAGCTGAAACACATTTTTGAACCATCTAAAGACACTTCATCTGGCTGTGGATTAAAAAAGTAAGGTAAGGTAAACTTTATTATCCCCGAGGGGCAATTCTTTTTACAGCCAGCAGGACAAAAAACACAAACAGACAAAAACACAGTCACACAGTACACAGTAATCACAGGTAAAAAACACATGCTACATGATCTCGATGAGGAGTCTGATGGTGGCAGGAACAAATGAGCTTTTAAGGCGGTTAGTCCTACACCCCGGCAGTGCATACCTGCGCCCAGATGGCAACAGCTTGTATGCCGCAAAGAGCGGATGGGTGCAATCGGCTAAGATAGCCTGTGCCTTTATAGTG
The DNA here is from genome assembly GCF_022749685.1 of Semicossyphus pulcher. NCBI lineage: Eukaryota > Metazoa > Chordata > Actinopteri > Labriformes > Labridae > Semicossyphus > Semicossyphus pulcher. Next base: position 30,304,901 of record NW_027211748.1, on the reverse strand, counting down.
GCTCTGGCTCTGTATAAAAAAGATAGGTCCTTAAGACTAACGCCAGCAATTTTACTGCACACTTTCACAATGTTCTCCATCCTCTTCCTATTTTTAAGAGAAAGAGACCCAAACCAACAGATACAAGAAAATGTTAAAACAGACTCAATAAAACAAGAATAAAACATTCTCATAAAACAGCTGTCAACATTAGAACTTTTCAGCTTACGATAAAAGTACATCCGTTGGTGGGCTTTTTTGCATATGGCGTCAGAGTTGGCATCAAAAGTCAGTTTATTATCAATAATTGTCCCCAGATACTTGTACTGTTCCACCATGTCGACAGCCTGGTTGCTGATAAAGGAGGGGGGACCAGGGGAAGATGCTCCTCTGAAATCAATAATCATTTCTTTGGTTTTTGTGACATTGATATTCAGGAAGGAGCGTTCACACCAAGAATTAAAACCAGTCAGTATGGGCCCATGCTGGCAGTCCTTATCATTAAGGAGAGAGACAACGACAGAGTGATCTTGGGGACAGGCACGATGACAGAGTTCTTCCAGATGCGTGGGACAGTACCCAGCTGAAGGGACTTCGTCAAAATAAAGGACAAAATAACAGAAAGTGGGTCGGCACAGTTTCTCAAAAGGCGGCCGCTGATATTATCTGGGCCGGGACTTTTCCTCTCTTTAACCCCTTTAAATAGTTTAAGAACAGAATCACACTCAATATGTATAGCTGGACTTTCTGAGGAAGCATCTTTAGCTACAGACAGTTCATGGCTAAAGTCATAGATATTAAAGCGATTATAAAAGACATTCAGCTCAGATAGAGCACTTCTTTTTATTCAGGGTTAATCTGTTTGATGAATCCTTTTATTTCTGTGAAGGTTCTCAGTCATCAGCGAAACGACACATTACCCTATTTAAAGAAAGTTATATCGTAATAACATATAACTGTGCTTCATTCTTCTCCAGTACATTGTAGGGTTTGTCCACAAAGCTCTGAGGGAGACACTCTGCTTGTCCCCCTTTCCTCCTGTAAGTGTTCACCTACCAGGCTAACCACACTTACCACCTGACCATGGGACCATGTTCCTGTTTACAGGCCCTAGTGGGGACCTTTCTTCTCAGGCACGGTCTTTCTAAACGTTTATCCCAAAGGAAGGCCCTCTACTTTCCCCCTTCTCCCATCATGAGTTGTTTTTCCTTCTGATTCTGTGAAAGTACTGGTAAAGGTGGTATACAGGGACCTCACGGGGGGCCGTTACCTGGCTAATGATGATCAGTTCTGCTAGGACAGACAGCTGCACGTCAGGTCAGTGAGGATGAGTCAGACGCGCAGTTACGCGCTAGGCATAGACGGATTATCATGACCACGGGCCCTGGACACAAACTCGCCACGGGCCCCTGCCTACACACGCAAACAGTGCGCACGCAAAGGCGGTCTTCCCATTACGCACATAACAACACCGGGCGACACACAACCTCACAACATTACTGTCCTTTTAGGTCTGTTTTGTTTGGCACCTGCCATGTACAGGACAATATACATATTATGGGAGAGACAGCAAGCTCAAATAGCCAGCCCTTGCAGTATTATGGAGTAAAACACACCTTAATTAAAATATAACCACCTAAAACAAGTCGTGAAAGTAATAAAGGCAACATGAATGAACATCAGTAAAGAGCCACAGCTACGACCACACAAAACCACAGTGAAACTACTCACCTAAACCATCGGCATTTTCCTGGCCTTCTTCCAGGAAAAGTCCTTGATAAGGTCATCAAAGTCCAACTCTCGGACCAGTTCGGCCTCTATGGCCATGAGCGACAAACTGTGAAGGCGTCTCTGGGTCATTTTTTATCCTGGCCATTTGAGAAAATGACCGTTCTCCCTCGCAGTTTGTGACAGGAAGCGTCAGATACAGTCTTACGGCAATGTACACATTAGGAAATGTTGACTGTAATCCACAATCCAGTTTTGTTGTAAGACATCTCGATGGAGGCACATTCTGTCCGTCTGATCTGATGAAAGATCTGAAGTGAATCAGTTCATTTCCAAGACTGCTGTCCAAGTCAGCGGGATAGGCAAAGGCAAGTGTGTTCGCTTTGTCCATTAACTCACGGTCAGATGTGTTTTCCGGCATGAAAAGAACAACAAACAGATCACACAGGTGCTTGTATGCATCAATTCTGTGGCTGAGACAGCTGACTAACTTATCGACACGTTGAATGTTTCTATTCGGAATTTGCTTTTCCCATCAAATGCCGCATCTTTTCCTGCGCTGTCATCCTCAAATCGTTTGCGCTTTCTGGTGCGCTGGAGGTCATATTTGTACGTCTGGCACACGCCTGGCACAGATAAGGCTTCCTTTTCAAAGTCTGTGAAAAGACCTCTCTGTGCTGATACAAAATCACGCAGAGATATAAGAAGGCGCACAGCTGTCATGAGCTCTATGTCCGCCTTTTGGAGCTGTGAACTTGTCAGTTGGAATCGAGTCAGAATGCTATTCCAGAAATTAGCCATGAATGCAGTTTCCAGTTTATTTAATGTTACAGCGAGTGTGCTGGCCTCACTTCGGGTGTCTCTTTTCTCAGTTTCATCTTCAGCTATGCTCTCTAATGCCTCCCTTATCTTAACGTAGTTTTGCCAAAGAGCTTTAGTCGAGTCAGCTCGGCAGCTCCCCCGAGTGTTTGACAGTGATTTTAATGTTAAGTCTATATGAATATCAGAGTTCTGAAGAACTCGCTCCCACCTGTGAGTGGAGGCAGCGCAGAATGTGTACAAGGATTGCAGTAAATCAAAATACTGTCCCACTTCTAGACTGCTTACCTCTATGCTGTTTACACCCACTACATTTAAAGAACGGGCAGCACAAGGCACATAGTGGATTAATGGGTTTCTTTGCTTCCAATGTGCCTGTAGTCCGTTGTACCGGCCCGACATGTTGCTGGCATTAGCGAATGATTGGCCTCTACAATTAGATAAGTCCAGCCCAAGATTCTCCACATGGCAGTCACACAATCTGCCAGACTTTGGCCTGTATGGCTCTGAACTGGCTCAGATGCCAGGAAACGCTCCACTATGTCGCCTTGCTTGCTAACAAATCTGAAGATAAATGTTAACTGATCAACATGAGAGAGGTCGGGAGTGGAATCTACAATGACAGAGAAATATTTTGCATCTCGGAGCTCTTCTGCAATTACTTGCCTGGTTTTTTCTCCCATCATGTCGATGAACTCCTCACATATTGTTGACGACAGATATGAGACGCTCCCTCTGCCCTTCTGACCATATGTTTTAATATGCTCGGCCAGAAATGGGTCAAATTGGGATATTAACTCTAATATCCCCAAATAGTTGCCGTTATGTGGCGATCCAAGGAGCTCGTCGTTCCCTCTGAATGCCAGTCCTCTTTCTCCTAAAAACTTGATCACTGCCACTACACGTCGCAGAACATCCCTCCAATATTCCCTCACATCCGAACTTTGCTTTCTCAGGGCTGAGTCGATTGTGCCAGTTCCACTCATCCTCTGCATCAGTGTCAGCGTGTTGGACGTATGGACTGGGCTCCTCTCATGTTCTGAAATGCGATGCGGATGTTTCCAGTCGCAAAAAACGTCCACAAATGCATTCTTTGTTGCCCTGAAAAGTCTGCATGCAAAGCAAAACACACGTCCAGTTGATGGTGAATACATCACCCATTCTCGTGGTGCTAGTTGTTCATTAGGTAGTCGACTGCACATCATGTCATTGGTTAATGAACGAACCCGACCACCTAGACCGCAGTCTCTTGTCGATGCAGGGTATTTTGCTCGTCTGTTGTGAAACGAAGAGGGCCCTCTTTCGATGAGAACACTCTTTACTTTGTCCCTGGATATATTTCCCCACAGCGCAGGATCAGTAGCAGTTTCACACCAGGAGTCTTCATCATCATCCCTCTGCTGTACGGCACTCTCAGGTTCGTTCCCGGCCGCTAACATCTCATCCTCCGCTGGCGATGTAAGAGGACTTAGCTCAGGCTGACCTGGCTCGGCCGCCTGGCCCCTGCTACTGCTGCCCGCCGTAGCACTGCCAGCATTGTCCGCTGCGGTGTCCGTAGGAGGCAGCGCCGCTCCACCACTACCAAACGTCTCCGGTGAGATTGGGCTAGCAGTGTTAGCATCCTGCAGGTCGTCCCGGTGAGTTGTAGTACTGGCACCGCTGCTATGAGTACCATCATCTTGCCTCACTTTTCTGGTGAAAAATGTTGAGATAGATGGAATTTGCTGCACCAAAGCGGCTCTTTGGCTTCTTTTTCTTTCCTCTCTTTTCATTTAGCTGATCCACTGAGCGCCCGCTTCTCCACTTTGAAATCGCGCTGTATGTTTGACCCCCAGCGTAGGTACTTACGTCATTGTGTCATCACACATTACTGATTTAATCTTATAATTTCTAAAACATTCCAATGATTTTATTATCATACATTTTCAAAACCACATTCATTCCAATATTTTTTTTAAATTGTACCAAAAAAAACCAACAATTCTGAAGGCCAAGGGCCCCTACTGGCTCTGGGGCCCTGGGCACACGCCCACTTTGCCCATGCGGTACTCCGTCTATGGCGCTAGGGTTAGGCTGCTGATCAGTGAATGTGTTCCCGTTATTAGTGGAACCTCGTCCCGGTGCTGTTTAACACTGTGGCCACATGAACAGACCGTTCGTGGTGAGGTTGTGCGTTTGGCGACAGGAAGAAGGATGCGTGAGTTTCGTTTCCTAAAGTTCCCGTCACGGGGCTGCTCACGCTGATTAAACATACATCTGAACACCTTTAGAAATGGTAGATGGCGAGAAACCCAGATGCAGCCCTCAAGTCTGTTTGTAGTCACTGAACCAAGTGTGGTAAAAGTAGGAGGAGTTTGTTTTGTAAAAAAAAAAAGAAAATAGACTTTAAAGTCCCAAATAATATTAAATACGTACATGAAAACACACCGCATTTATCTGGTTTCCTGTATTCTTTATATTAGAATAAATATCACAGAACAAAAAGTCATCACACTGTCAGTGTTTCCTAATATGGTGCATCCCGACTATCAGGGCAGGAATATGTCACATCTCCTCTGTGAAGCCAGTCCACCATCTTCTAAACTCAGATATCTTGATGCCATTAGAGGACAAAACCACTGAGTGAGGATATTAAAGGGAAAGTCTTAGATTACTTGCCCAAATATTCTTTATGGCTCAGACTCAGGTTGCTCTGTTCACTCACAGCTCCAAACAGGGCAGGTTACTCCTCCCAAAACACATGAAGGCCTTTACCTCATCTTCACTCCGATTTTGCACAAGGAACACATTAGTATCTTTAAACATCTTTTCCCTGCTAAGATGTGTTTCCTTACATTGACAATAGAGTAAATTGAGCTCGAGTCACGTTTTGATTAGAGTACCCCTTTTCATTCCTTAATACTGCAATATAATACTGATACCGCCAAAAGGAGAACAAAAACATGATATAAATTTGAGGTCATATCCCCCACCACATTGTTGAGTTATGTTTCATGTTTAAGAACTTTGCATTCAGAATTTAAAATAGACATGTTTGAGGAAAATGCTGGATCTGTTGCATTCATTGACGTAGAGGAGCGTCATTGGTTCCCTTTTGTCATCATTTTCTGTCGCTTTAAACTGCTCGGGTCAACTTGAGATGTTTCATTTGAATTTGAAAGAGTTTTTCATGAATCTGCTTCCCTCTCAAAGTGTACTAGATTGATGCATCTCCTCGGATCACAGGGTTAAAGTGTTTGGAATCCCCCCATCATAGTTTGACAAAGTAGGGGCCCCCAAACAGCATCTTGCATAGGGCCCCCACAAAGCTAGAAACAGCCCTGTTGGGGAGACACTCTGCTTGCCCCCTTTTGCTCCCTGAAGTGTTTATCTACCAGACATATGGGGACCAAGATTCCCTTAACCACCTTACAGGTACCATGTTCTGGCTTACCTGTCCTAGTGGGGTCCATGTCTTTCTCCTGTCAAGGTGTTTCTCAGGCAGGGTCTCTGTAAGTGTTGATCCCCAGAGAAGGCTCTTTCCCTGTTGGGGAGACACTTTGTTTGTCCCCCTTTCCCTCACCTTTTGTATCTCTCTTTCTTTCTGGGATCATGTTCTGGCTTACCTGCCCTTTTAGGGACCGCGTCCTTTTAACATCATGGGTCTTGTCAGGCAGAGTCTTTTTCAGTGTTTAACCTCAGAGAAGGCTCTCTTTTTTTCTCAGCGAGAATGTCCAATTATAAACTTTTATTTCCTTCTGTCTGTTTGTGTAAGTGTTGGTAAATGTGGTATACGGGGACCTTACAGGGGCCGTAACCTGGCAAACGGGGACCATGTTGTGCAACTCCCATGATATCTTCATCTCCCCTCATGGGACACCCTCTGCTTCCCCGCTCCCTGTCATGACCCTTATTTTCCTTGGAGACTGTAAGGACTGGTTAAGGTGGTATACAGGGACCGTTGCCTGAAACATGAGGAGCATGTTTTGTGACTCCAGTTCTCCCTCCATGTGTTTTCTCAAGTGGACTTTATCCAAGTTTTACTCCCCTGAAAATGCTCTCTTCCCTGAGAGGAGACCCTCTGCTCGTCCCCCTCTCCTGTCATGGCCCTTTTTTGACCGAATGTGTTTTTCCCAGAGAAGGAATCAGCCTTACGGGGACCATGTTCCCATTTAACTGACATTATGGGGACCATGGCCCAGTACTCCCATTCCCCTGTCATAGGTCTTCTCAGGTGAAGTTAATATAAGTGTTTATCCCCTTTGAATGCCCCTCTGCCCATCCCCCTCTCTGTGTCATCAGCCTTTGTGTGTGTGTGTGTGTGTGTGTGTGTAGCGTAAATCGGTCGATTAATTATTTAATAATTAATTAAACTCGTCATGGAATGCCTGCACTCTATATTGACGAGAAGTTAACTTTAAAGTTAATTAAAAGGCTTAACCTATCATAGGTATTTAACGGGGCACCACCCAATTTTGACAAAACAGGGAAAACATATAATTAGTTACCGAATTGTTTAATTCAGTCTCATAATCTGAAGCTTGCTACAGTTTAGAATTGAGTTTGTTTCGCGGTGTACAGAGGCTTAGTACTTCACACACACAAAGACACTTGAATCAGTACTTTATAAATGGAGAATTTATTGACTAATACTACTAAACATACATGAGATAACTAAATATGGTGATGAACGTGAAATGATTATAACAGGATGAAGATGATGAAAGATGGATTGAAACCTGCTCAAAGGAGTGAAGTGTAGCAGCTGAGATATTAGGAGGTATATCGCCCAAAACCTTATACTAACCTTCCTAACAAATCTGTGACTAAAGCATCAACCCCAATATACAGTAAAACCAAAGTTAGACCTACTCGGAGGGTGAGGAGGGTCAACCGCGTTGCTGATGAGGCGTGTGGAGAGCGTCAGGTTGGAGTGGTTCGGAGCTTCTGATGCCGGGGCTTGTACCCGGGTTCCCTCGGAGCGGCGGCGCACAGCCAGTTCGGTCTCTCTGGATAATGACGTGCCGGTCAGTCCCACGTTGCGGCCTGAGCCGGATGGAGGCTGAATGCGTCTTCTGGGTTCGGGACTGAGATTCTGTCCGAGCACCGGGGCTTGAGCACCGGGAGAACTAGAGTCTGTATTTTGAGCAGTTCGGATCTAATGCTGGAGCAATATGGACACGCGAGGTCTTCAGCACGGCAGAGTGCACGCAGGTTCTGGGCCTACTCGCGGGCAAAACTTAAAAAGGGGAAAGGGAAGAAGTTACGGAGGAAGGGGGAGGCGGAGGCGCTCGTCAGCGGCCGGGACGCAGGGTGTAGCACAAGGAGGGAAGAAACAAGAGAACGAGAGAAGTTGTCACCTCTCATTTAAAGGGTCTCCCCTCCTCGGGGGGGCGTCCGGGCAATGGCGCGAGTTTGACCACTCCTCATATCCGAGACTTTCTCTACTTATTAAACTACTTATTTTTACCCCAAAGTAGTTATCCTTATCCATCTAACCTCCCCACATGTATTTTCTCTGGATTCTCAGCTGCACATAGACTCCAAACACCACAGGATGAAAATACACAGAATGAGGTTACATGGCAGATTCCTGAGGATAAAAGTACAAGTTAATGATGAATGTCCAGATCAACACATAGCAACCTTCCACAGTCTTTATGCATTTCCGTGTGAATGTGACACCTGGATCTATATATATATATATATATATATATATATATACATATATACTTGTAGGGCATATATGTATTCACAGACACACAACTTTGCTAAATTCATTAATAGATGTCTTGACTGAATCAACATCCCTTTGTCTCAGTCTCACCCCCCCTTCCCCTGCCTGTCTGCAGGTCCGGCAGAGAGAGGGGTGTTGGGGGGGGGGGGAACAAATGGATGCTCCAAAACTCTTTCTTCTCCCCAGGGCTCTGGAGTGTGAGTTGTTTCTGTTGATCCACCGTCCCTGGATCAAAGCATGTGGTTCCTTATTTCCCCACAGCTAATCAACTAAGACAAACATTAACCGACCGTAATCCCACGGTTTATCAGATGACGTCCTTCATCTGGTGTCTGTGGAATGTTGGTCCTGCAGACGAAGAGTTATAAAGTTTCCCCTGTGGACACAATCTTTAATTTATTGGTCCCCAGAACAGAGCTAGTGGTCTAGCTCTCTTCCTGGTGGGGTCAAGTGACCAGGTCAGGCCTGGATCAGGCCTATCCTGATACCACGCTACATGTGTGTGTTTGTGTGTGTACGTTACCCATGGATCTTCTTTAAGTCTTTAACACAACAGAATGGTATCTCACATATGAGACCCTCTGCTCTCTCCCCTCTCCTGTCATTGGCCTTTTTTCCACTCCCATTTTTTGTATTTATCCACCAGCCTTACAGGGACCATGTTCCTGCTTACCTGCACTAGTGGGGACCATATCCTTTCCCATCAGGGTTCTTCTCAGGTCAAGTTTTTCCAAGTGTTTATTTCCAGTGAAGACTCTCTCCCTTTAGGGAGGACCCTCTGCTGACCCCCCCTCTTTACGACCCTACATGTTTATTTCTGTGCTGTGCACATGTTCAGTAACTCTGTTGTACTGTGTTGTCTTTTCAATGCAGGAATAAAATAGTTTCACAATATAGAAATCTAAGTGTTCTTATTTCCATTATAGTAGAAAGAGGAATGTGAAACCCTGAATAACCATCAGCAGTGATGCAGTTCGTTGTTGCAGCCACTAGGGGGCGGCAGTGTGAAGGTTTTCTTCACAGCAGCACAGAACAGACAGAAGTACAGTCTTACACACTGTACGAGCTGATCACTACAGTGAACAATAAAACGATCATTGTTATATAATATGTAAATCTTTAAAGATAGTGGAAACTATAATATGATAAACAGGAGATAGTTAACTTTACCAGTCAGTTCTAAAGATGAAGTAAAAATATAAATAAATAAAGCTGCTGACTTTTTTCTGCTCTTTATTAGGCAACTGTTAAACCTGTTGATTAATAACCATAAATAAATAGTTAATTTTCCCAAACAAGCTGCAGTTTGTTGTTTTTCTTTTGTATCACAGAAATTACAATTTATTATTCTTTAAAATTAATTGTAGAATATGTCAAGTAAAGTAACTGCAGACAAAATGAACATTAATGATCACACACTCTTTTAAAACATTTTAAACTGATTACCCGGCAACTAAGAACATGTTGAAATCTTGTTGGAAAAATCTATTCAAACTCATATTAAACTGCAAATGTTGAAAGTATTCTTTTAATATTTGAACAGCAAAAAAATATTCTGACTTGACCAAAATTTAGGCAGCACAAAATAAAATATGGGAAATATAATATGATGAAACATACTGTATTGTATTGTTTCGAATGATTTAATTTAATATCCTAATTACTTATCTTGGCCAAACAAATTTAAATGATAAATTATCAATGTAAAAAGAACAAATATATATTTATGCAGTTTCATAGACGTATATTTAAAGCAGAAGTGGGATCATAAGTTCAGAATTATTGTTTTTATAGCAGTTTACAGTGTGAAAAAAATGTGTGATCCAAAACGACAGATATTATAAAATAAAAAAAAAGTGTGAAAAAATATTTTATGTTCCATAAAATATAAATGATTAAATGAAGAAACAGACACTTTAAAAAATATATTATTTATTTAGCAGTTTTTCAGAAGGTAAGTGTCATCTCTACAAGTATGGGTCAAAAGAACAACAACAAGAAACAATAAAAAGAATAACTGTGAAATGAACAAGAAGATGAAGGTTAGACAATGAAAGTAAGCATACAAAAACATATAGTTCAACATAAAAAGTAACAATTACAATAATAATGCATGTGGGTCTAGTCATTCATATAGATATAGGCACGTATGTATGTATTATTCTTTAATCCAGTTTTAATGATTAAAACTTTACTATGAAACAAATGATGACGTTAATTCAACTTTTTGTTTAATTTTAGGATAATTATTACAAAAGGGAAAAATATATAATGTAACCTTTAAGTCTCACTTTAATTTATATTGATAATGATCTTTATTTTAGTAATAAAACAACAGTTTTTGGACGACAGTGGAGCTCTATGGCACAGAGGAAAGAGATTCATCTGGCTGTGATACACACTTAATACTGTCAGTGATTTTGATGATGCAAAATATGTATATAGACTAAATATTATCAGCATCATTCTTTAATCCTTGTTTAATGATAAAAGGGGATGTGAGGAGTATCAATAAATTAAAACCCAGGAAAAAGAAAAGAGGATCAAAGCATCAGCAAATTTAAAGGAGTTTATTTACAAACTGAAGCAAAAATAATTTATTAAACAACTGAAAACAAACTTCTATAACTAAAAACAAGAGAGAAGTTGATCCATCTTGTCAAACACAATTCAACCAAAGAAACACGAAGGCCTTGAACACACACTCCTTCCACAGACGGAGTTAAACTATTACAATCGATGTCTGACCCACACACACACACACACACACACACACACACACACCATATATATAATGTTACCTTTAAAGTCTCACTTTAATTTATATTGATGATGATCTTGTTATGTGTCAGATGTGTTGCTAGTGATAAGTTGTATTATTTAAGGACAGTTAGGACGATGTCATTCATTTTGTTTAACATTAGAGTTTATTGTAAGTCTCATTTCTTTTAGTTTCCTGTTTGCACTTTGAGTTTCTGAATCCAAAACGAAACATGAACACCAAGTGTAAACTCTGAGGTGAACCTTTGAAATCGGAGAAATATCCATAAATAAACTCCACAGACGCGGCCTCCAGGTGGGTCGTCACTGTTTGTCTTTGGGCTCAGTGGGAAAAAGGGTTCCTGAGTGTGTTCAGCAGCAGACATGAATCTGCCTCAGTGGTTATTAGGACTCATAAAAAACTGTTTGCAGCTAATCGACACTTCCTTCCTGCAGCAGACGGGCTGTGTGGGTTTCTGCTCTGCAGCTTTCTCACCGTTAGCTGAGGTTATTCACATCAACAACAGGACGACAGTTTAAACCATGGACTCTGGTTAAAGCATCATTCCAGGAACTTGAGTTTGATTTCCGAGCTCAGCACAAACTGTCTCAGCTTTTTATAATCTGTGAGAGAAACATTTCAAACTGTGAACTCAGAGCTGAGAAGCTGAAACAAAAAGACATGTTCAACCTGCAGTCTGCTCTTAATCTGTTTAGAGACCTCACACTAATTATTGTAGTGATAATTATTTTAGTTTGTTTTGTTGTATTGATTCTGTAAGTGTCAGAGTTTAATGACTGATCCCAACATAAACAAAACAACATATTAGAACATGTGGGAAAAGATCAAAGCGTGCAACATCAATAGACACAACAAGTTATTTATTTATGAATAAAATGACATCAGCATCATTCTTTGATCCATGTTAAGTGACAACAACTTTATTCTGTAACAAATGTTAAAAAATAAAATTAATTAATTTTTATCTTAGGATAACTTTCACATTATGTTTATTTCATTTTTAAAAGGTTTAAAATCTGAAATTAAGAGTAAATTATATCATAAATAACTCCATAATAATGTTTTTCTACATTGTATTACTTTATTGATTAACTTATTGTTACATTTCTTGCACCGTCATGAATATTAGTTTACGTATAATCAGCATCTATACCAAAAAATTATCACACCCATCATTTCAACAACATTCAGACTTCAGTCCGACTGATCAAGTCGCTGTGTAATTATTTTATAGCAGCTGTAGCTTCATAGCAGCTCTGCTGTTTGTTGTTGTATATAAGCAACAGTGTCATCGGCGTAGAGCTTTACTTTCACACTGACACAGTTATGAAAAGGGGGCACAGTGAACATGGTGGCACACCCAAACCAAGTCACATGTATGTAACAGCTTAATGTTCATGTTTGCGAATATTTGTCTGACTGTGTCGTTCTTTCCTAGTGGTATGCTTCTATTCTTATAAACACATATATGTACATTCATTCTTGGTGCTGAGTAAGCGTATATTGAGAGCTACAAACAACCAGAGTCAAATTACTTGTAGGTGTGAACGAACGCGGCCAATGAAGCTGATTCTGAGTTTTTTGCTGTGAAGCCAAAATGAAATGAAAGATTTGTATGAAACACAAAACTGGGATTTTTCAGTTTATTGAGAAAGTTACAGAGAATAAAAAAAGAAACTGCTGCACTCTGAATATTGTATTAAATAGAAGATGAATCATCTATTATACAAATAAGGCATTTTTTTTACACGTTTAACTGCTGATGAAGCTTTAAATGAGGTGAATTGATGAGATTTGATTGTGAGAAAGGTCGAGCAGAAAACAGTCAGTCAGCATGTGTGCTGTTGATGGACGGTCCCTTGTTTGTGAGGATCCTCAGCAGACAGAGTCCACAGCAGTACACCAGACTCTTCACTATCAGCACCGTGTACAGCAGCACAAGCAGCTTCACCTTGTATTGAAACAGGGAAAGTGCCGGAACCTCTGACACAGAAAGGAGGTAAAAAAGAAGAGTCATTCATCTGCTCACCTCTTTTCTTTGACAGCATCTCCACAGACAACAAGCCTTCCTTACCTTGTTCTCTTTGGGCCTCCACTGTGCCCCCCTCGTGCCGCACAGAGCAGAGGTATTTATATGTGTAGAAAACGTCTTGATCAATCACTCTGATGGCGGCAGTGCGTCCCGACTCTCTGAGCTCCAGCTGCTCTCCCTCAGAAGGGGGCAGCTCCTCCAGAGGACCGTCCTCCGCTCGTCTTCTCCAGGAGATCTGGACCAGAGGAGGAAACATGGCTGAGGCCACACACAGCAGGGATCTCTTCCCCTCCAGCTGGGCTGTGGGTGCTGCCGGGTACACGCTCACCACGGGCTTCACTACCTGCTCGTCTGAAGCAGCACACACACACACACACACACACACACACACACACACACACAGTACAGCACTAAGGTCAGCACATAAACTGTGTTCACCTGCATATCAAACAGTTATCTGCTGATGTCATTATACAGGTAACACATACACATGAAACACAATTGTCATTGTCATTATTACAATATGAACAGCTCGTTATATAAACTCTAACATGTACTCAACTATAAGCACTGAAAAAAACTGATTCTGAATCATTTTTAATAAAAATACAATAAATAAATTAACATGAGAAGTTCAGATTTATTAAAGACAGACAGGAACAAAATAACAATATAACACAATCAGCTAATATACCTTTATACAATATAAAATACTTTGTATTAATGTTAATGTAATTATTATAAGTTACATATTTACATTCACACTAAATACAATCAGCATTTTAACAACATTATGTATAACTTATTATAGATTTATGATCATGTAATTTACTCTCATTGTTGAAGAATCAAATCAATAAAACAATAAGTTAAAAGTGTTTTTAATCACAATTTAAAATTTAGACTCAAAACTTCAATGAAAGTTTGGATGTCAAATAATAAAAAATACAGATATTATATAAGATAAAATATTATTGATCCCAGAGCAGAAGAACCAAATATTATAATAATATATAATAAATATAATATTGTATGTACTGTTAAATAATCTAATGTGTGTAAGAACTAATATAAATTATAATTTACTATCCAACATATATTTACTGTTCTATATATTTAAGATACAGACATGTTTCTGTTTGAGCCGTTAAACATCATCCTGTTAATTAAATAATAAAATACACATTGGAATACATTAACAGTAAAAGTATAGTAATATTATATTAAATATCTTTCTGGCTAATTATATCAATAAATCTTCCACTTAAAGACGCATGCACGATCATATGAGACACAATTGTCATGAGGTTCATTTTAATGATTAAACATGATTAAATATTTAAAGTTATATGGTTTTAAAAATATAATAAACTGATAGATTTCAAAGTTTGTAATTTCATACATAATCTTGTTTTCACAAAACAAGCTGAGTTACTGAGATGATCAAACACAGTTTATTTGTAACATTATATATATTAACTTTACACACTGCCTTATACTGTTCATTGGTAAATAACTCTTATGTATTTAACTCTTTTGCATCTTTTTTTGTATTTAACTTTATTCTGCCAATTCTATTTAATTCTGGCATTCATATTTAAATCCCCGTAGATCCACTTCTCAGCATTTCATCTTTGTCTCTTATTGTTTTGTATATAGAATGCACATGTTGGACATTTTTCTGACTTCTATTCTATGCCATATATTTCCCTTTGCTGTCTCTGTGTCAGAGCGACTGTAACAAAGTGGGGATTAATAAAGTATTTCTGATTGTGATGAAACCTTTTCTTTTAAACTCAGGTTCATCCAGTGCAGAAATGTAGAATAACTTTAGATGTGAATTTAAATTTAAATCGATATTTTAAGGGATCATGAACCTTTTTAATGTTATCACAGCTGTGTGGCTGAATTGTCTGCTAAATATGAAAACAACAACAACATGTAAAGACTGAAACACAGAAAATAATAAAACAAAAAACTGAAGTTATGAATGTTTGTTCTTACCTGTTACAATCAGTTTAGTTCCAGAGCCAAAGATGCCGTAGTAGTATCCTCCTTCCCACAGTGAAACAGACTGATACAAAAACCTGTGTGCTGCTCAAAGTGTCTGCTGACATGAACGAGTCCAAATGATGAAGCAGGATCATATTTCTGCTCTGTGATGTGTTTTTATCTGATGTAAGACACTTTATTTACTGTGCAATATATATTATCTACTGTGCAACATTTTAATGTGCAATATACACACATTGTTTGACTTGATGCATGTTTATATGTTACTGTGGTGCCTGAATGTCGCTCACTTAAGGTGAAGCATTCCTTAACTTTATTGTACATTGTATAAAGACAATAAAGGTTTTCTATTGTTCTTTATTCTATTGTAAAGTTCACATCAACATGACTGTCTCTTCTGTTAGTGTCTCTTTAGACACCAGCAGTGTTGCTCTGTGGAAGCTAATGTCTGTCTGTCCACGACTTTAGTCCACATGGATCGGACCTGGACCAGAGGATGGATGGATCTGTACACATTCTTGGTCCCCTGAGGATTCATTCATTCATTCATTCATTCATTCATTGGTTCACTGTGTGGATTCTGACGTTTCCTTTAGCGCCACCAGCAGGTCAGTGTTTTCAGCTCAGAGTGAAATATCTCAGCTGTTGGATGGATGAACATTTAATGTGATCACACATTCATGTTCCCCTCAGGATGAACTGGACTCTAATTTTTCTCTTCATTCATCTTGTTTGCTCTGTTTTGTTTACCATGATATTAATTTCAATTTGTGCTGCAGCTGCAAGAATAAGTTTCAAGTTCCCTTCAGTAACAAAACATGTGAGCAACAAATGAAGTGACTGTAACACACAGATGTAATCCTAGTCGGATCTGTCGTTCACTGATGATGCAGCAGTGATATTATAAACCTGAGTTTGTGCGTTTCCACAGGCGGGGATCTGTCAGCTGCAGCTGAGTGGACTTTAGTCTGGATTATGAGTTCACTTCTTTATATCTGTCTGATATCAGAGTTTGCTCTGAGTCTGTAAAATATGACCACCTGCTGTCAGAACACTTGTTCATGTTTGTGATTGGTCATATGCTGCAGACTCCGCCCCTTTATGTGAATGAGCTCACAGAAACACTTTGGTTGACTTACTGAGCGTGCTCATCAATTAGTCTGAACCCGTCGGCCTCGCTGGTCACGTGTTGTCGAGAATGAGGATTCATTCAATCCAACCAGCTCCTCACAAGGACTTTAATGAACAGCTCATCACTAAAGGTGGATGATTGTCACATGACGAGGGGAAAGGTGTTCAAAGGGGCCGCTTGGTCTGCTGGGAAAGGTATCCCAGCATGCTTTGAGCAGCCAATCAGCTGCTTGCAATACACAATCAGTGGGAGTGAGTTTGCTTTCAGTGCACACACGGCCTCACCGAGCTGATAACCAGCGTGGCGACCTCCTTTGTAAGGGTTACTGACTCGTGATAAACAAAAGGGTTTGGGTATGTTGAACTTGTTCTGTAGTTCAGGCCTCAGGGCACCTGGTGGGCGGAGTCAGGTCATGAGGAGATCAGGCTCACCTTGCTGCTCACCATTGTTACGTGCCGGCCGCTCTATTGCTCTCTCTCTCTTCCTCTCTGGTTTTCCCTCTACCTGTCAGGTAACAGCAGAACACCTGATCACCAGCCATAGGACCGCCTCCTCATCAGAGGCGGTGGGGGAGTAAGAGGAGGCCAGTGGAGAAGGAGGAAAGAGAGAAGCTGAATCACACGTCCAGGCGCAGCTCTGGGGGAAATCTTTCTTTTTCCTCACTTCCTGTTTTTGTCTCTCTTTCCCATGCTCGGGTTAGCGTGCTGGGTTTTGTTATTTGGAATCTGATATCAGATGATCATATTGATTTACTCTCTTTAACTGAGACTTGGCTGTGTCAGGAAGAATATGTCAGCTGAAATGAATCCACTCCTCCCAGTCATCTTAATACTCATATTCCTCGAGACACTGGTCGAGGTGGTGGAGTGGCAGCTATCTTCAGTTCTAGTCTTCTAATCAACCCTCGACCCAAACTTAGTTTCAGCTCTTTTGAAAGCCTTGTTCTGAGTTTTTCACACCCAGCCTGTAAAACTTTACAGCCTGTTTTATTTGTGATAGTATACCGCCCTCCTGGCGCATACTCTGCTTTTCTAACTGAATTCTCAGAGTTTTTATCAGATTTAGTCCTGAGTTCAGATCAAATAATTATTGTAGGGGACTTCAATATTCATGTAGATGTTGATAATGATAGTCTTAGCATGGCATTTATGTGCCTTTTGGACTCTATTGGTTTCACTCAAAGTGTAAACCAGCCTACTCACCGCTTTAACCACACCCTCCACCTTGTTCTAGCTTATGGCCTTGAAACAGAAAACTTAATTGTCTTCCCACAAAATCCTCTTTTATCAGATCACTATTTAGTAACATTCGATGTCCTATTAACCGACTACTCTCCAGTTAACAAACATGTCCTCACAAGATGTTTGTCTGACAGGACTGTAGCTAAATTTAAGGAAACAATTCCAGCTGCTTTTAATTCTTTACCACATCTGTTTACTACAGAAAGCTCTGATGCTAATGTTAGTCCCTCTCAGCTTGATCAGTTTGTTGATTGTCCTGCAGGTTTGCTGAGAAGTACTCTAGACTCGATTGCCCCCTTAAAAAAGAAGATTATTAAACGACAGAGGCTAGCTCCATGGTATGACTCAGAAACTCGTAACTTGAAGCAAATGTCGCGTAAATCTGAAAGAATGTGGCGATCCGCCAAAACAGAAGAGTCTCGTTTACTCTGGCAAAATAGTCTTAATAAATACAGGAAGGCCCTACGGCATGCTCGAGGTGTCTACTACTCCTCCCTCACAGAAGAACATAAAAACAATCCCAGGTACCTTTTCAGCACTGTAGCCAGGCTGACAGAGAGTCACAGCTCCACTGAGCCAAGTATTCCTATAGGCCTCAGCAGTGATGATTTCATGAGCTTCTTTAATGACAAAATCCTAAAGATTACAGACAAAATGTGTAACCTCCTGCCGTTAACTGGTGCAGATGTATCTTTGGAAACTGCTCAAAAACCTGATGTTTACACTGTTTTTCTCCAATTGACCTTCCTGAGCTAAATTCTCTGATCTCTTCGTCTAAACCATCAACCTGTCTTTTAGACCCGATTCCAACCAAGCTGCTTCAGGAAGTCTTTCCCTCAATTAGCACTTCTTTACTAGATATGATCAATGTGTCTTTATCGACGGGCTATGTACCCCAGTCTTTTAAACTAGCTGTAATTAAGCCACTTCTTAAAAAGCCTACCCTAGATTCAGGCACCTTAGCTAACTATAGACCTATATCTAACCTTCCTTTTATCTCAAAGATCCTTGAGAAAGCAGTCGCTAATCAATTATGTGACTTTCTTCATAACAACAGTTTATTTGAGGACTTTCAGTCAGGATTTAGAGTCCACCACAGCACTGAGACAGCACTGAGAGTTTCAAATGATCTACTTCCTGCTTCAGACAGAGGACTTCTCTCTGTACTCGTCCTGTTAGATCTTAGTGCCGCTTTCGACACGATAGACCATCACATCCTGTTACAGAGACTACAACATTTAATTGGCATTACAGGATCTGCACTAAGTTGGTTTAAATCTTATACATCAGATCGATCTCAGTTTGTTAATGTTCATGATGTGTCCTCTATGCACACTAAAGTTAGTCATGGAGTTCCACAAGGTTCTGTGCTCGGACCGATTCTTTTTACCTTATATATGCTTCCTCTGGGTAATATCATGAGGAAACACTCCATTAATTTTCATTGTTACACAGATGATACTCAATTATACTTATCTATGAAGCCAGACGAAACCAATCAGCTATCTGAACTAGAAGCATGCCTTAAGGACATAAAGATCTGGATGACTAGAAACTTTCTGCTACTTAATTCAGACAAAACTGAAGTTATTGTGCTCGGCCCAAAACACCTTAGAGACTCTTTCTCTAATGATATAGCTGCCCTAGATGGCATCAGCCTGGCATCCAGCACTACTGTTAGGAATCTGGGAGTTCTGTTTGATCAGGATATGTCCTTCATCTCCCACATAAAACAAATGTCAAGGACAGCCTTCTTTCATCTTCGCAACAAACATCAGACACATCCTGTCTCAACACGATGCAGAAAAACTCGTCCATGCATTCGTTACTTCCAGGTTGGATTATTGTAACTCGTTACTATCAGGCTGCCCTAATAAGTCACTAAAAACTCTGCAGCTGGTACAAAATGCTGCAGCACGTGTGCTGACAAGAACTAGGAAGAGAGATCACATCTCTCCTGTATTAGCCTCTCTGCACTGGCTTCCTGTAAAATCTAGAATAGAATTTAAAATCCTTCTTCTTACTTACAAAGCTCTTACTGGTCAGGCACCATCATATCTTAAAGAGCTCATAGTGCCATATTACCCCTCTAGAACATTGCGCTCCCAGGATGCAGGCCTGCTTGTGGTACCTAAAGTCTCTAAGAGTAGTGTTTGAGGTAGAGCCTTCAATTACCAGGCCCCCCTCCTCTGGAACAATCTACCAGTCAGGGTCCGGGAGGCAGACACCCTCTCTTCTTTTAAGAGTAGACTTAAAACTTTCCTCTTTGATAAAGCTTATAGTTAGGCCTGGCTCAGGCTGGGACTAGCCCAGAGTTACGCTGCTATAGGTTTAGACTGCCGGGGGGATCTGGCACACCAAGCTTCTCTCTCCCTCTCTCTCTCTGTCTCTGTCTCTCTCTCTCTCCCTCTCTCTCTCTCCCTCTCTCTCTCTCTGTCTCTCTCTCTCTCTGACTCTCTCTCTCTCTGTGTTTCTCTCTCTCTCTCTCTGTCTCTCTCTCTCTCCCTCTCTCTCTCTCCCTCTCTCTCTCTCCCTCTCTCTCTCTCTGTCTCTCTCTCTCTCTGACTCTCTCTCTCTCTGTGTTTCTCTCTCTCTCTCTCTGTCTCTGTCTCTCTCTCTCTCTCTCTCTCTCTCTCTCTCTCTCTCTCTCTCTGTCATATTAATGCAGCTCATTAACTCTGTATCTTCTGGTCCCATTAACATTACTAACCACATATCTTCCCGGGAGTTCTCATGCTCCCTTGTCTTGAAGGTTCCTGAGGATCGTTGCTGCAGACCACCTGCTGCTGTGGACCTGCTCGACTGCAACAACTACTAACATCAGCCTTCCCCATAGTATTATTATTGTTGCTGCTAATGCTAATAGTAGACCTGTTGACTTCAACTGTTACAATTACGATTACCTCAGCCTTTATCATTACTCTGCTTCTCTCGCTAATTTATTTATTTATTTGCTAATCTTCACCCTAGTCTACCACTATTATTGGCATTGTAACCATAAGTATGTGTCTGTTGTTGTTCATGTAACAAGGACATATGTTGTTGTGGTAACAAGAACATATGTTGTTGTTGCTCTCTTTGCCTGTCTCTATCCTGCATCTCCTTCTATCCCATGTTCGGCCCATCCAGTCTCTTCAGATGTTCAACATGAGTCTGGTTCTGCTCGAGGTTTCTGCCTGTTTCAGGAAGTTTTTCTGCCAATGTGCCGAATTGCTAAGTGCTACTCATGGTGATTCATGTTGGGCCTCTCTTTAAATAACTTAACAAATAGTCGGTCTAGACCTGCTCTGTCTGTAAAGTGTCTCGAGATAACCCTAGTTATGATTTGGCGCTATACAAATAAAATTTGATTGATTGATTGATTGATTATTTAAGTTTGGGTTGGAGCTCCCCGGTAGTTTAGTTTTTGAATTCTTATTTTGTTAGGTAGAGTTTCTTTGAGGGAGTGAAGGGGGATGGTCTGAGTGTGACGGCCAGCTGCATGGCTGGCTCAGTCCGTCCCCATCTTTTGTTCTTTGTGGCCGGGAGCTCGACCCTTTTTGTTTGTCACTCTAATGTTTTTCTACTTACAGGCATTTTGTTGCAATAAAATATGATTGTTTGACTTTGAGCTTTGGTCATGGTGTCCTTTATGTGTTCGGTCTCTAGAGCCGTTTTGTGTGTGTTACAGAGGCCGTAACATATTTGGGGGCTCGTCCACACCTTTTTTTCCACATTGCGTGGTTTTGTTTGTCGGCTCATGTAGACGCCGCATGCGCCGTCTCAGACAGAGACCTTGCTTTGCGACCCCGGTACGTTGTGTTCACCTGCTGGAAACAAAGTCTGTAAGAAATGTTCCGATTTAAAGAGTTGGAAATTGAAATGCAGCGCTTAGACATGAAAGAAAAAGAACTGAGCAATGAATTGGAAGTACTAAAAATGCAAGAGGAAACCAAGAGACAGCTTGAGCTCCAACAGTCTTCCTCACCGGCTGCGTCTCATTCTCAGTACGAGGAATTTGATATAAATAAATGTATCCGAGTAATTCCTCCATTTAATGGGAAAGATGTGGATCAATGTTTTACTCTGTTTGAACGTGTGGCGAAGACTTTGAAATGGCCTACAAATGTCTGGCCTCTGCTTCTTGAGCGTGTGCTTACTGGTAAAGCGCAGGATGCGTACGCGTCCTTACCGGCTGAAGTGAGTCTGGATTATGATTTGAGTTTGCGGATGAGTACGTCCTCACACACAGGGATACATTTGAAAGGTCCCATTTATCCACAGAGCGTAGTTTTCCTGTAGCCAAGTCCTTTGTCGTCAGCGAAGTGGAGCTCTGACGTGGAGGTGAAGTCTAGTGTTAAGGAAGGGGCTACGGATAAGCCAGTTTGTTTGTCTTGTAAGCAGCGTGGCCACACCTTCAACAACTGTTTTGTGTTGAATAAAAAGAACAAGTCCCCTGTTGTGGTTCTTTATATTGTCTGACTGTATGTCAGACTCAGACCGGGCCGTGGGTCTCTATAACTATATTAATAATACACACGGAGGCGAGGTAACTTCACGTGCTTTCTTTAGTGGCAGCTCAGCAACAAACAACCAAACATGAGCAATCAATCACAGCACCTGGAGTGCCGCAGGCTAATATAGTCGAGCATCGAACGCTCGATCAGATACACCACATCCCCCAAAGCAGTTAACCTGTTAGAAACAGAAACGTTCTTGTGAAAATGTCTCTGCTGTCGCGGCTCCGCTCAGCGATTTGTTGAGCCCCAAAGGCGTTTTTGCTGCTCTCAGAGTTGCCAGTATGTTATAATTAGGGCTGGGCAACGATTAAAAGTTTTAATCGCGATTAATCGCATTGTTATACGCAAAATCCAATAATGAATTCAAAAATAGTGTATAGCACAATTTTTATTTTAAATGTATTGCCATATGAACTAAAGTGCTATAACATTTGTTGTGCAAACACTTTTAACATAAACATTTTGTTTATACAGTAGCAGTTAAATAAAATATTTAGTGAAAATCTAAACTTAAACAAAAAAAACAAACTGCCCACAAAATCTTGAGCCACAATCAGAACATTAAAACAGGCAATTTCTGAGGTAACAGCAGAAACATTTTTCTGTTTTCAGGGAGCAGCATAACCACTCTATGTTCAGTACCAAATGTCCCCGTTAAAGTGAGGTGAAGCACAAAAAAAGTTCACGGCTGGCATTTACTGTGCAGGGGACTCGTCTGTAAAGTCCATGTTAATACTGCATTTCCTTTGCAGAATCTCAGTCAAAAAAAGAACAGAAAACACTTCAGTGCAGTTTGTCAGTTCCTAGAACTTGACTTTTTTTTTACTCCTCTGCACCAAGCCAGTTACTAAGACACACAAGATTATTCACATTTTCAGATGACAAAGAAGCTCTCTTCTTCTGGACAATATGACCAGCAAGAGAAAACAACCTTTCACAGGGAACGGATGTTGCAGGTGTGGCCAAGTACTTCTGTGCATAAGAGGCCAGCCTGCTGTGTGAGCCTGCATGTTTGGACCACCACTCTAATGGACAGGACTCTGAACTGATGGTGGGCTCTGCTCTGTATCGACGCACAACGTTCTCTCTGAGTCTTCTTCTTGTTCAGAATCAGACTCAGATGAAGCTGCCAATAGGGTTAACTTTTTCTTTGGTGGCTCTGATGCTTTTTCTTCGGAAGGTTTCTCTGCAACAACCATCTGTTCCTTGACCAAGTTGGTGACTGAGGCCCACACCTCTTTCCTCTCAGCTCTGGGGATACACTTGAGGTCCTTGAATCTAGGGTCCAATGCAGTAGCAATCTTCAGATATGCAATGTTAGAATTTCCCATGCGTGTCTCCAGGTCTTTTCTGAATGTAGACTTGAACTTGGCCACATAGGCAGGGTCATCATCTGAGCTCTCCATCACCCGGGAGAGATGGCAAAAAGCAGGCAGAGCCACAGAGCATGAGACATACTTTTGTCCTCCCAAAAGTTCAGTCAAATACCTGCAACAGAAAATCAATTCCACTTCAGTCCAAATAAATTCCATTCACTGTTACACAAAAAATATCCTCTACATATTCATGCTGCATTTACATATTGACACACACACACACATATAAACACACTACTTCTCTCTAACATGCACTCAGACAGGATAGTGAGAAATATGATATATAACATACCTGCAAGGCTCCAGTAGCATTTCCAACCTCTGCAGTTTGTCCATTTCAGCTGTAGCTGGCATGGCAATCTTGGTGTGTGTGGTGAGGACATCCCTCGGTGGCTGTTCGTTTCGGCGGATGCTTTTTATCATGTCCAGAGATGAATTCCATCTGGTCGGAACATCTTGCATAAGCGACTCCTTCTTTTGTCCATGTTCAACTTGTTGTTGCTCTAATTCTGCAGCATTAGCTGGACTGTGTTTAAAGTGCCCCACAACTTTTCTGTCGGCATTATTTAATTTATGAGTTAACGCAATAATAACGCATTAACTTGCCCAGCCTTAGTTATAATGTAACCAAAAAGTTGGACCCACGTACACACAGCAAACACACTGGAAATGCAGGCGGACAAAAGGTCATTTATTCCAAACTGAAAGGCTGAAGTTGAGCAGGGCAAGGCGGACCAGAGTGGCTTGAGGACAGGAGCTGGGCGTGGAGACGGTGGAGACGGCAGGAGAAGGTGGATCTAAGCACAAAAAAACACAGAGTCAGTACGACAAACAAACGGTCAAAAAGCTTTCAAAGAGCAGCCTGGTCGAAGAGCACATGTGGTGAACGGACGAACTGGGAGGAATGACTGTCTCAACCGGGCTTTTATACAGAGCAGAGTGTAGGTGGCTTGATGAGCTGATGAGCGGCAGGTGTGCAGGCTTGTTCTGAGAAGTCAGCAAGGCCACGCCCAGCTCCTACTGACACACAAAGAGAGAACATACAGGCACACAAGGGAGGGGAAACACAGGGAAACACGGGGCAGACAGACGAGGACCCTGACACAGTATGCGTTTGACTGTATTAAAGCTTTGATGACTAATGCCCCTGTACTTGCTGCGCCTGTTTTCGACCGTCAGTTTAATCTCTCTGTTGATGCCAGTGACGTGGGAGCGGGTGCTGTCCTCCTCCGAGAAGGAGACGATGGGGTGGAACACCCGGTCTCGTATTCCTCCAAGAAATTCACTCGGCATCAACAGAAGTATTCTACCATCGCAAAGGAGGCTCTCGCCCTCGTTCTCGCACTCAAACATTTTGAAGTTTATGTCGGCTCTGCAAATACACCGACTGTCGTGTACACTGATCACAATCCTTGGTTTCTCTTCTAACAGGCCTTCCTCCTCTGACCTTTACGATATTGATGATATTGATGATATTGATGATGCTGATCAGGATATTCATGATGATATTGACCTCGTTGATGATGATGCTTCCTTACGTCCTGTGCACTTCCTGTCAGCACCAGTGTCCGGTCACACTTGAGGGGTCGTACGACATAATAACGTGGTAATAATGTCTGTAACCTGAGTTATTGATTTGTTTTTTACTTACATAATGACTTTACGTTTTATTTCAAAGAAAATGAAGAAGGATCTGCAGTGAGGAGCCTTGTGAGTGACTTTATCCACCAATCAGCTGCCCTGGAAACACGTCACAATAAAACATTAGTGGTGCTGATAAGAGATCATGTCTCTCCACATTTCACCTTCAGTTCGGCCGAGAACCGCGAGCAGCTCGCTGTAAAAACAGGCGAGCCTCCTATCTTCTAGATTTGCTGCGTGATAAACGACTCCCAGCCCGACGTCCTCCTCCGTGCGCTGCATTGTTTACAGTCCAGTCAGCAGCTCGAGAAGCGACCGTGTGTTCAGATCAAAGGTAAATTCTCCCTCCAGATGTGTCTGCTAAATAAACGCTGTCATCTCTCGGTTCGTCCCATCCCCCGGAGGAGCGCCCGTTCAGCTGTCTGTGCTGAGTCTCAGTCTCGCTGTAAACAGGAAGTTACACAGAGGCTGCACTCTGGCTTACTTCAGAGGCGGAGCCATCGTTTATGATGCATTTGAGGAAGTCGGGAAATCTAAACGCTGATCAGCTTTTAAGACACAGCATCAAGCAGATTTGTCTCTAGTTGAATGTTAGCTGTAGCACAGATTGTTAGCTGTTAGCCTGCAGCTGTCTGTTTATAGAGATCAATAAGAAGCTGAATGGTTGTCAGATGAAGCTGACGGGAGTCATGATGTCATCACGGTGGATTACGTTCGCCTGTTTTTTTTACTTGATGTATTCTCAGTTAACTCTGATGTGTTTTCATGTTTTTTCTAACCCAGTCTATGTGTCTGTTTTCTAAAGGTTTTTTTCTCTTACTTGGCTGCAAAACAAATTTTCCCCTCGGGGACAATAAAGTTGAAGTTTCCTGCATTCACTGAAGCCTGCTGACACGTGATTGGTCAAAACTACTCCGACTACAGGCCAGAACACTTCCTGTACTAAAATCCGGTGGTGCGCCTGATTCTACATTTTGATGTAGCGTTTGATTTGTACACGAGACGAGTAGAGAGCATGTTGTGTTTTGTATGAGCAGGCCTTGAGCTGAGCTGTGACATCATTAAGTTTCCATCAGCGTTGTGACTTTGATCCAGCCGCACATCTATTTGATCTTTTGACCTGGATGATGTTTGTATGAGTTTCTGACCTTTATTGTTTCTCTGTATCTTGATCATTTTGTTCTCTGTGTGGAGCAACAATAAAGCTGCTGACACAAATACACATGAATATTATATTACAGTGAAGAAGTGCTGACAGCAGGAGAGACATGAATCCATCAGTTCAGTGTGTCTGTGACTCTGGCTGAGTGAAACATGTGAACCTGGGCTGTGGTTTACTGCTCTCTTCCTGTTACTAACTCATCTGTTGGTTTTTGTTCAGGCTGCTCGCATCTTTTCTCACTGTGGGGATCATATTTATAACAGGAGCAGTAGTATGAGGCTGAATGAGAGAGTGTAACGTTCTGGAGCTGCAACTCACAGACGTTCTGTTTATTCACAGCTGAGAAATCATCTTCCTGAGGATGATTGAAGACTTTACGTATTTCATCATCACTCCTGTCTATCATAAGAATCACTCTGAATGTTTCTGTGTCTTTCTTCTGGAGCCAGAGTACCCAGTTACCATCACACTGGTCGATGCCTCCACAGCTGAAGGAAACATTTTCACCCTCTCTCCTGGTCAGTGTTAAATCCTCCTGAATCAGCTCTGCTGCCGTGGCAAGCAGCGCTGTGGAGAAAGAGACAGACAGGTGAAGGTTGGCGTTTGATACAGGTAGAGTCTGTGGGCTCCTGATTGGCTGGAAACACTCACCTGAACACAGACAGCACAGGGCAGCAGCTGGGAGGAGACGCATCTTGTGCAGCGGTGTTTCCTCTGGGGAACCTGAGGAGAAGTGGCGCTCTGATGCTGCTGAGGCCGAACGAGGACGAGCTGTGAGATCAGACGAGGGTCACGTGGTTTCTAACAGGACCTCAGAACTCCCATCAGCCCCTGCGGCGGACAGATAAGGCCGCTGCTGCTGACTGACGGCTCGGCTGAAGCTGTCGTGGGGTACACAGCACACAGTCAGCACAAAGATAATAACATTCATCATAATAACTTTCTTTGTTTAGTATTGCTGCTTTCCATAAAACAACAGTTCAGCCCCTATTGAAGGGTGTAAAATCACTACAGCTTCATTAGAATAAAGAGAAATAACACACTGGGCTCAATTTAAACACAATGATGGATTCAAGGCGAGAACATGCTGTATAGTTGTTCATGTTTACTATAGAAAGAATGAAAAGCTTCTATTTTGTTGTGCAGTTTGTCAGACTGAGACCTTCATTCTCCCAAACTCTGCTCTTCAAACGTCTCATGCTGAAGAAGAAGACGAGGGTTAGTGTCAGATGGGATCATTTATTACTGCCTCTATATATCTTTGTTGTATTATCAGTATTTGAATGTTTTCTCTGACTGATTCGGATGAAGAAGAACATGTTGCATTAAACATGTCTGATGTTACATGTGTGTTTGTGTGTCAGCTCGCTGTCACATCATCAGGTAAGCTCTCCCGTCATGGCTGAGTGATAGATTTGAATTTGCAGCTGGAGCTGACAGAAAGCATCAAGGAGAAAGACCACCACCATGTGGTTAGTGAGAGGAACTGCAGAGACACACAGAAGATGCTGATGATGGTCGTGATGATGCTCATATATGTTGTTTTTCTGGAACAACAAACACACTGACATCTATTAATGTTTGTTATCTGTAATCAGCCATTGTTTGTCATTAAATTTCACCTCAACATCACTTGGCAGACCCATGCACGCAGCTGTCGCTAGCTACCAACTTTGTCTGCATATTCACACACCAGACTCCATTCAAAAATCTGTCATTTTAAGACCATGTGGATTATTGGTTAGAATCTTCCCATGCAGAAGGATCTAAAACTCATTTTTAACCATCAATAGACAAAGAGTCTTAGTTTGGCTGAAGATCCAAAAGTCTGTTAGTATTTAGTGTTAAGCTTGTTGAGGTTTGCTAATAACGTTCGATACATGTTCACAGACCAGACTCCATTCAAAAACCAGTCATTTTAAGACCATGTGGCTTAAAATCTTTCCATGCATGAAGAGCTGAAACACATTTTTGAACCATCTAAAGACACTTCATCTGGCTGTGGATTAAAAAAGTATTCAGGGTTAATCTGTTTGATGAATCCTTTTATTTCTGTGAAGGTTCTCAGTCATCAGCGAAACGACACATTACCCTATTTAAAGAAAGTTATATCGTAATAACATATAACTGTGCTTCATTCTTCTCCAATACATTGTAGGGTTTGTTCACAAAGCTCAGAGGGAGACACTCTGCTTGTCCCCCTTTCCTCCTGTAAGTGTTCACCTACCAGGCTAACCACACTTACCACCTGACCATGGGACCATGTTGCTGTTCACAGGCCCTAGTGGGGACCTTTCTTCTCAGGCACGGTCTTTCTAAACGTTTATCCCAAACGAAGGCCCTCTACTTTCCCCCTTCTCCCATCATGAGTTGTTTTCCTTCTGATTCTGTGAAAGTACTGGTAAAGGTGGTATACAGGGACCTCACGGGGGACCGTTACCTGGCTAATGATGATCAGTTCTGCTAGGACAGACAGCTGCATGTCAGGTCAGTGAGGATGAGTCAGACGCGCAGTTACGCGCTAGGCATAGACGGATTATCATGACCACGGGCCCTGGACACAAACTCGCCACGGGCCCCCGCCTACACACGCAAAGCGCGCAAAGGCGGTCTTCCCATTACGCACATAACAACACCGGGCGACACACAACCTCACAACATTACTGTCCTTTTAGGTCTGTTTTGTTTGGCACCTGCCATGTACAGGACAATATACATATTATGGGAGAGACAGCAAGCTCAAATAGCCAGCCCTTGCAGTATTATGGAGTAAAACACACCTTAATTAAAATATAACCACCTAAAACAAGTCGTGAAAGTAATAAAGGCAACATGAATGAACATCAGTAAAGAGCCACAGATACGACCACACAAAACCACAGTGAAACTACTCACCTAAACCATCGGCATTTTCCTGGCCTTCTTCCAGGAAAAGTCCTTGATAAGGTCATCAAAGTCCAACTCTCGGACCAGTTCGGCCTCTATGGCCATGAGCGACAAACTGTGAAGGCGTCTCTGGGTCATTTTTTATCCTGGCCATTTGAGAAAATGACCGTTCTCCCTCGCAGTTTGTGACAGGAAGCGTCAGATACAGTCTTACGGCAATGTACACATTAGGAAATGTTGACTGTAATCCACAATCCAGTTTTGTTGTAAGACATCTCGATGGAGGCACATTCTGTCCGTCTGATCTGATGAAAGATCTGAAGTGAATCAGTTCATTTCCAAGACTGCTGTCCAAGTCAGCGGGATAGGCAAAGGCAAGTGTGTTCGCTTTGTCCATTAACTCACGGTCAGATGTGTTTTCCGGCATGAAAAGAACAACAAACAGATCACACAGGTGCTTGTATGCATCAATTCTGTGGCTGAGACAGCTGACTAACTTATCGCCACGTTGAATGTTTCTATTCGGAATTTGCTTTTCCCATCAAATGCCGCATCTTTTTCTGCGCTGTCATCCTCAAATCGTTTGCGCTTTCTGGTGCGCTGGAGGTCATATTTGTACGTCTGGCACACGCCTGGCACAGATAAGGCTTCCTTTTCAAAGTCTGTGAAAAGACCTCTCTGTGCTGATACAAAACCACGCAGAGATATAAGAAGGCGCACAGCTGTCATGAGCTCTATGTCCGCCTTTTGGAGCTGTGAACTTGTCAGTTGGAATCGAGTCAGAATGCTATTCCAGAAATTAGCCATGAATGCAGTTTCCAGTTTATTTAATGTTACAGCGAGTGTGCTGGCCTCACTTCGGGTGTCTCTTTTCTCAGTTTCATCTGCAGCTATGCTCTCTAATGCCTCCCTTATCTTAACGTAGTTTTGCCAAAGAGCTTTAGTCGAGTCAGCTCGGCAGCTCCCCCGAGTGTTTGACAGTGATTTTAATGTTAAGTCTATATGAATATCAGAGTTCTGAAGAACTCGCTCCCACCTGTGAGTGGAGGCAGCGCAGAATGTGTACAAGGATTGCAGTAAATCAAAATACTGTCCCACTTCTAGACTGCTTACCTCTATGCTGTTTACACCCACTACATTTAAAGAACGGGCAGCACAAGGCACATAGTGGATTAATGGGTTTCTTTGCTTCCAATGTGCCTGTAGTCCGTTGTACCGGCCCGACATGTTGCTGGCATTAGCGAATGATTGGCCTCTACAATTAGATAAGTCCAGCCCAAGATTCTCCACATGGCAGTCACACAATCTGCCAGACTTTGGCCTGTATGGCTCTGAACTGGCTCAGATGCCAGGAAACGCTCCACTATGTCGCCTTGCTTGCTAACAAATCTGAAGATAAATGTTAACTGATCAACATGAGAGAGGTCGGGAGTGGAATCTACAATGACAGAGAAATATTTTGCATCTCGGAGCTCTTCTGAAAATTACTTGCCTGGTTTTTTCTCCCATCATGTCGATGAACTCCTCACATATTGTTGACGACAGATATGAGACGCTCCCTCTGCCCTTCTGACCATATGTTTTAATATGCTCGGCCAGAAATGGGTCAAATTGGGATATTAACTCTAATATCCCCAAATAGTTGCCGTTATGTGGCGATCCAAGGAGCTCGTCGTTCCCTCTGAATGCCAGTCCTCTTTCTCCTAAAAACTTGATCACTGCCACTACACGTCGCAGAACATCCCTCCAATATTCCCTCACATCCGAACTTTGCTTTCTCAGGGCTGAGTCGATTGTGCCAGTTCCACTCATCCTCTGCATCAGTGTCAGCGTGTTGGACGTATGGACTGGGCTCCTCTCATGTTCTGAAATGCGATGCCGATGTTTCCAGTCGCAAAAAACGTCCACAAATGCATTCTTTGTTGCCCTGAAAAGTCTGCAGGCAAAGCAAAACACACGTCCAGTTGATGGTGAATACACCACCCATTCTCGTGGTGCTAGTTGTCCATTAGGCAGTCGACTGCACATCATGTCATTGGTTAATGAACGAACCCGACCACCTAGACCGCAGTCTCTTGTCAATGCAGGGTATTTTGCTCGTCTGTTGTGAAACGAAGAGGGCCCTCTTTCGATGAGAACACTCTTTACTTTGTCCCTGGATATATTTCCCCACAGCGCAGGATCAGTAACAGTTTCACACCAGGAGTCTTCATCATCATCCCTCTGCTGTACGGCACTCTCAGGTTCCTTCCCGGCCGCTAACATCTCATCCTCCGCTGGCGATGTAAGAGGACTTAGCTCAGGCTGACCTGGCTCGGCCGCCTGGCCCCTGCTACTGCTGCCCGCCGTAGCACTGCCAGCATTGTCCGCTGCGGTGTCCGTAGGAGGCAGCGCCGCTCCACCACTACCAAACGTCTCCGGTGAGATTGAGCTAGCAGTGTTAGCATCCTGCAGGTCGTCCCGGTGAGTTGTAGTACTGGCACCGCTGCTATGAGTACCATCATCTTGCCTCACTTTTCTGGTGAAAAATGTTGAGATAGATGGAATTTGCTGCACCAAAGCGGCTCTTTGGCTTCTTTTTCTTTCCTCTCTTTTCATTTAGCTGATCCACTGAGCGCCCGCTTCTCCACTTTGAAATCGCGCTGTATGTTTGACCCCCAGCGTAGGTACTTACGTCATTGTGTCATCACACATTACTGATTTAATCTTATAATTTCTAAAACATTCCAATGATTTTATTATCATACATTTTCAAAACCACATTCATTCCAATATTTTTTTTAAATTGTACCAAAAAGAAACAACAACTCTGAAGGCCAAGGGCCCCTATTGGCTCTGGGGCCCTGGGCACACGCCCACTTTGCCCATGCGGTAATCCGTCTATGGCGCTAGGGTTAGGCTGCTGATCAGTGAATGTGTTCCCGTTATTAGTGGAACCTCGTCCCGGTGCTGTTTAACGCTGTGGCCACATGAACAGACCGTTCGTGGTGAGGTTGTGCGTTTGGCGACAGGAAGTAGGATGCGTGAGTTTCGTTTCCTAAAGTTCCCGTCACGGGGCTGCTCACGCTGATTAAACATACATCTGAACACCTTTAGAAATGGTAGATGGCGAGAAACCCAGATGCAGCCCTCAAGTCTGTTTGTAGTCACTGAACCAAGTGTGGTAAAAGTAGGAGGAGTTTGTTTTGTAAAAAAAAAAAAGAAAATAGACTTTAAAGTCCCAAATAATATTAAATACGTACATGAAAACACACCGCATTTATCTGGTTTCCCGTATTCTTTATATTAGAATAAATATCACAGAACAAAAAGTCATCACACTGTCAGTGTTTCCTAATATGGTGCATCCCGACTATCAGGGCAGGAATATGTCACATCTCCTCTGTGAAGCCAGTCCACCATCTTCTAAACTCAGATATCTTGATGCCATTAGAGGACAAAACCACTGAGTGAGGATATTAAAGGGAAAGTCTTAGATTACTTGCCCAAATATTCTTTATGGCTCAGACTCAGGTTGCTCTGTTCACTCACAGCTCCAAACAGGGCAGGTTACTCCTCCCAAAACACATGAAGGCCTTTACCTCATCTTCACTCCGATTTTGCACAAGGAACACATTAGTATCTTTAAACATCTTTTCCCTGCTAAGATGTGTTTCCTTACATTGACAATAGAGTAAATTGAGCTAGAGTCACGTTTTGATTAGAGTACCCCTTTTCATTCCTTAATACTGCAATATAATACTGATACCGCCAAAAGGAGAACAAAAACATGATATAAATTTGAGGTCATATCCCCCACCACATTGTTGAGTTATGTTTCATGTTTAAGAACTTTGCATTCAGAATTTAAAATAGACATGTTTGAGGAAAATGCTGGATCTGTTGCATTCATTGACGTAGAGGAGCGTCATTGGTTCCCTTTTGTCATCATTTTCTGTCGCTTTAAACTGCTCGGGTCAACTTGAGATGTTTCATTTGAATTTGAAAGAGTTTTTCATGAATCTGCTTCCCTCTCAAAGTGTACTAGATTGATGCATCTCCTCGGATCATAGGGTTAAAGTGTTTGGAATCCCCCCATCATAGTTTGACAAAGTAGGGGCCCCCAAACAGCATCTTGCATAGGGCCCCCACAAAGCTAGAAACAGCCCTGTTGGGGAGACACTCTGCTTGCCACCTTTTGCTCCCTGAAGTGTTTATCTACCAGACATATGGGGACCAAGATTCTCTTAACCACCTTACAGGTACCATGTTCTGGCTTACCTGTCCTAGTGGGGACCATGTCTTTCTCCTGTCAAGGTGTTTCTCAGGCAGGGTCTCTGTTAGTGTTGATCCCCAGAGAAGGCTCTTTCCCTGTTGGGGAGACACTTTGTTTGTCCCCCTTTCCCTCACCTTTTGTATCTCTCTTTCTTTCTGGGATCATGTTCTGGCTTACCTGCCCTTTTAGGGACCGCGCCCTTTTAACATCATGGGTCTTGTCAGGCAGAGTCTTTTTCAGTGTTTAACCTCAGAGAAGGCTCTCTTTTTTTCTCAGGGAGAATGTCCAATTATAAACTTTTATTTCCTTCTGTCTGTTTGTGTAAGTGTTGGTAAATGTGGTATACGGGGACCTTACAGGGGCCTTAACCTGGTAAACGGGGACCATGTTGTGCAACTCCCATGATATCTTCATCTGCCCTCATGGGACACCCTCTGCTTCCCCGCTCCCTGTCATGACCCTTATTTTCCCTGGAGACTGTAAGGACTGGTTAAGGTGGTATACAGGGACCGTTGCCTGAAACATGAGGAGCATTTTTTGTGACTCCAGTTCTCCCTCCATGTGTTTTCTCAAGCGGACTTTATCCAAGTTTTACTCCCCTGAAAATGCTCTCTTCCCTGAGAGGAGACCCTCTGCTCGTCCCCCTCTCCTGTCATGGCCCTTTTTTGACCGAATGTGTTTTTCCCAGAGAAGGAATCAGCCTTACGGGGACCATGTTCCCATTTAACTAACATTATGGGGACCATGGCCCAGTACTCCCATTCCCCTGTCATAGGTCTTCTGAGGTGAAGTTAATATAAGTGTTGTCACAGCCCGGCTCTTAGACTGCGACAAAAACGGGAGACACATGGGTATAGTAATCAAAGAATTCATTTATTTACAACATAAATAATGAAAACCAACAAAAACATGTAGATATGAATAATCTGTAAAGTCAGTCGTGTGGGGTGTGGATGGGTGTAAATGTGTTGCATGGATGTTGTTGTGTAAAAACAAAGAACAAACAAAAGAGCAACGCAGAGGTGTGTGGTGATAGGAGGTCTGCCCAGAGACTGACTGCTGCTGCTGCTCTGGCTTAAATACATGAGACACACCGGGCCCAGGTGTGTCCCATTCACCTGATTAGCCTGCCACCAGGTCTGCAGTCCTGGAGACAGAGAGCAAAACAGCAGTAGAGCCTACCAAGTAGAGGGGCCGTGACACCCCCCCCATAAGAACGGGGTCCTACCGGAACCCCGGCAGGAAACAACCAAAACCTTAGAGTGAACAAATAACTTTATAATAACGATAAGCAAATATTACCATTAATAAATTGTGCTCAAAACAAATTGAGTAAATAAACTGTTACCACGCTCCTGGGTCTCTCCAACACGGCCACTCTGCTCTACCTTTTACTCAGCAACTCCTGGCGCCTGGAGAAGCAAATTTAAGAGCTTGAAGGGAAAGCAAGAGGAGAAGGGAGGAGACCAGCAAGTTGGAAACAGAAAATCAAAAAACAAATTCAAAAGCATCGGGTTCTAGACCAGACGTGAGCGAACAAATATTTAAACTTTAAGAGCAATTCTTTGTTGTTGTTTTTTAATGCTCTGACATATGGTTATGCCAGCAATTCGCTCTCTTTTTAGGCTTACTGAATGAGGTTTGTGCCATTTTGCCTGTTCCTGTGGTCCTCGCAACAGTACCTGTTGAGGCCATGGAATATGCCTGAAAACATTCAGCCTGTTCTGAAAGACAAGGTGGGAAGGTTAGCACAGGCAATGAAGGAACATCAGCCCAGACACAGCTACCTGCCAAATCATTTCCCAGAATGACTGCAATACCCTCAATGGGCAGTGCGGGGCGCAAACCCATCTTGACCTCACCCCTCACCAAACCACAGTCTAGCACCAACTTATGCAGTGGAACTGGAAAAACTTCCATACCCATACCACGGACAGAGACAAAGTCCCCTGTTTTACTTTTGTTGGAAAATGGCAGAACTGAAGCCAAAACAAATGAATCCAAGGAACCAGTATCCCTCAGGATCTTAACTGGCACCTTTGCCGAACCACCAACCAACGACAGGAAACCATCAGACACAAACGGAAGGTAATCTGAAAGCTTTCCCTTACTACCCGTTTTCACATCTACCTGGCCACAAGACAGAGCAGAACTTGGGACAGTTCGAACAGACGCAGCCAGCGCTGAAGGTTTCACATACCCATCCCCGGTACGCTTGCTTTTAGCCCTTAAAACAGGACATTCTGCTTTCCAGTGCCCATATTCCTTACAATAGTTACACATTCCATCAGACTGACCTCCTGGAAGTCTTTCTGACCTAGCAGCCAGATCACCTGACCACTTTGCTGAATGAACCTTGACACCAGCATCAAAAGCCTTGGACTCAAAGTCAACCTTATGCGTCAGGACATACTCATCTGCAAGTGCAGCAGCCTCTGCAGCAGTTTTGACCTTGCGCTCATTTATATAGGTAGCAACATTGCTTGGCAGAGTATTTTTAAACTGTTCCAAAACTACAAGACTACACAAGTCATCAAATGTTTGTACCTCTAGAGCCATACACCACCGATTAAAATGAGTTACTAACTCCCTAGCAAACTCCATATTAGTCTGCTGACTTGACTTTTCAGACATCCTAAACCTTTGCCTGTAAGCCTCCGGCACCAACTCGTATGCCTTCAACACAGCATTTTTAACCGAAGAATAACTTTGGCTTTCACTCACAGGAAGGGAACAGTAAGCTTCTTGAGCCTTGCCAGTTAACACACATTGTAATAAGAGAGTACGCTCAGAATAAGGCCACTTTCTACTGTCAGCTACACGCTCAAACAATGAAAAGAAAGTGTCTGGATCATTCTCACAGAACTTTGGGACCAAACGCAAATTGCTCGCCACATCAAACCGTGGTGACAACTCAGGAGATACGGATGAAACATTAAACATAGAGTCCGCTGTGACCCTACCATCACGAATCAGACTTAGTTTATACTGCTCCAACTCGAGTGTTTTAAGTTCTGTCTCATGCCTCAGTTTTTCTACCGCCCATTTTTCATTCTCAACCTGTTGCTGAATCCTACTGTGCTCCATCTGCAACAACAGAAGTTCCTTTTGCTGCTCAAAAGTTAAGCTAGAACTCAAACCAGCAACACCAGAAACAGAACCAACAGGAGGCGCAATCACTTTGAGAACTCCATCTTCAAACAAATTAGCCTTCAAGATGGATTTTATGTTCTCCTTCATACGTTTATCACCAACATCCATTCTGAAGTGCTCTGCAATTTTCAAAAGCTGCTCTCGACTACAATGCTCCAAAACCTCCTCTGAAGGTGCTTTCAAAAAGTCCTCAACCCCTGCCATAACAAAACCAATTACTACAC
Organism: Semicossyphus pulcher; assembly: GCF_022749685.1. Lineage (NCBI taxonomy): Eukaryota > Metazoa > Chordata > Actinopteri > Labriformes > Labridae > Semicossyphus > Semicossyphus pulcher. The sequence goes on along the minus strand of NW_027211748.1, from coordinate 30,268,263 downwards.
TGCACAACACTTACAAGCAAAAGTATGCTATATAACATGAGCATTCAGACAGCCAAATTCACAGCAAACAAAGTCAGAGCCATTCCCACTAACTGCCTAACAAAAAAATAGCTAAACTCCGCCCCTAGTCTTCAGGTAGCTAATTGCGGTGGGTACTGATGCACCGATAGCCCGCTGGACGTCAAGGCAACCAGAAACTGGCGACTTGTCAGTTACCACGGATGTGCTCCCGAGACAACCGCTCTAGCCACGTTCACTACCACACTACAAATCCCCCCAAACGAGTTCGGAAGGGAAAACGTCCTTCAGCCTAACCAGGGAAGAAGCGCTGACAAAACTAAGTTCAATGTGTAATGGCTAACCTGTACTCAAAAGTGACCTAATTCACCAAAGTACACACACACTACCCAAAATCAAACAACCTATAGTTCCAAATCACAAAAACAACACTGACAACGTAAAGGCTTAATTACTTACAGCACATTATACCCATTTAAAGGGTCTCCCTGTAGTGCTTTCAACATTTTCTTACAAACAGCAAACTCTGGACATGTGGTACCAACACACCAGAGATAAATCTCCACTGATTACACAGTTCAAATAACAAACTCACAAAGGCAAAACAGTGGACAAAAGCACTACCCAAACTTACCAGGAACACTTCAGCAAAAAGGACGAGCCCCCATTTGTCACAGCCCGGCTCTTAGACTGCGACAAAAATGGGAGACACATGGGTATACTAATCAAAGAATTAATTTATTTACGACATAAATAATCAAAACCAACAAAAACATGTAGATATGAATAATCTGTAAAGTCAGTCGTGTGGGGTGCGGATGGGTGTAAATGTGTTGCATGGATGTTGTTGTGTAAAAACAAAGAAGAACAAACAAAAGAGCAACGCAGAGGTGTGTGGTGATAGGAGGTCTGCCCAGAGACTGACTGCTGCTGCTCTGGCTTAAATACATGAGACACACCGGGCCCAGGTGTGTCCCATTCACCTGATTAGCCTGCCACCAGGTCTGCAGTCCTGGAGACAGAGAGCAAAACAGCAGTAGAGCCTACCAAGTAGAGGGGCCGTGACAGTGTTTATCCCCATTTGAATGCCCCTCTGCCCATCCCCCTCTCTGTGTCATCAGCCTTTGTGTGTGTGTGTGTGTGTGTGTGTGTGTGTACGTTACCCATGGATCTTCTTTAAGCCTTTAACACAACAGAATGGTATCTCACATATGAGACCCTCTGCTCTCTCCCCTCTCCTGTCATTGGCCTTTTTTCCACTCCCATTTTTTGTATTTATCCACCAGCCTTACAGGGACCATGTTCCTGCTTACCTGCACTAGTGGGGACCATATCCTTTCCCATCAGGGTTCTTCTCAGGTGAAGTTTTTCCAAGTGTTTATTTCCAGTGAAGACTCTCTCCCTTTAGGGAAGACCCTCTGCTGACCCCCCCTCTTTACGACCCTACATGTTTATTTCTGTGCTGTGCACATGTTCAGTAACTCTGTTGTACTGTGTTGTCTTTCCAATGCAGGAATAAAATAGTTTCACAATATAGAAATCTAAGTGTTCTTATTTCCATTATAGTAGAAAGAGGAATGTGAAACCCTGAATAACCATCAGCAGTGATGCAGTTCGTTGTTGCAGCCACTAGGGGGCGGCAGTGTGAAGGTTTTCTTCACAACAGCACAGAACAGACAGAAGTACAGTCTTACACACTGTATGAGCTGATCACTACAGTGAACAATAAAACGATCATTGTTATATAATATGTAAATCTTTAAAGGTAGTGGCAACTATAATATGATAAACAGGAGATAGTTAACTTTATCAGTCAGTTCTAAAAATGAAGTAAAAGTATAAATAAATAAAGCTGATGACTTTTTTCTGCTATTTATTAGGCAACTGTTAAACCTGTTGATTAATAACCATAAATGAATAGTTAATTTTCCCAAACAAGCTGCAGTTTGTTGTTTTTCTTTTGTATCACAGAAATTACAATTACAATTACATTTTACAATTGAAAATGAACATTAATGATCACACACTCTTTTAAAACATTTTAAACTGATTACCCGGCAACTAAGAACATGTTGAAATCTTGTTGGAAAAATCTATTCAAACTCATATTAAACTGCAAATGTTGAAAGTATGCTTTTAATATTTGAACAGTAAAAAAATATTCTGACTTGACCAAAATTTAGGCAGCACAAAATAAAATATGGGAAATATAATATGATGAAACATACTGTGTTGTATTGTTTCGAATGATTTAACTTAATATCCTAATTACTTATCTTGGCCAAACAAATTTAAATTATAAATTATCAATGTAAAAAGGACAAATATATATTTATGCAGTTTCATAGATGTATATTTAAAGCAGAAGTGGGATTATAAGTTCACAATTATTGTTTTTATAGCAGTTTACAGTGTGAAAAAAATGTGTGATCCAAAATGAAAAAAATAAAATGTGTGAAAAAATGTTTTATGTTCCATAAAATATAAATGATTAAATGAAGAAACAGACACTTAAAAAAAAAAAATTATTTATTTAGCAGTTTTTCAGAAGGTAAGTGTCATCTCTACAAGTATGGGTCAAAAGAACAACAACAAGAAACAATAAAAAGAATAACTGTGAAATGAACAAGAAGATGAAGGTTAGACAATGAAAGTAAGCATACAAAAACATATAGTTCAACATAAAAAGTAACAATTACAATAATAATGCATGTGGGTCTAGTCATTCATATAGATATAGGCACGTATGTATGTATTATTCTTTAATCCAGTTTTAATGATAAAAACTTTACTATGAAACAAATGATGACGTTAATTCAACTTTTTGTTTAATTTTAGGATAATTATTACAAAAGGGAAAAATATATAATGTAACCTTTAAGTCTCACTTTAATTTATATTGATAATGATCTGTATTTTAGTAATAAAACAACAGTTTTTGGACGACAGTGGAGCTCTATGGCACAGAGGAAAGAGATTCATCTGGCTGTGATACACACTTAACACTGTCAGTGATTTTGATGATGCAAAATATGTATATAGACTAAATATTATCAGCATCATTCTTTAATCCTTGTTTAATGATAAAAGGGGATGTGAGGAGTATCAATAAATTAAAACCCAGGAAAAAGAAAAGAGGATCAAAGCATCAGCAAATTTAAAGGAGTTTATTAACAAACTGAAGCAAAAATAATTTATTAAACAACTGAAAACAAACTTCTATAACTAAAAACAAGAGAGAAGTTGATCCATCTTGTCAAACACAATTCAACCAAAGAAACATAAAGGCCTTGAACACACACTCCTTCCACAGACGGAGTTAAACTATTACAATCGATGTCTGACCCACACACACACACACACACACACACACACACACCATATATATAATGTTACCTTTAAAGTCTCACTTTAATTTTTATTGATGATGATCTTGTTATGTGTCAGATGTGTTGCTAGTGATAAGTTGTATTATTTAAGGACAGTTAGGATGATGTCATTCATTTTGTTTAACATTAGAGTTTATTGTAAGTCTCATTTCTTTTAGTTTCCTGTTTGCACTTTGAGTTTCTGAATCCAAAACGAAACATGAACACCAAGTGTAAACTCTGAGGTGAACCTTTTAAATCTGAGAAATATCCATAAATAAACTCCACAGACGCGGCCTCCAGGTGGGTCGTCACTGTTTGTCTTTGGGCTCAGTGAGAAAAAGGCTTCCTGAGTGTGTTCAGCAGCAGACATGAATCTGCCTCAGTGGTTATTAGGACTCATAAAAAACTGTTTGCAGCTAATCGACACTTCCTTCCTGCAGCAGACGGGCTGTGTGGGTTTCTGCTCTGCAGCTTTCTCACCGTTAGCTGAGGTTATTCACATCAACAACACGACGACAGTTTAAACCATGGACTCTGGTTAAAGCATCATTCCAGGAACTTGAGTTTGATTTCCGAGCTCAGCACAAACTGTCTCAGCTTTTTATAATCTGTGAGAGAAACATTTCAAACTGTGAACTCAGAGCTGAGAAGCTGAAATAAAAAGACATGTTCAACCTGCAGTCTGCTCTTAATCTGTTTAAAGACCTCACACTAATTATTGTAGTGATAATTATTTTAGTTTGTTTTGTTTTATTGATTCTGTAAGTGTCAGAGTTTAATGACTGATCCCAACATGTAACATAAAACAACATATTAGAACATGTGGGAAAAGATCAAAGCGTGCAACATCAACAGACACAACAAGTTATTTATTTATGAATAAAATGACATCAGCATCATTCTTTGATCCATGTTAAGTGACAACAACTTTATTCTGTAACAAATGTTAAAAAATAAAATTAATTAATTTTTATCTTATGATACCTTTCACATTATGTTTATTTCATTTTTAAAAGGTTTAAAATCTGAAATTAAGAGTAAATTATATCATAAATAACTCCATAATAATGTTTTTCTACATTGTATTACTTTATTGATCAACTTATTGTTAAATTTCTTGCACCGTCATGAATATTAGTTTACGTATAATCAGCATCTATAACAAAAAATTATCACACCCATCATTTCAACAACATTCAGACTTCAGTCCGACTGATCAAGTCGCTGTGTAATTATTTTATAGCAGCTGTAGCTTCATAGCAGCTCTGCTGTTTGTTGTTGTATATAAGCAACAGTGTCATCGGCGTAGAGCTTTACTTTCACACTGACACAGTTATGAAAAGGGGGCACAGTGAACATGGTGGTACACCCAAACCAAGTCACATGTATATAACAGCTTAATGTTCATGTTTGCGAATATTTGTCTGACTGTGTTGTTCTTTCCTAGTGGTATGCTTCTATTCTTATAAACACATATATGTACATTCATTCTTGGTGCTGAGTAAACGTATATTGAGAGCTACAAACAACCAGAGTCAAATTACTTGTAGGTGTGAACGAACGCGGCCAATGAAGCTGATTCTGAGTTTTTTGCTGTGAAGCCAAAATGAAATGAAAGATTTGTATGAAACACAAAACTGGGATTTTTCAGTTTATTGAGAAAGTTACAGAGAATTAAAAAAAGAAACTGCTGCACTCTGAATATTGTATTAAATAGAAGATCAATCATCTATTATACAAATAAGGCATTTTTTTTACACGTTTAACTGCTGATGAAGCTTTAAATGAGGTGAATTGATGAGATTTGATTGTGAGAAAGGTCGAGCAGAAAACAGTCAGTCAGCATGTGTGCTGTTGATGGACGGTCCCTTGTTTGTGAGGATCCTCAGCAGACAGAGTCCACAGCAGTACACCAGACTCTTCACTATCAGCACCGTGTACAGCAGCACAAGCAGCTTCACCTTGTATTGAAACAGGGAAAGTGCCGGAACCTCTGACAAAGAAAGGAGGTAAAAAAGAAGAGTCATTCATCTGCTCACCTCTTTTCTTTGACAGCATCTCCACAGACAACAAGCCTTCCTTACCTTGTTCTCTTTGGGCCTCCACTGTGCCCCCCTCGTGCCGCACAGAGCAGAGGTATTTATATGTGTAGAAAACGTCTTGATCAATCACTCTGATGGCGGCAGTGCGTCCCGACTCTCTGAGCTCCAGCTGCTCTCCCTCAGCAGGGGGCAGCTCCTCCAGAGGACCATCCTCCGCTCGTCTTCTCCAGGAGATCTGGACCAGAGGAGGAAACATGGCTGAGGCCACACACAGCAGGGATCTCTTCCCCTCCAGCTGGGCTGTGGGTGCTGCCGGGTACACGCTCACCACGGGCTTCACTACCTGCTCGTCTGAAGCAGCACACACACACACACACACACACACACACACACACACACACACACACACAATACAGCACTAAGGTCAGCACATAAACTGTGTTCACCTGCATATCAAACAGTTATCTGCTGATGTCATTATACAGGTAACACACACACGAAACACAATTGTCATTGTCATTATTACAATATGAACAGCTCGTTATATAAACTCTAACATGTACTCAACTATAAGCACTGAAAAAAACTGATTCTGAATCATTTTTAATAAAAATACAATAAATAAATTAACATGAGAAGTTCAGATTTATTAAAGACAGACAGGAACAAAATAACAATATAACACAATCAGCTAATATACCTTTATACAATATAAAATACTTTGTATTAATGTTAATGTAATTATTATAAGTTACATATTTACATTCACACTAAATACAATCAGCATTTTAACAACATTATGTATAACTTATTATAGATTTATGATCATGTAATTTACTCTCATTGTTGAATCAAATCAATAAAACAATAAGTTAAAAGTGTTTTTAATCACAATTCAAAATTTAGACTCAAAACTTCAATGAAAGTTTGGATGTCAAATAATAAAAAATACAGATATTATATAAGATAAAATATTATTGATCCCAGAGCAGAAGAACCAAATATTATAATAATATATAATAAATATAATATTGTATGTACTGTTAAAGAATCTAATGTGTGTAAGAACTAATATAAAATCTAATTTACTATCCAACATATATTTACTGTTCTATATATTTAAGATACAAACATGTTTCTGTTTGAGCCGTTAAACATCATCCTGTTAATTAAATAATAAAATACACATTGGAATACATTAACAGTAAAAGTATAGTAATATTATATTAAATATCTTTCTGGCTAATTATATCAATAAATCTTCCACTTAAAGACGCATGCACGATCATATGAGACACAATTGTCATGAGGTTCATTTTAATGATTAAACATTAAATATTTAAAGTTATATGGTTTTAAAAATATAATAAACTGATAGATTTCAAAGTTTGTAATTTCATACATAATCTTGTTTTCACAAAACAAGCTGAGTTACTGAGATGATCAAACACAGTTTATTTGTAACATTATATATATTAACTTTACACACTGCCTTATACTGTTCATTGGTAAATAACTCTTATGTATTTAACTCTTTTGCATCTTTTTTTGTATTTAACTTTATTCTGCCAATTCTATTTAATTCTGGCATTCATATTTAAATCCCCGTAGATCCACTTCTCAGCATTTCATCTTTGTCTCTTATTGTTTTGTATATAGAATGCACATGTTGGACATTTTTCTGACTTCTATTCTATGCCATATATTTCCCTTTGCTGTCTCTGTGTCAGAGCGACTGTAACAAAGTGGGGATTAATAAAGTATTTCTGATTGTGATGAAACCTTTTCTTTTAAACTCAGGTTCATCCAGTGCAGAAATGTAGAATAACTTTAGATGTGAATTTAAATTTAAATAGATATTTTAAGGGATCATGAACCTTTTTAATGTTATCACAGCTGTGTGGCTGAATTGTCTGCTAAATATGAAAACAACAACAACATGTAAAGACTGAAACACAGAAAATAATAAAACAAAAAAACTGAAGTTATGAAAGTGTGTTCTTACCTGTTACAATCAGTTTAGTTCCAGAGCCAAAGATTAAGTAGAGTTCTCCTCCTTCCCACAGTGAAACAGACTGATACAAAAACCTGTATGCTGCTCAAAGTGTCTGCTGACATGAACGAGTCCAAATGATGAAGCAGGATCATATTTCAGCTCTGTGATGTGTTTTTATCTGATGTAAGACACTTTATTTACTGTGCAATATATATTATCTACTGTGCAACATTTTAATGTGCAATATACACACATTGTTTGACTTGATGCATGTTTATATGTTACTGTGGTGCCTGAATGTCGCTCACTTAAGGTGAAGCATTCCTTAACTTTATTGTACATTGTATAAAGACAATAAAGGTTTTCTATTGTTCTTTATTCTATTGTAAAGTTCACATCAACATGACTGTCTCTTCTGTTAGTGTCTCTTTAGACACCAGCAGTGTTGCTCTGTGGAAGCTAATGTCTGTCTGTCCACGACTTTAGTCCACATGGATCGGACCTGGACCAGAGGATGGATGGATCTGTACACATTCTTGGTCCCCTGAGGATTCATTCATTCATTCATTCATTCATTCATTGGTTCACTGTGTGGATTCTGACGTTTCCTTTAGCGCCACCAGCAGGTCAGTGTTTTCAGCTCAGAGTGAAATATCTCAGCTGTTGGATGGATTAACATTTAATGTGATCACACATTCATGTTCCCCTCAGGATGAACTGGACTCTAATTTTTCTCTTCATTCATCTTGTTTGCTCTGTTTTGTTTACCATGATATTAATTTCAATTTGTGCTGCAGCTGCAAGAATAAGTTTCAAGTTCCCTTCAGTAACAAAACATGTGAGCAACAAATGAAGTGACTGTAACACACAGATGTAATCCTAGTCGGAGCTGTCGTTCACTGATGATGCAGCAGTGATATTATAAACCTGAGTTTGTGCGTTTCCACAGGCGGGGATCTGTCAGCTGCAGCTGAGTGGACTTTAGTCTGGATTACGAGTTCACTTCTTTATATCTGTCTGATATCAGAGTTTGCTCTGAGTCTGTAAAATATGACCACCTGCTGTCAGAACACTTGTTCATGTTTGTGATTGGTCATATGCTGCAGACTCCGCCCCTTTATGTGAATGAGCTCACAGAAACACTTTGGTTGACTTACTGAGCGTGCTCATCAATTAGTCTGAACCCGTCGGCCTCGCTGGTCACGTGTTGTCGAGAATGAGGATTCATTCAATCCGACCAGCTCCTCACAAGGACTTTAATGAACAGCTCATCACTAAAGGTGGATGATTGTCACATGACGAGGGGAAAGGTGTTCAAAGGGGTCGCTTAGTCTGCTGGGAAAGGTATCCCAGCATGCTTTGAGCAGCCAATCAGCTGCTTGCAATACACAATCAGTGGGAGTGAGTTTGCTTTCAGTGCACACACGGCCTCACCGAGCTGATAACCAGCGTGGCGACCTCCTTTGTAAGGGTTACTGACTCGTGATAAACAAAAGGGTTTGGGTATGTTGAACTTGTTCTGTAGTTCAGGCCTCAGGGCACCTGGTGGGCGGAGTCAGGTCATGAGGAGATCATGCTCACCTTGCTGCTCACCATTGTTACGTGCCGGCCGCTCTATTGCTCTCTCTCTCTTCCTCTCTGGTTTTCCCTCTACCTGTCAGGTAACAGCAGAACACCTGATCATCAGCCATAGGACCGCCTCCTCATCAGAGGCGGTGGGGGAGTAAGAGGAGGCCAGTGGAGAAGGAGGAAAGAGAGAAGCTGAATCACACGTCCAGGCGCAGCTCTGGGGGAAATCTTTCTTTTTCCTCACTTCCTGTTTTTGTCTCTCTTTCCCATGCTCGGGTTAGCATGCTGGGTTTTGTTATTTGGAATCTGATATCAGATGATCATATTGATTTACTCTCTTTAACTGAGACTTGGCTGTGTCAGGAAGAATATGTCAGCTTAAATGAATCCACTCCTCCCAGTCATCTTAATACTCATATTCCTCGAGACACTGGTCGAGGTGGTGGAGTGGCAGCTATCTTCAGTTCTAGTCTTCTAATCAACCCTCGACCCAAACTTAGTTTCAGCTCTTTTGAAAGCCTTGTTCTGAGTTTTTCACACCCAGCCTGTAAAACTTTACAGCCTGTTTTATTTGTGATAGTATACCGCCCTCCTGGCGCATACTCTGCTTTTCTAACTGAATTCTCAGAGTTTTTATCAGATTTAGTCCTGAGTTCAGATCAAATAATTATTGTAGGGGACTTCAATATTCATGTAGATGTTGATAATGATAGTCTTAGCATGGCATTTATGTCCCTTTTGGACTCTATTGGTTTCACTCAAAGTGTAAACCAGCCTACTCACCGCTTTAACCACACCCTCCACCTTGTTCTAGCTTATGGCCTTGAAACCGAAAACTTAATTGTCTTCCCACAAAATCCTCTTTTATCAGATCACTATTTAGTAACATTCGATGTCCTGTTAACCGACTACTCTCCAGTTAACAAACATGTCCTCACAAGATGTTTGTCTGACAGGACTGTAGCTAAATTTAAGGAAACAATTCCAGCTGCTTTTAATTCTTTACCACATCTGTTTACTACAGAAAGCTCTGATGCTAATGTTAGTCCCTCTCAGCTTGATCAGTTTGTTGATAGTCCTGCAGGTTTGCTGAGAAGTACTCTAGACTCGATTGCCCCCTTAAAAAAGAAGATTATTAAACGACAGAGGCTAGCTCCATGGTATAACTCAGAAACTCGTAACTTGAAGCAAATGTCGCGTAAATTTGAAAGAATGTGGCGATCCACCAAAACAGAAGAGTCTCGTTTATTCTGGCAAAATAGTCATAATAAATACAGGAAGGCCCTACGGCATGCTCGAGGTGTCTACTACTCCTCCCTCATAGAAGAACATAAAAACAATCCCAGGTACCTTTTCAGCACTGTAGCCAGGCTGACAGAGAGTCACAGCTCCACTGAGCCAAGTATTCCTATAGGCCTCAGCAGTGATGATTTCATGAGCTTCTTTAATGACAAAATCCTAAAGATCACAGACAAAATGTGTAACCTCCTGCCGTTAACTGGTGCAGATGTATCTTTGGAAACTGCTCAAAAACCTGATGTTTACACTGTTTTTCTCCAATTGACCTTCCTGAGCTAAATTCTCTGATCTCTTCGTCTAAACCATCAACCTGTCTTTTAGACCCGATTCCAACCAAGCTGCTTCAGGAAGTCTTTCCCTCAATTAGCACTTCTTTACTAGATATGATCAATATGTCTTTATCGACGGGCTATGTACCCCAGCCTTTTAAACTAGCTGTAATTAAGCCACTTCTTAAAAAGCCTACCCTAGAATCAGGCACCTTAGCTAACTATAGACCTATATCTAACCTTCCTTTTATCTCAAAGATCCTTGAGAAAGCAGTCGCTAATCAATTATGTGACTTTCTTCATAACAACAGTTTATTTGAGGACTTTCAGTCAGGATTTAGAGTCCACCACAGCACTGAGACAGCACTGAGAGTTTCAAATGATCTACTTCCTGCTTCAGACAGAGGACTTCTCTCTGTACTCGTCCTGTTAGATCTTAGTGCCGCTTTCGACACGATAGACCATCACATCCTGTTACAGAGACTAGAACATTTAATGTTCATTACAGGATCTGCACTAAGTTGGTTTAAATCTTATTCATCAGATCGATCTCAGTTTGTTAATGTTCATGATGTGTCCTCTATGCAAACCAAAGTTAGTCATGGAGTTCCACAAGGTTCTGTGCTCGGACCGATTCTTTTTACCTTATATATGCTTCCTCTGGGTAATATCATGAGGAAACACTCCATTAATTTTCATTGTTATGCAGATGATACTCAATTATACTTATCTATGAAGCCAGACGAAACCAATCAGCTATCTAAACTAGAAGCATGCCTTAAGGACATAAAGATCTGGATGACTAGAAACTTTCTGCTACTTAATTCAGACAAAACTGAAGTTATTGTGCTCGGCCCAAAACACCTCAGAGACTCTTTCTCTAATGATATAGCTGCCCTAGATGGCATCAGCCTGGCATCCAGCACTACTGTTAGGAATCTGGGAGTTCTGTTTGATCAGGATATGTCCTTCATCTCCCACATAAAACAAATATCAAGGACAGCCTTCTTTCATCTTCACAACAAACATCAGACACATCCTGTCTCAACACGATGCAGAAAAACTCGTCCATGCATTCGTTACTTCCAGGTTGGATTATTGTAACTCGTTACTATCAGGCTGCCCTAATAAGTCACTAAAAACTCTGCAGCTGGTACAAAATGCTTCAGCACGTGTGCTGACAAGAACTAGGAAGAGAGAGCACATCTCTCCTGTATTAGCCTCTCTGCACTGGCTTCCTGTAAAATCTAGAATAGAATTTAAAATCCTTCTTCTTACTTACAAAGCTCTTAATGGTCAGGCACCATCATATCTTAAAGAGCTCATAGTGCCATATTACCCCTCTAGAACATTGCGCTCCCAGGATGCAGGCCTGCTTGTGGTACCTAAAGTCTCTAAGAGTAGTGTTGGAGGTAGAGCCTTCAATTACCAGGCCCCCCTCCTCTGGAACAATCTACCAGTCAAGGTCCGGGAGGCAGACACCCTCTCTTCTTTTAAGAGTAGACTTAAAACTTTCCTCTTTGATAAAGCTTATAGTTAGGCCTGGCTCAGGCTTGGACTAGCCCAGAGTTATGCTGCTATAGGTTTAGACTGCCGGGGGGATCTGGCACACCAAGCTTCTCTCTCTCTCTCTCTCTCTCTCTCTCTCTCTCTGTCTCCCTCTCTCTCTCTCTCTCTCTCTCTCTCTCTCTCTCTCTCTCTCTGTCTCTCTCTCTCTCTGTGTTTCTCTCTCTCTCTCTCTCTCTCTGTCTCTGTCTCTCTCTCTCTCTCTCTCTCTCTCTCTCTCTCTCTCTCTCTCTCTCTCTGTCATATTAATGCAGCTCATTAACTCTGTATCTTCTGGTCCCATTAACATTACTAACCACATATCTTCCCGGGAGTTCTTGTGCTCCCTTGTCTTGAAGGTTCCTGAGGATCGTTGCTGCAGACCACCTGCTGCTGTGGACCTGCTCGACTGCAACAACTACTAACATCAGCCTTCCCCATAGTATCATTATTGTTGCTGCTAATGCTAATAGTAGACCTGTTGACTTCAACTGTTACAATTACGATTACCTCAGCCTTTATCATTACTCTGCTTCTCTCGCTAATTTATTTATTTATTTAGACCTGCTCTGTTTGTAAAGTGTCTCGAGATAACCCTGGTTATGATTTGGCGCTATACAAATAAAGTTTGATTGATTGATTGATTGATTATTTAAGTTTGGGTTGGAGCTCCCCGGTAGTTTAGTTTTTGAATTCTTATTTTGTTAGGTAGAGTTTCTTTGAGGGAGTGAAGGGGGATGGTCTGAGTGTGACGGCCAGCTGCATGGCTGGCTCAGTCCGTCCCCATCTTTTGTTCTTTGTGGCCGGGAGCTCGACCCTTTTTGTTTGTCACTCTAATGTTTTTCTACTTACAGGCATTTTGTTGCAATAAAATATGATTGTTTGACTTTGAGCTTTGGTCATGGTGTCCTTTATGTGTTCGGTCTCTAGAGCCGTTTTGTGTGTGTTACAGAGGCCGTAACATATTTGGGGGCTCGTCCACACCTTTTTTTCCACATTGCGTGGTTTTGTTTGTCGGCTCATGTAGACGCCGCGTGCGGGTAAGTGCTGATGTTTTTCCCTTTGATCGCCTCGGTGTTGTAGCTGTGCGTGTTGTCTCGGCGCAGTTATTTGTGATCGCAAACTGTGTCATTGTGACTTTTTCTCTCACCGTGTGTTAAGTGACGCGTAGTTTGACAGTGGTGTGTTGCTTTGATACCTTGTGTAGTTTGCTGCTTGTCTCAAAGTGCCTCCTTCTGTGTGTGTGCGTGCCAGGTGAAGTTTTACGCACACACGTGTTGGACGCCGTTGATTCCTTTGTGCTGCTGTTTTGTGTGTGCAGTGAATCTTTTGTATGTTGTGCTATTTTTGGGCTGTGTTTTGTCAGCCGGTAAAATCTGAGTTTCCATCCTGACCGGTTTTGTGGTCAGCGGTTGTTTAACATGAACTCATAACAATGGAGGTTAACTTGGATGATTTCGTTGGGAAACCGACTCTTGATACGTTTCATCGGTGCACGAAAGAAAATGTTATCGTTATTGCTGATCACTTTGAGGTAACTGTGTCTAAGCAATCAAGAAAACAAGTAATACAATCCGAATTGTTGTCTGCGCCGTCTCAGACAGAGACCTTGCTTTGCGACCCCGGTACGTTGTGTTCACCTGCTGGAAACAAAGTCTGTAAGAAATGCTCCGATTTAAAGAGTTGGAAATTGAAATGCAGCGCTTAGACATGAAAGAAAAAGAACTGAGCAATGAATTGGAAGTACTAAAAATGCAAGAGGAAACCAAGAGACAGCTTGAGCTCCAACAGTCTTCCTCACCGGCTGCGTCTCATTCTCAGTACGAGGAATTTGATATAAATAAATGTATCCGATGAATTCCTCCACTTAATGGGAAAGATGTGGATCAATGTTTTACTCTGTTTGAACGTGTGGCGAAGACTTTGAAATGGCCTACAAATGTCTGGCCTCTGCTTCTTCAGCGTGTGCTTACTGGTAAAGCGCAGGATGCGTACGCGTCCTTACCGGCTGAAGTGAGTCTGGATTATGATTCGAGTTTGCGGATGAGTACGTCCTCACACACAGGGATACATTTGAAAGGTCCCATTTATCCACAGAGCGTAGTTTTCCTGTAGCCAAGTCCTTTGTGTCGTCAGCGAAGTGGAGCTCTGACGTGGAGGTGAAGTCTAGTGTTAAGGAAGGGGCTACGGATAAGCCAGTTTGTTTGTCTTGTAAGCAGCCTGGCCACACCTTCAACAACTGTTTTGTGTTGAACTAAAAGAACAAGTCCCCCAAAGCAGTTAACCTGTTAGAAACAGAAACGTTCTTGTGAAAATGTCTCTGCTGTCGCGGCTCCGCTCAGCGATTTGTTGAGCCCCAAAGGCGTTTTTGCTGCTCTCAGAGTTGCCAGTATGTTATAATTAGGGCTGGGCAACGATTAAAAGTTTTAATTGCGATTAATCGCATTGTTATACGCATAATCCAATAATGAATTCAAAAATAGTGTATAGCACAATTTTTATTTTAAATGTATTGCCATATGAACTAAAGTGCTATAACATTTGTTGTGCAAACACTTTTAACATAAACATTTTGTTTATACAGTAGCAGTTAAATAAAATATTTAGTGAAAATCTAAACTTAAACAAAAAAAACAAACTGCCCACAAAATCTTGAGCCACAATCAGAACATTAAAACAGGCAATTTCTGAGGTAACAGCAGAAACATTTTTCTGTTTTCAGGGAGCAGCATAACCACTCTATGTTCAGTACCAAATGTCCCCGTTAAAGTGAGGTGAAGCACAAAAAAAGTTCACGGCTGGCATTTACTGTGCAGGGGACTCGTCTGTAAAGTCCATGTTCATACTGCATTTCCTTTGCAGAATCTCAGTCAAAAAAAAAACAGAAAACACTTTCAGTGCAGTTTGTCAGTTCCTAGAACTTGACTTTTTTTTTACTCCTCTGCACCAAGCCAGTTACTAAGACACACAAGATTATTCACATTTTCAGATGACAAAGAAGCTCTCTTCTTCTGGACAATATGACCAGCAAGAGAAAACAACCTTTCACAGGGAACGGATGTTGCAGGTGTGGCCAAGTACTTCTGTGCATAAGAGGCCAGCCTGCTGTGTGAGCCTGCATGTTTGGACCACCACTCTAATGGACAGGACTCTGAACTGATGGTGGGCTCTGCTCTGTATCGACGCACAACGTTCTCTCTGAGTCTTCTTCTTGTTCAGAATCAGACTCAGATGAAGCTGCCAATAGGGTTAACTTTTTCTTTGGTGGCTCTGATGCTTTTTCTTCGGAAGGTTTCTCTGCAACAACCATCTGTTCCTTGACCAAGTTGGTGACTGAGGCCCACACCTCTTTCCTCTCAGCTCTGGGGATACACTTGAGGTCCTTGAATCTAGGGTCCAATGCAGTAGCAATCTTCAGATATGCAATGTTAGAATTTCCCATGCGTGTCTCCAGGTCTTTTCTGAATGTAGACTTGAACTTGGCCACATAGGCAGGGTCATCATCTGAGCTCTCCATCACCCGGGAGAGATGGCAAAAAGCAGGCAGAGCCACAGAGCATGAGACATACTTTTGTCCTCCCAAAAGTTCAGTCAAATACCTGCAACAGAAAATCAATTCCACTTCAGTCCAAATAAATTCCATTCACTGTTACACAAAAAATATCCTCTACATATTCATGCTGCATTTACATATTGACACACACACACATATAAACACACTATTTCTCTCTAACATGCACTCAGACAGGATAGTGAGAAATATGATATATAACATACCTGCAAGGCTCCAGTAGCATTTCCAACCTCTGCAGTTTGTCCATTTCAGCTGTAGCTGGCATGGCAATCTTGCTGTGTGTGGTGAGGACATCCCTCAGTGGCTGTTCGTTTCGGCGGATGCTTTTTATCATGTCCAGAGATGAATTCCATCTGGTCGGAACATCTTGCATAAGCGACTCCTTCTTTTGTCCATGTTCAACTTGTTGTTGCTCTAATTCTGCAGCATTAGCTGGACTGTGTTTAAAGTGCCCCACAACTTTTCTGTCGGCATTATTTAATTTATGAGTTAACGCAATAATAACGCATTAACTTGCCCAGCCTTAGTTATAATGTAACCAAAAAGTTGGACCCACGTACACACAGCAAACACACTGGAAATGCAGGCTGACAAAAGGTCATTTATTCCAAACTGAAAGGCTGAAGTTGAGCAGGGCAAGGCGGACCAGAGTGGCTTGAGGACAGGAGCTGGGCGTGGAGACGGTGGAGACGGCAGGAGAAGGTGGATCTAAGCACAAAAAAACACAGAGTCAGTACGACAAA
Organism: Semicossyphus pulcher; assembly: GCF_022749685.1. Lineage (NCBI taxonomy): Eukaryota > Metazoa > Chordata > Actinopteri > Labriformes > Labridae > Semicossyphus > Semicossyphus pulcher. The sequence continues at coordinate 30,251,837 of NW_027211748.1, read as the reverse complement.
CAAACGGTCAAAAAGCTTTCAAAGAGCAGCCTGGTCGAAGAGCACATGTGGTGAACGGACGAACTGGGAGGAATGACTGTCTCAACCGGGCTTTTATACAGAGCAGAGTGTAGGTGGCTTGATGAGCTGATGAGCGGCAGGTGTGCAGGCTTGTTCTGAGAAGTCAGCAAGGCCACGCCCAGCTCCTACTGACACACAAAGAGAGAACATACAGGCACACAAGGGAGGGGAAACACAGGGAAACACGGGGCAGCCAGACGAGGACCCTGACACAGTATGCGTTTGACTGTATTAAAGCTTTGTTGACTAATGCCCCTGTACTTGCTGCGCCTGTTTTCGACCGTCAGTTTAATCTCTCTGTTGATGCCAGTGACGTGGGAGCGGGTGCTGTCCTCCTCCGAGAAGGAGACGATGGGGTGGAACACCCGGTCTCGTATTTCTCCAAGAAATTCACTCGGCATCAACAGAAGTATTCTACCATCGCAAAGGAGGCTCTCGCCCTCGTTCTCGCACTCAAACATTTTGAAGTTTATGTCGGCTCTGCAAATACACCGACTGTCGTGTACACTGATCACAATCCTTGGTTTCTCTTCTAACAGGCCTTCCTCCTCTGACCTTTACGTTATTGATGATATTGATGATGCTGATCAGGATATTCATGATGATATTGACCTCGTTGATGATGATGCTTCCTTACGCCCTGTGCACTTCCTGTCAGCACCAGTGTCCGGTCACACTTGAGGGGTCGTACGACATAATAACGTGGTAATAATGTCTGTAACCTGAGTTATTAATTTGTTTTTTACTTACATAATGACTTTACGTTTTATTTCAAAGAAAATGAAGAAGGATCTGCAGTGAGGAGCCTTGTGAGTGACTTTATCCACCAATCAGCTGCCCTGGAAACACGTCACAATAAAACATTAGTGGTGCTGATAAGAGATCATGTCTCTCCACATTTCACCTTCAGTTCGGCCGAGAACCGCGAGCAGCTCGCTGTAAAAACAGGCGAGCCTCCTATCTTCTAGATTTGCTGCGTGATAAACGACTCCCAGCCCGACGTCCTCCTCCGTGCGCTGCATTGTTTACAGTCCAGTCAGCAGCTCGAGAAGCGACCGTGTGTTCAGATCAAAGGTAAATTCTCCCTCCAGATGTGTCTGCTAAATAAACGCTGTCATCTCTCGGTTCGTCCCATCCCCCGGAGGAGCGCCCGTTCATCTGTCTGTGCTGAGTCTCAGTCTCACTGTAAACAGGAAGTTACACAGAGGCTGCACTCTGGCTTACTTCAGAGGCGGAGCCATCGTTTATGATGCATTTGAGGAAGTCGGGAAATCTAAACGCTGATCATCTTTTAAGACACAGCATCAAGCAGATTTGTCTCTAGTTGAATGTTAGCTGTAGCACAGATTGTTAGCTGTTAGCCTGCAGCTGTCTGTTTATAGAGATCAATAAGAAGCTGAATGGTTGTCAGATGAAGCTGACGGGAGTCATGATGTCATCACGGTGGATTACGTTCGCCTGTTTTTTTTACTTGATGTATTCTCAGTTAACTCTGATGTGTTTTCATGTTTTTTCTAACCCAGTCTATGTGTCTGTTTTCTAAAGGTTTTTTTCTCTTACTTGGCTGCAAAACAAATTTTCCCCTCGGGGACAATAAAGTTGAAGTTTCCTGCATTCACTGAAGCCTGCTGACACGTGATTGGTCAAAACTACTCCGACTACAGGCCAGAACACTTCCTGTACTAAAATCCGGTGGTGCGCCTGATTCTACATTTTGATGTAGCGTTTGATTTGTACACGAGACGAGTAGAGAGCATGTTGTGTTTTGTATGAGCAGGCCTTGAGCTGAGCTGTGACATCATTAAGTTTCCATCAGCGTTGTGACTTTGATCCAGCCGCACATCTATTTGATCTTTTGACCTGGATGATGTTTGTATGAGTTTCTGACCTTTATTGTTTCTCTGTATCTTGATCATTTTGTTCTCTGTGTGGAGCAACAATAAAGCTGCTGACACAAATACACATGAATATTATATTACAGTGAAGAAGTGCTGACAGCAGGAGTGACATGAATCCATCAGTTCAGTGTGTCTGTGACTCTGGCTGAGTGAAACATGTGAACCTGGGCTGTGGTTTACTGCTCTCTTCCTGTTACTAACTCATCTGTTGGTTTTTGTTCAGGCTGCTCGCATCTTTTCTCACTGTGGGGATCATATTTATAACAGGAGCAGTAGTATGAGGCTGAATGAGAGAGTGTAACGTTCTGGAGCTGCAACTCACAGACGTTCTGTTTATACACAGCTGAGAAATCATCTTTCTGAGGATGATTGGAGCTTTTATCTATTTTACCAGTTGTCTTGTGAATATAAAGAATCCATCTGAATGTTTCTGTGTCTTCCTTCTGGTACCAGAATATGTAACTACCATCACACTGGCCGATGCCTCCACAGCTGAAGGAGACATTTTCAGCCTCTCTCCTGGTCAGTGTTAAATCCTCCTGAATCAGCTCTGCTGCCGTGGCAAGCAGCGCTGTGGAGAAAGAGACAGACAGGTGAAGGTTGGCGTTTGATACAGGTAGAGTCTGTGGGCTCCTGATTGGCTGGAAACACTCACCTGAACACAGACAGCACAGGGCAGCAGCTGGGAGGAGACGCATCTTGTGCAGCGGTGTTTCCTCTGGGGAACCTGAGGAGAAGTGGCGCTCTGATGCTGCTGAGGCCGAACGAGGACGAGCTGTGAGATCAGACGAGGATCACGTGGTTTCTAACAGGACCTCAGAACTCCCATCAGCCCCTGCGGCGGACAGATAAGGCCGCTGCTGCTGACTGACGGCTCGGCTGAAGCTGTCGTGGGGTACACAGCACACAGTCAGCACAAAGATAATAACATTCATCATAATAACTTTCTTTGTTTAGTATTGCTGCTTTCCATAAAACAACAGTTCAGCCTCTATTGAAGGGTGTAAAATCACTACAGCTTCATTAGAATAAAGAGAAATAACACACTGGGCTCAATTTAAACACAATGATGGATTCAAGGCGAGAACATGATGTATAGTTGTTCATGTTTACTATAGAAAGAATGAAAAGCTTCTATTTTGTTGTGCAGTTTGTCAAACTGAGACCTTCATTCTCCCAAACTCTGCTCTTCAAACGTCTCATGCTGAAGAAGAAGACGAGGGTTAGTGTCAGATGGGATCATTTATTACTGCCTCTATATATCTTTGTTGTATTATCAGTATTTGAATGTTTTCTCTGATTGATTCGGATGAAGAAGAACATGTTGCATTAAACATGTCTGATGTTACATGTGTGTCTGTGTGTCAGCTCGCTGTCACATCATCAGGTAAGCTCTCCCGTCATGGCTGAGTGATAGATTTGAATTTGCAGCTGGAGCTGACAGAAAGCATCAAGGAGAAAGACCACCACCATGTGGTTAGTGAGAGGAACTGCAGAGACACACAGAAGATGCTGATGATGGTCGTGATGATGCTCATATATGTTGTTTTTCTGGAACAACAAACACACTGACATCTATTAATGTTTGTTATCTGTAATCAGCCATTGTTTGTCATTAAATTTCACCTCAACATCACTTGGCAGACCCATGCACGCAGCTGTCGCTAGCTACCAACTTTGTCTGCATATTCACACACCAGACTCCATTCAAAAATCTGTCATTTTAAGACCATGTGGATTATTGGTTAGAATCTTCCCATGCAGAAGGATCTAAAACTCATTTTTAACCATCAATAGACAAAGAGTCTTAGTTTGGCTGAAGATCCAAAAGTCTATTAGTATTTTGTGTTTAGCTAGTTGAGGTTAGCTAATAACGTTTGATACATGTTCACAGACCAGACTCCATTCAAAAACCTGTCATTTTAAGACCATGTGGCTTAAAATGTTTCCATGCATGAAGAGCTGAAACACATTTTTGAACCATCTAAAGACACTTCATCTGGCTGTGGATTAAAAAAGTAAGGTAAGGTAAACTTTATTATCCCCGAGGGGCAATTCTTTTTACAGCCAGCAGGACAAAAAACACAAACAGACAAAAACACAGTCACACAGTACACAGTAATCACAGGTAAAAAACACATGCTACATGATCTCGATGAGGAGTCTGATGGTGGCAGGAACAAATGAGCTTTTAAGGCGGTTAGTCCTACACCCCGGCAGTGCATACCTGCGCCCAGATGGCAACAGCTTGTATGCCGCAAAGAGCGGATGGGTGCAATCGGCTAAGATAGCCTGTGCCTTTATAGTGGCTCTGGCTCTGTATAAAAAAGATAGGTCCTTAAGACTAACGCCAGCAATTTTACTGCACACTTTCACAATGTTCTCCATCCTCTTCCTATTTTTAAGAGAAAGAGACCCAAACCAACAGATACAAGAAAATGTTAAAACAGACTCAATAAAACAAGAATAAAACATTCTCATAAAACAGCTGTCAACATTAGAACTTTTCAGCTTACGATAAAAGTACATCCGTTGGTGGGCTTTTTTGCATATGGCGTCAGAGTTGGCATCAAAAGTCAGTTTATTATCAATAATTGTCCCCAGATACTTGTACTGTTCCACCATGTCGACAGCCTGGTTGCTGATAAAGGAGGGGGGACCAGGGGAAGATGCTCCTCTGAAATCAATAATCATTTCTTTGGTTTTTGTGACATTGATATTCAGGAAAGAGCGTTCACACCAAGAATTAAAACCAGTCAGTATGGGCCCATGCTGGCAGTCCTTATCATTAAGGAGAGAGACAATGACAGAGTCGTCCGCAACTTAAAAATATGTCTGCTCTCGTAGGTGCTCTGGCACTCAGTGGTGTATGAAACAAATAAAAGCGGTGAAAGGACACATCCTTGTGGTGAGCCGGTGGAGGATAAAAGGACGTCTGATCAACACCATTGACTCTCACTCTCTGGGATCAGTCAGTTAAAAAGTCAATCAACCAACGAATAAGGCCCTGATCGATATTAATGTTGGCAAGACGATCAGCTAAAATGTGGGGTTGAATGCAGTTAAAAGCTGAGGAGAAGTCAATAAAAAGCAACCGTGCAAAGTTTTTGACACCATTAGAGTGACTGTGGACTGTGTGAAGAAGGGTGGCCACAGCATCCTCAACACCTCTCCCAGGCCTGTAAGCAAACTGGACAGGGTCCAAGAGACCACAAGTCTCCGCCAAAAGTTCAGCCTTGACAATTTTTTCAAAAGTCTTCATTACAAGTGAAGTAAGAGCTACAGGGTGGAAGTCATTGAGAGACCTGGGGGATGTGATCTTGGGGACAGGCACGATGACAGAGTTCTTCCAGATGCGTGGGACAGTACCCAGCTGAAGGGACTTCGTCAAAATAAAGGACAAAATAACAGAAAGTGGGTCGGCACAGTTTCTCAAAAGGCGGCCGCTGATATTATCTGGGCCGGGACTTTTCCTCTCTTTAACCCCTTTAAATAGTTTAAGAACAGAATCACACTCAATATGTATAGCTGGACTTTCTGAGGAAGCATCTTTAGCTACAGACAGTTCATGGCTAAAGTCATAGATATTAAAGCGATTATAAAAGACATTCAGCTCAGATAGAGCACTTCTTTTTATTCAGGGTTAATCTGTTTGATGAATCCTTTTATTTCTGTGAAGGTTCTCAGTCATCAGCGAAACGACACATTACCCTATTTAAAGAAAGTTATATCGTAATAACATATAACTGTGCTTCATTCTTCTCCAGTACATTGTAGGGTTTGTCCACAAAGCTCAGAGGGAGACACTCTGCTTGTCCCCCTTTCCTCCCGTAAGTGTTCACCTACCAGGCTAACCACACTTACCACCTGACCATGGGACCATGTTCCTGTTTACAGGCCCTAGTGGGGACCTTTCTTCTCAGGCACGGTCTTTCTAAACGTTTATCCCAAACGAAGGCCCTCTACTTTCCCCCTTCTCCCATCATGAGTTGTTTTCCTTCTGATTCTGTGAAAGTACTGGTAAAGGTGGTATACAGGGACCTCACGGGGGACCGTTACCTGGCTAATGATGATCAGTTCTGCTAGGACAGACAGCTGCACGTCAGGTCAGTGAGGATGAGTCAGACGCGCAATTACGCGCTAGGCATAGACGGATTATCGGAGCCGGCCCGAGGCATAAGCGAACTAAGCGGCTGCTTGGGGCCCCCTGACCACCAGGGGGCCCCAAATCGAGAAAAAAAAAAACTTTTTTTTTTTTTTACATATTAAATAAATTAAACAAGTGACATAAATGAATGAATGAATGAATAATTCAAGACAAGATGATTCTGATTTCATGATCAATATACCTGCCTACAACCGCTGTGTCTGCCAGCGTTTGAGTCATGAGCATGAACTAGACACCTTGCGTGCGTAGACAATTTGCGCGCATAGACACTGCGTCAACTTCAAGCGTCTTATTAGAGTCAGATGGAAGAGACGGTAAGCCATGTCACAAAAGAGGACGTATCCCTCTGGTGCCGAAAAGAGAAAGAAGAAAAGGACAGATGAGGAGAAAAAACAGCAAGAAAAAGGTATGTTTGCATGATTATTTACAGTATGTTTTTTCAGTATGTTTTGTGCTCACTTGAAGTAGCGGCTGTAGCTATGATAGCAGTTAGTTAGCTAGCTGGCTAATTAACGTCATGATCTTATATAAGCCATCACGAGAGCGACATCCCCGCCATCAACAGTGAAATGTCTCCCATTAATATACATTTATCTAGGTGGATTTAAGATGTCAAGGATATTGGGAGTGTTTAGGATGTTCAACCAAGCATGTACCTCCCTATGTGCTAGCTCTAGCTGGGCTTATGTTGTAAACTAAAGTTAGCTGACTGAGGTGGACATTAGCACTAGCTACATGAAAACGTAGCTGAAGGCAAATTTACCACATCTCCTCAGAGGGATTGTTTCTGATTTCACACCTGAAAGCGTTGATAGTTTATTACTGTTTTATAATGTGACATAGTGGTAAGTCTGATCGCGACTATGTGCAGCGGAAACACCCGAAGGTGAACTTAACCTGACTAGGTGGGATGCCAGCTAGCATTGCTGTGCGTGTCGAAGGTTAGTAAACCTCACTCGGACAGAGTCCAGCGCGCTATGCAGCAGGCTAAAAGCCCAGGCTGACAACCCACTGACCAGAGCGACTCTTAAGGCGTCGGTAACGTTCAACACGCACAGCTATGGTAGCTGGCATCCGTTACATAGGCAAAGATGGAGCACTAAGATATTTGGTTTAAAGTGCAGTTATAATGTAACATGTTAATGAGAGATGGCGTGTTGGTCTTTACGAGAAAATATCATGTTGGGTGGGGAGACTTCTGTGATGAAAATACACTTCAATTTTATTAATATGGCGAGTGATGTAGCGGTGCTACCCTCATAATTAGGCTGCAGTAGATCACCATGTTAAGTGTTCACCATACTGCAATTATGCCTCATTTGCCTATAAATATGAATTGTTAGGTGTGGAATTGCTTGTTGATGAGTGTAAGTAATGATGGCAAAATAAACTCATTCTGCTCCATCAACTATGCACTTATGCAATGTTATTTTTCAGGAACACTGTTGAAGTACTTTGGAGCGCAACCAACTCTACCTGCCTCTGATGTTTCATCAAGTGTCAGTGCCTCCACAGCTGATGATACAGCAGGTGAGGTTTTTCTTGATGGCAAATGGTTACGTAGCCTGTTAATATGACATGACACATTTAACATAGCTTTTTATTTTTGTTTGTTTTATCATTGCAGGTTCATCCACTGCAGAGTTGCAGGCACCTGAAAGCGAGGGGCAGTTAACAGCACGTGAAAGTGAGGAGCAGCTACCAGCGCTTACATTCACTGATACATCGGTTTCAACCTCAACTGGCGTGACAGGTCAGTTAATCTAACAGTTTTTTTTTGTGTGTTGGCTTACTTTACTGTAAAATATCCTGTGTTATGTTATAATTCTATTTTTTTTTAATCTAATGTCCCTACAGGTCCTTCTACATCTGCACCCACTGCTGTAGATTTCCCATCCACTCCCTCAACAAGCTCCAGCTATCAAGATAGATCAACAGCTCCTCCAATTGACCCAGTTGAATGGTCAGCGGTCCTGTCTGACTCAGAAAGGACTGATCTGGTAAGAAGAGGGCCAGTGCCAATAAGTGACACCTTCACCTTCCCCAAAAAATCAGATGGACGGAGCTTTCACTACCACTATACATACAGACAATTAGTTAATGGGGAAAAAATCAAGCGAAGCTGGCTAATTTATTCAAAGAAAAATGATGCGGTTTACTGCTTCTGTTGCAAATTATTCTCGAGAAAGTCCACAAAACTGTCAACAGAGGGACAGCGTGATTGGGTAAATGTAGGTGCTTTGCTGAAACAGCATGAGAATAGTCCAGATCATTGCAATCACATGGTGAAGTGGAAAGACTTTGCCCTCCGTCTTTTTAAGGAGAAGACTATTGATGCAACAGAAATGGCCCTTTTGGAGGCAGAAAAAAATCGTTGGAGAGATGTTCTCATCCGTTTGATTAGTATCATTCAGTCTTTGGCAGAGAGGAATCTTGCACTCAGGGGGTCTGTTGATACTTTGCATCAGGACAACAATGGGAACTTCCTTAAAGAGGTGGAACTGATGGCAAAATTTGACCTGGTGTTAAAAGACCACATCAGACGAATTGATAGTGGAATGCAGCACAACACTTACTTGGGTAAGACTATCCAGAATGAGCTGATAGAGTGTATCAGTGACAAAATAATGGAGGCAATGGTGTCAGAAATCAAGGAGTGCAAATATTATTCAATAATATTAGACTGTACACCTGAAGTAAGTCACCGTGAACAGATGTCTGTTGTGGTGCGCATAGTCACTCTGGGCAAAACACCGGAAATAAAAGAGCACTTTTTAGGATTTCTCATAGCTCCTGAATCCACTGGCCTGGGTTTGTCCAATCTAATCCTTAACAGGCTTGAAGAACTGAACATCCCTTTTCAGGACTGTCGGGGTCAGTCTTATGATAATGGGGCTAATATGAAGGGCAAAAACAAAGGTGTGCAGGCTAGGCTATTGGTTAAAAATCCACGAGCTTTTTATGTGCCTTGCAGTGCTCATACCCTAAATCTGACAGTCTCAGATGCGGCTAAAGCATCAACGGATGCCTCCTGTTTTTTTGGAAACGTGGAGAAGGTGTACAATTTGTTCGCTGGGTCCACTCAAAGGTGGGCCATCTTACAGAAGTACGTTGACCTCACCCTCAAGTCCTGGAGTGAGACGCGCTGGGAAAGCCGCATTAAAAGCATTGAAGCTTTGCGCTACCAAGCAGAGAAGGTGAGGGAAGCCCTGCTAGAAGTTAGAAATAATGCGACTGACTCTGTAGTGGCAGTTGAAGCCAACTCCCTTGCTGAAGAAATAGGTTCATTTAGATTTCAGATTTGCTGTGTTGTCTGGTTTGACATCCTGTCTAAAATTAACATCACTAGCAAGCTTCTACAGTCAAGCAACATTCAGCTTGATGTAGCTGTTAACCTTGTCCATAAGAACAAAAGCGAACTCATCAGTTACAGAAAAACAGGCTTCTGTGATGCACAGACATCTGCAAAAGAAATTTGTGAGCAGATGAACACTGAAGCAGTGCTGAAAGAGAAGCGATTGCGTTCTACAAAAAGGCACTTTGCCCATGAGGCTGCAGATGAGCCTATAGCGGATGCTATGAAGAGGCTAGAAGTGTCCTTTTTTAATGCTGTAGTGGACTGCAGCATTCAGTCTTTGGAGGATAGATTTAAGTCTCTAAGTGAGGTTAAAGAAAACTTTGGAGTGCTGCTCAATTTTAGGGAGCTAGATCAAAAGGTTCGGAGGGACCAGTGTAAGGTTCTTGGGGAAAAACTCTCTTGTGGAGAGGAGGCTGATGTTGATGGTAGCGCACTGGCTGTAGAGATTGAGAGTCTTCCTGAACTTCCCCAAACTAGGATGACCGCCTTGAGCTTCTCACATACCTCTCACACAATGAGATGTGTGAGCTTTACCCAAATCTTTGGGTAGCTCTCAGGATAGCCTGCACTCTGCCTGTGACAGTTGCCTCAGCAGAGAGGAGCTTTTCCAAGCTCAAATTGATCAAAACATACCTGAGATCCTCAATTGCCCAGGAAAGACTAAGTGGACTTGCTGTTATTAGCATTAATAACAAAGTTGGCCAAGCAATACCATACAATGATGTCATCAGTGACTTTGCCTCCAGAAAAGCTAGGAAGGAAAGATTTTGAGGACAGTTACACTGTATTGAGACTGTGAAAATATGATTATTTCTCAACTGTTTTCAACAATAATTGTCACTGTTGAACCCTTGATGTTATTATGTTTCTGATTTCTCAGCTTTGTCATTATTTTAGCAAATAATTTATTTGATATGTTTTGTGACAGTTTGTTTTTAGTTAATAAAAGAGTAAAGTCAAAGTTGAAAGTTTTAAAAGCAAAAGTGGAATACTGAGGCACTTTTATTATTTAAGTATCTATTCTTTTTGGAACATTTTATTTTTGATTATATTAATGTTTGTCTGTTTTGGTTTTATTTTGTACTTGAAGATTGCTAATTTAATTCATTTTAATTTGAAAAACAAGTCATTAAACTGGTTTACTTGTTTACAACAAATGCAATCTCTGCTGTTGTATTTTGTCATTTTTCAATTCGAGTTCAGTAAACCACACTTAGTACTTCACTTTGAATATGAAAGTTTAAAATACATTTGTCATTTTAGTACCCTCTAAGGTTAAAAGGTGACTGGTTTGGTGTAAATAACAACTATATTAATACAGGGGTCTACCAAGCCCAGGGGGCCAGAGGTCTAGAGGGGCCAGGAGCCCCAAAACATGGGGGCGGTGGGGGGGTCCTTATGCATCTGTGCCCAGGGGGACAGTAGTTCATAATCCGTCACTGTAGTAATACAATTTATAATGTAAAGTTATAGTGTGACATTTGTGTCAATAATTGTCAAGCGCAGGTGACTCCGCGGTGGTGGGAGGGGGGCCCCCAAATCAAATTCTGCTTAGGGCCCCCAAAAGGCTTGGGCCGGCCCTGCGGATTATCATGACCACGGGCCCTGGACACAAACTCGCCACGGGCCCCTGCCTACACACGCAAAGCGCGCAAAGGCGGTCTTCCCATTACGCACATAACAACACCGGGCAACACACAACCACACAACATTACTGTCCTTTTAGGTCTGTTTTGTTTGGCACCTGCCATGTACAGGACAATATACATATTATGGGAGAGACAGCAAGCTCAAATAGCCAGCCCTTGCAGTATTATGGAGTAAAACACACCTTAATTAAAATATAACCACCTAAAACAAGTCGTGAAAGTAATAAAGGCAACATGAATGAACATCAGTAAAGAGCCACAGCTACGACCACACAAAACCACAGTGAAACTACTCACCTAAACCATCGGCATTTTCCTGGCCTTCTTCCAGGAAAAGTCTTGTTTGCATATGCATAAAGTTTGCATATGGCGTCAGAGTTGGCATCAAAAGTCAGTTTATTATCAATAATTGTCCCCAGATACTTGTACTGTTCCACCATGTCGACAGCCTGGTTGCTGATAAAGGAGGGGGGACCAGGGGAAGATGCTCCTCTGAAATCAATAATCATTTCTTTGGTTTTTGTGACATTGATATTCAGGAAGGAGCGTTCACACCAAGAATTAAAATCAGTCAGTATGGGCCCATGCTGGCAGTCCTTATCATTAAGGAGAGAGACAATGACAGAGTGATCTTGGGGACAGGCACGATGACAGAGTTCTTCCAGATGCGTGGGACAGTACCCAGCTGAAGGGACTTCGTCAAAATAAAGGACAAAATAACAGAAAGTGGGTCGGCACAGTTTCTCAAAAGGCGGCCGCTGATATTATCTGGGCCGGGACTTTTCCTCTCTTTAACCCCTTTAAATAGTTTAAGAACAGAATCACACTCAATATGTATAGCTGGACTTTCTGAGGAAGCATCTTTAGCTACAGACAGTTCATGGCTAAAGTCATAGATATTAAAGCGATTATAAAAGACATTCAGCTCAGATAGAGCACTTCTTTTTATTCAGGGTTAATCTGTTTGATGAATCCTTTTATTTCTGTGAAGGTTCTCAGTCATCAGCGAAACGACACATTACCCTATTTAAAGAAAGTTATATCGTAATAACATATAACTGTGCTTCATTCTTCTCCAGTACATTGTAGGGTTTGTCCACAAAGCTCTGAGGGAGACACTCTGCTTGTCCCCCTTTCCTCCCGTAAGTGTTCACCTACCAGGCTAACCACACTTACCACCTGACCATGGGACCATGTTCCTGTTTACAGGCCCTAGTGGGGACCTTTCTTCTCAGGCACGGTCTTTCTAAACGTTTATCCCAAACGAAGGCCCTCTACTTTCCCCCTTCTCCCATCATGAGTTGTTTTCCTTCTGATTCTGTGAAAGTACTGGTAAAGGTGGTATACAGGGACCTCACGGGGGACCGTTACCTGGCTAATGATGATCAGTTCTGCTAGGACAGACAGCTGCACGTCAGGTCAGTGAGGATGAGTCAGACGCGCAATTACGCGCTAGGCATAGACGGATTATCAGAGCCGGCCCGAGGCATAAGCGAACTAAGCGGCTGCTTGGGGCCCCCTGACCACCAGGGGGCCCCAAATCGAGAAAAAAAACAACTTTTTTTTTTTTTTTTTTTTTTTACATATTAAATAAATTAAACAAGTGACATAAATGAATGAATGAATGAATAATTCAAGACAAGATGATTCTGATTTCATGATCAATATACCTGCCTACAACCGCTGTGTCTGCCAGCGTTTGAGTCATGAGCATGAACTAGACACCTTGCGTGCGTAGACAATTTGCACGCATAGACACTGCGTCAACTTCAAGCGTCTTATTAGAGTCAGATGGAAGAGACGGTAAGCCATGTCACAAAAGAGGACGTATCCCTCTGGTGCCGAAAAGAGAAAGAAGAAAAGGACAGATGAGGAGAAAAAACAGCAAGAAAAAGGTATGTTTGCATGATTATTTACAGTATGTTTTTTCAGTATGTTTTGTGCTCACTTGAAGTAGCGGCTGTAGCTATGATAGCAGTTAGTTAGCTAGCTGGCTAATTAACGTCATGATCTTATATAAGCCATCACGAGAGCGACGTCCCCGCCATCAACAGTGAAATGTCTCCCATTAATATACATTTATCTAGGTGGATTTAAGATGTCAAGGATATTGGGAGTGTTTAGGATGTTCAACCAAGCATGTACCTCCCTATGTGCTAGCTCTAGCTGGGCTTATGTTGTAAACTAAAGTTAGCTGACTGAGGTGGACATTAGCACTAGCTACATGAAAACGTAGCTGAAGGCAAATTTACCACATCTCCTCAGAGGGATTGTTTCTGATTTCACACCTGAAAGCGTTGATAGTTTATTACTGTTTTATAATGTGACATAGTGGTAAGTCTGATCGCGACTATGTGCAGAGTCTTCATCCATGAGATATCGGTTTCAGTTGGCGGAAACACCCGAAGGTGAACTTAACCAGACTAGGTGGGATGCCAGCTAGCATTGCTGTGCGTGTCGAAGGTTAAACCTCACTCGGACAGAGTCCAGCGCGCTATGCAGCAGGCTAAAAGCCCAGGCTGACAACCCACTGACCAGAGCGACTCTTAAGGCGTCGGTAACGTTCAACACGCACAGCTATGGTAGCTGGCATCTGTTACATAGGCAAAGATGGAGCACTAAGATATTTGGTTTAAAGTACAGTTATAATGTAACATGTTAATGAGAGATGGCGTGTTGGTCTTTACGAGAAAATATCATGTTGGGTGGGGAGACTTCTGTGATGAAAATAGACTTCAATTTTATTAATATGGCGAGTGATGTAGCGGTGCTACCCTCATAATTAGGCTGCAGTAGATCACCATGTTAAGTGTTCACCATACTGCAATTATGCCTCATTTGCCTATAAATATGAATTGTTAGGTGTGGAATTGCTTGTTGATGAGTGTAAGTAATGATGGCAAAATAAACTCATTCTGCTCCATCAACTATGCACTTATGCAATGTTATTTTTCAGGAACACTGTTGAAGTACTTTGGAGCGCAACCAACTCTACCTGCCTCTGATGTTTCATCAAGTGTCAGTGCCTCCACAGCTGATGATACAGCAGGTGAGGTTTTTCTTGATGGCAAATGGTTACGTAGCCTGTTAATATGACATGACACATTTAACATAGCTTTTTATTTTTGTATGTTTTATCATTGCAGGTTCATCCACTGCAGAATTGCAGGCACCTGAAAGCGAGGGGCAGTTAACAGCACGTGAAAGTGAGGAGCAGCTACCAGCGCTTACATTCACTGATACATCGGTTTCAACCTCAACTGGCGTGACAGGTCAGTTAATCTAACAGTTTTTTTTTGTGTGTTGGCTTACTTTACTGTAAAATATCCTGTGTTATGTTATAATTCTATTTTTTTTTAATCTAATGTCCCTACAGGTCCTTCTACATCTGCACCCACTGCTGTAGATTTCCCATCCACTCCCTCAACAAGCTCCAGCTATCAAGATAGATCAACAGCTCCTCCAATTGACCCAGTTGAATGGTCAGCGGTCCTGTCTGACTCAGAAAGGACTGATCTGGTAAGAAGAGGGCCAGTGCCAACAAGTGACACCTTCACCTTCCCCAAAAAATCAGATGGACGGAGCTTTCACTACCACTATACATACAGACAATTAGTTAATGGGGAAAAAATCAAGCGAAGCTGGCTAATTTATTCAAAGAAAAATGATGCGGTTTACTGCTTCTGTTGCAAATTATTCTCGAGAAAGTCCACAAAACTGTCAACAGAGGGACAGCGTGATTGGGTAAATGTAGGTGCTTTGCTGAAACAGCATGAGAATAGTCCAGATCATTGCAATCACATGGTGAAGTGGAAAGACTTTGCCCTCCGTCTTTTTAAGGAGAAGACTATTGATGCAACAGAAATGGCCCTTTTGGAGGCCGAAAAAAATCGTTGGAGAGATGTTCTCATCCGTTTGATTAGTATCATTCAGTCTTTGGCAGAGAGGAATCTTGCACTCAGGGGGTCTGTTGATACTTTGCATCAGGACAACAATGGGAACTTCCTTAAAGAGGTGGAACTGATGGCAAAATTTGACCTGGTGTTAAAAGACCACATCAGACGAATTGATAGTGGAATGCAGCACAACACTTACTTGGGTAAGACTATCCAGAATGAGCTGATAGAGTGTATCAGTGACAAAATAATGGAGGCAATGGTGTCAGAAATCAAGGAGTGCAAATATTATTCAATAATATTAGACTGTACACCTGATGTAAGTCACCGTGAACAGATGTCTGTTGTGGTGCGCATAGTCACTCTGGGCAAAACACCGGAAATAAAAGAGCACTTTTTAGGATTTCTCATAGCTCCTGAATCCACTGGCCTGGGTTTGTCCAATCTAATCCTTAACAGGCTTGAAGAACTGAACATCCCTTTTCAGGACTGTCGGGGTCAGTCTTATGATAATGGGGCTAATATGAAGGGCAAAAACAAAGGTGTGCAGGCTAGGCTATTGGTTAAAAATCCACGAGCTTTTTATGTGCCTTGCAGTGCTCATACCCTAAATCTGACAGTCTCAGATGCGGCTAAAGCATCAACGGATGCCTCCTGTTTTTTTGGAAACGTGGAGAAGGTGTACAATTTGTTCGCTGGGTCCACTCAAAGGTGGGCCATCTTACAGAAGTACGTTGACCTCACCCTCAAGTCCTGGAGTGAGACGCGCTGGGAAAGCCGCATTAAAAGCATTGAAGCTTTGCGCTACCAAGCAGAGAAGGTGAGGGAAGCCCTGCTAGAAGTTAGAAATAATGCGACTGACTCTGTAGTGGCAGTTGAAGCCAACTCCCTTGCTGAAGAAATAGGTTCATTTAGATTTCAGATTTGCTGTGTTGTCTGGTTTGACATCCTGTCTAAAATTAACATCACTAGCAAGCTTCTACAGTCAAGCAACATTCAGCTTGATGTAGCTGTTAACCTTGTCCATAAGAACAAAAGCGAACTCATCAGTTACAGAAAAACAGGCTTCTGTGATGCACAGACATCTGCAAAAGAAATTTGTGAGCAGATGAACACTGAAGCAGTGCTGAAAGAGAAGCGATTGCGTTCTACAAAAAGGCACTTTGCCCATGAGGCTGCAGATGAGCCTATAGCGGATGCTATGAAGAGGCTAGAAGTGTCCTTTTTTAATGCTGTAGTGGACTGCAGCATTCAGTCTTTGGAGGATAGATTTAAGTCTCTAAGTGAGGTTAAAGAAAACTTTGGAGTGCTGCTCAATTTTAGGGAGCTAGATCAAAAGGTTCGGAGGGACCAGTGTAAGGTTCTTGGGGAAAAACTCTCTTGTGGAGAGGAGGCTGATGTTGATGGTAGCGCACTGGCTGTAGAGATTGAGAGTCTTCCTGAACTTCCCCAAACTAGGATGACCGCCTTGAGCTTCTCACATACCTCTCACACAATGAGATGTGTGAGCTTTACCCAAATCTTTGGGTAGCTCTCAGGATAGCCTGCACTCTGCCTGTGACAGTTGCCTCAGCAGAGAGGAGCTTTTCCAAGCTCAAATTGATCAAAACATACCTGAGATCCTCAATTGCCCAGGAAAGACTAAGTGGACTTGCTGTTATTAGCATTAATAACAAAGTTGGCCAAGCAATACCATACAATGATGTCATCAGTGACTTTGCCTCCAGAAAAGCTAGGAAGGAAAGATTTTGAGGACAGTTACACTGTATTGAGACTGTGAAAATATGATTATTTCTCAACTGTTTTCAACAATAATTGTCACTGTTGAACCCTTGATGTTATTATGTTTCTGATTTCTCAGCTTTGTCATTATTTTAGCAAATAATTTATTTGATATGTTTTGTGACAGTTTGTTTTTAGTTAATAAAAGAGTAAAGTCAAAGTTAAAAGTTTTAAAAGCAAAAGTGGAATACTGAGGCACTTTTATTATTTAAGTATCTATTCTTTTTGGAACATTTTATTTTTGATTATATTAATGTTTGTCTGTTTTGGTTTTATTTTGTACTTGAAGATTGCTAATTTAATTCATTTTAATTTGAAAAACAAGTCATTAAACTGGTTTACTTGTTTACAACAAATGCAATCTCTGCTGTTGTATTTTGTCATTTTTCAATTCGAGTTCAGTAAACCACACTTAGTACTTCACTTTGAATATGAAAGTTTAAAATACATTTGTCATTTTAGTACCCTCTAAGGTTAAAAGGTGACTGGTTTGGTGTAAATAACAACTATATTAATACAGGGGTCTACCAAGCCCAGGGGGCCAGAGGTCTAGAGGGGCCAGGAGCCCCAAAACATGGGGGCGGTGGGGGGGTCCTTATGCATCTGTGCCCAGGGGGACAGTAGTTCATAATCCGTCACTGTAGTAATACAATTTATAATGTAAAGTTATAGTGTGACATTTGTGTCAATAATTGTCAAGCGCAGGTGACTCCGCGGTGGTGGGAGGGGGGCCCCCAAATCAAATTCTGCTTAGGGCCCCCAAAAGGCTTGGGCCGGCCCTGCGGATTATCATGACCACGGGCCCTGGACACAAACTCGCCACGGGCCCCTGCCTACACACGCAAAGCACGCAAAGGCGGTCTTCCCATTACGCACATAACAACACCGGGCGACACACAACCACACAACATTACTGTCCTTTTAGGTCTGTTTTGTTTGGCACCTGCCATGTACAGGACAATATACATATTATGGGAGAGACAGCAAGCTCAAATAGCCAGCCCTTGCAGTATTATGGAGTAAAACACACCTTAATTAAAATATAACCACCTAAAACAAGTCGTGAAAGTAATAAAGGCAACATGAATGAACATCAGTAAAGAGCCACAGCTACGACCACACAAAACCACAGTGAAACTACTCACCTAAACCATCGGCATTTTCCTGGCCTTCTTCCAGGAAAAGTCCTTGATAAGGTCATCAAAGTCCAACTCTCGGACCAGTTCGGCCTCTATGGCCATGAGCGACAAACTGTGAAGGCGTCTCTGGGTCATTTTTTATCCTGGCCATTTGAGAAAATGACCGTTCTCCCTCGCAGTTTGTGACAGGAAGCGTCAGATACAGTCTTACGGCAATGTACACATTAGGAAATGTTGACTGTAATCCACAATCCAGTTTTGTTGTAAGACATCTCGATGGAGGCACATTCTGTCCGTCTGATCTGATGAAAGATCTGAAGTGAATCAGTTCATTTCCAAGACTGCTGTCCAAGTCAGCGGGATAGGCAAAGGCAAGTGTGTTCGCTTTGTCCATTAACTCACGGTCAGATGTGTTTTCCGGCATGAAAAGAACAACAAACAGATCACACAGGTGCTTGTATGCATCAATTCTGTGGCTGAGACAGCTGACTAACTTATCGACACGTTGAATGTTTCTATTCGGAATTTGCTTTTCCCATCAAATGCCGCATCTTTTCCTGCGCTGTCATCCTCAAATCGTTTGCGCTTTCTGGTGCGCTGGAGGTCATATTTGTACGTCTGGCACACGCCTGGCACAGATAAGGCTTCCTTTTCAAAGTCTGTGAAAAGACCTCTCTGTGCTGATACAAAATCACGCAGAGATATAAGAAGGCGCACAGCTGTCATGAGCTCTATGTCCGCCTTTTGGAGCTGTGAACTTGTCAGTTGGAATCGAGTCAGAATGCTATTCCAGAAATTAGCCATGAATGCAGTTTCCAGTTTATTTAATGTTACAGCGAGTGTGCTGGCCTCACTTCAGGTGTCTCTTTTCTCAGTTTCATCTGCAGCTATGCTCTCTAATGCCTCCCTTATCTTAACGTAGTTTTGCCAAAGAGCTTTAGTCGAGTCAGCTCGGCAGCTCCCCCGAGTGTTTGACAGTGATTTTAATGTTAAGTCTATATGAATATCAGAGTTCTGAAGAACTCGCTCCCACCTGTGAGTGGAGGCAGCGCAGAATGTGTACAAGGATTGCAGTAAATCAAAATACTGTCCCACTTCTAGACTGCTTACCTCTATGCTGTTTACACCCACTACATTTAAAGAACGGGCAGCACAAGGCACATAGTGGATTAATGGGTTTCTTTGCTTCCAATGTGCCTGTAGTCCATTGTACCGGCCCGACATGTTGCTGGCATTAGCGAATGATTGGCCTCTACTATTAGATAAGTCCAGCCCAAGATTCTCCACATGGCAGTCACACAATCTGCCAGACTTTGGCCTGTATGGCTCTGAACTGGCTCAGATGCCAGGAAACGCTCCACTATGTCGCCTTGCTTGCTAACAAATCTGAAGATAAATGTTAACTGATCAACATGAGAGAGGTCGGGAGTGGAATCTACAATGACAGAGAAATATTTTGCATCTCGGAGCTCTTCTGCAATTACTTGCCTGGTTTTTTCTCCCATCATGTCGATGAACTCCTCACATATTGTTGACGACAGATATGAGACGCTCCCTCTGCCCTTCTGACCATATGTTTTAATATGCTCGGCCAGAAATGGGTCAAATTGGGATATTAACTCTAATATCCCCAAATAGTTGCCGTTATGTGGCGATCCAAGGAGCTCGTCATTCCCTCTGAATGCCAGTCCTCTTTCTCCTAAAAACTTGATCACTGCCACTACACGTCGCAGAACATCCCTCCAATATTCCCTCACATCCGAACTTTGCTTTCTCAGGGCTGAGTCGATTGTGCCAGTTCCACTCATCCTCTGCATCAGTGTCAGCGTGTTGGACGTATGGACTGGGCTCCTCTCATGTTCTGAAATGCGATGCCGATGTTTCCAGTCGCAAAAAACGTCCACAAATGCATTCTTTGTTGCCCTGAAAAGTCTGCAGGCAAAGCAAAACACACGTCCAGTTGATGGTGAATACACCACCCATTCTCGTGGTGCTAGTTGTCCATTAGGCAGTCGACTGCACATCATGTCATTGGTTAATGAACGAACCCGACCACCTAGACCGCAGTCTCTTGTCGATGCGGGGTATTTTGCTCGTCTGTTGTGAAACGAAGAGGGCCCTCTTTCGATGAGAACACTCTTTACTTTGTCCCTGGATATATTTCCCCACAGCGCAGGATCAGTAACAGTTTCACACCAGGAGTTTTCATCATCATCCCTCTGCTGTACGGCACTCTCAGGTTCGTTCCCGGCCGCTAACATCTCATCCTCCGCTGGCGATGTAAGAGGACTTAGCTCAGGCTGACCTGGCTCGGCCGCCTGGCCCCTGCTACGGCTGCCCGCCGTAGCACTGCCAGCATTGTCCGCTGCGGTGTCCGTAGGAGGCAGCGCCGCTCCACCACTACCCAACGTCTCCGGTGAGATTGAGCTAGCAGTGTTAGCATCCTGCAGGTCGTCCCGGTGAGTTGTAGTACTGGCACCGCTGCTATGAGTACCATCATCTTGCCTCACTTTTCTGGTGAAAAATGTTGCGATAGATGGAATTTGCTGCACCAAAGCGGCTCTTTGGCTTCTTTTTCTTTCCTCTCTTTTCATTTAGCTGATCCACTGAGCGCCCGCTTCTCCACTTTGAAATCGCGCTGTATGTTTGACCCCCAGCGTAGGTACTTACGTCATTGTGTCATCACACATTACTGATTTAATCTTATAATTTCTAAAACATTCCAATGATTTTATTATCATACATTTTCAAAACCACATTCATTCCAATATTTTTTTTAAATTGTACCAAAAAGAAACAACAATTCTGAAGGCCAAGGGCCCCTATTGGCTCTGGGGCCCTGGGCACACGCCCACTTTGCCCATGCGGTACTCCGTCTATGGCGCTAGGGTTAGGCTGCTGATCAGTGAATGTGTTCCCGTTATTAGTGGAACCTCGTCCCGGTGCTGTTTAACGCTGTGGCCACATGAACAGACCGTTCGTGGTGAGGTTGTGCGTTTGGCGACAGGAAGTAGGATGCGTGAGTTTCGTTTCCTAAAGTTCCCGTCACGGGGCTGCTCACGCTGATTAAACATACATCTGAACACCTTTAGAAATGGTAGATGGCGAGAAACCCAGATGCAGCCCTCAAGTCTGTTTGTAGTCACTGAACCAAGTGTGGTAAAAGTAGGAGGAGTTTTGTTTTGTAAAAAAAAAAAAGAAAATAGACTTTAAAGTCCCAAATAATATTAAATACGTACATGAAAACACACCGCATTTATCTGGTTTCCCGTATTCTTTATATTAGAATAAATATCACAGAACAAAAAGTCATCACACTGTCAGTGTTTCCTAATATGGTGCATCCCGACTATCAGGGCAGGAATATGTCACATCTCCTCTGTGAAGCCAGTCCACCATCTTCTAAACTCAGATATCTTGATGCCATTAGAGGACAAAACCACTGAGTGAGGATATTAAAGGGAAAGTCTTAGATTACTTGCCCAAATATTCTTTATGGCTCAGACTCAGGTTGCTCTGTTGACTCACAGCTCCAAACAGGGCAGGTTACTCCTCCCAAAACACATGAAGGCCTTTACCTCAGTGGTTCTCAAACTTTTTCAGTCATTCCCCACTTTGGACAAGGGGGAATTTTCAAGCCCCACCTGCCCCCATCGCCCCATCACAATGCGAATGAAATACGCCAAGCTTAACATTTTCAAGTAACATCATGTTGTATCTAAATTCTAACTCAATAACATCAAATTAAACCAAGTTCAACAATAGAGAAAATAAAAGTGCCACTTTGCAATCTGTTCAAAAAAAGAAAAGAAGAGAAATGCATTTGGCAAGACAGGTGAGCAAGTGAACATATGATTCTTATCCCTGCATTAGTGGCTGCAATGAGCCTGTTTTGCATTGCACATCTTTTCAAAGCGGGGTTGCAGGCTTGATACTGCCACTCTCAAGTCATGCTCAATGTTCAGCTGAGATCTGTACTTTGTTTTCAGTGAAGCAACAGCTGAAAAGCCCATCTCACAGAGATATGATGTGGCAAAGGGAAGAAGAATGCACACAGCTCTCTGCCCGATGAGCGGATACTCCCTCTCCACTCCAAACCAGAATTCACTAAGAGTCTGAGCTTTAAACCTCAGCCTCAGGGTGGAGTCAGATGTCATCTCAATAAACTGGTCCTCCTCAGCAGACCTAAAATCAGCAGGTGCTGCAGACAGAATATAAATAAATAGGCTTACTTTATTTGTCATTGCATAAGAAACACAAAGAAATCTGTTTGACAACAATCCATTCCAGTTAGTAAGTAGCATACAACATAAATAAAATGCATGTATAATATATGAATATAATATTCAATAAAATGTCAAAATACCAACCTGCTGCATTGAATGGATCCATAACCCAGGCATACTGAGCACTGTTGTTTGGGAAGCATTTTTGAAACAATCCTCTCAGGGAAGAGATGTGCTGCTTAATACATGGGATCACTGCGGTGGCTCCAGAATCAGTGGTTTCAGCAACTTCAGTCAGGTTCTCAAAGACATCTATGTTTTGCTGATCGAGGCGCCTGCCCCATACCTCGAGCTTTCGGGAGAATGCAGTGATCTTGTCTGCCAGGTGAGGTAGGTGCTTGTCTTTGCCTTGAAGCTGAAGATTTAATTCATTCAGCTTGCCAAACACATCGCTGAGGTAGGCCAGTTTAAACAGAAATTGTTCGTCACTGAACTTGCTTGCAGCCTCATACATGCGCTGCTCCTCCAAGAACATCCGAATCTCTGCCCTGAGCTCAAAGACGCGCGACAGCACTTTGCCCCGGGAGAGCCACCTTGCTTCACTGTGAAACAGCACAGATGTGTGATCAGCTCCTATTTCCTCACAAAGTGCGGAGAACAGTCGCGCTTTCAGGGGTCGGGTTTTGATAAAATTTACCACGCTCACAACTTCTGTCAAAACCTCATTTAGTTCAGGGCTGAGCTGCCTTGACGCGAGCGCTTCCCTGTGAATGACACAGTGCGTCCAGTGCTCATCTGGCGCAACCCTCTTTATTAGTGCCTGCAGCCCGTTTCTTGACCCTGCCGTGGTCTGTGCGCCATCAGAGCAAAAGCCCACACAGTTTTCCCATTTAAGGCGGTGTTCTTTGAGGTAACTGTCCATGATCTTAAACAGCTCATCAGCTGTGGCTCTATTTTTTATGTATTTGCAAAACAGCAAATCCTCGCACAGTGACTCGCAATTCACAAAGCGGACGTACGAGATGAACAAGCAGTCTTTATTGTTGTCAGTAGCTTCGTCCACTTGTAATGCAAAACGACTTTCTTTTAATTTTTCTATGAGCTGTTCCTCAAGATCACTTGAAATGTCGCATATACGTCTCGCAACTGTGTCGTTTGACAGGGGGACAGCTTTTAATTTTGCTGCGCTTGTCTCGTCAAGCATAATTGACACCATGTCTAGAGCAGCGGGGAGAATGAGCTGCTCAGCAATTGTGTGTGGTTTTTTGCATTGTGCAATTCTGTATGCAACTCTATATGAAGCCATTTGTGCTTTACTGTTTACTGATGCAGCTTTTACCATGCGATTCTCCTGTTGACGGTATTCTGCCAGTTTTCTTTGAAAGAAATCAAGTGGCTTATTGACGTGGCTGGGGTGTGTGGTCTCTAGGTGTCTTCTTAATTTGTTGGGTCTCATGCTGTCTGCTGCTAGCGGTTTAAGACACAGAACACACATGGGTCTCTCCTCTGCCCCCACCGCCGTTGCCGTGAATCCAAGAGCAAGATACCCTTCATCATATTTTCTTTTCGGTTGGCTTTTTGGTTGATTAGGCCCGTCTGGTTTGTGTCTCTCTGCTGGCGCTGGCTCGACAACTTTTGAGGTCCGTGTCACAAATTTATCCATGTTGTGTTATTGCCCACACTAGCCTGCTACCCATCGGCGCCAAAGTTTGTTCCACTACAATTAATATGCCGACGTTAATCATTATTTTGGCACTTTGGTTCCAGGTTACATTTTTCTCGGGGTCTCATATCTAATGTTCTTTTAATTTAGGCTGCATGTAGGCTAGTAATGATTACTTTGTTTGTGGGTGTTTTGTTTTGAATGTATGATCTTTGTTGTCATTAAAGAAAGGCATTGATAAAGCAGACATCCCAACCTGCAAAAAGGCATTTCAGGGAGGTTCGTTCCGGGGGGGGGTTTCCTGTTACACTTGGTGTCGCCCCCGGGGGTGGGCGTGTGGGTGATCGGTCTAATAACCAGCAACACACAGCTATAAGGACGCTTTGCTCTCACACGCGCTGCATTTATAGTCACACAAACACACACGTGCAGTCACTCTCTAGTCTAGTGCGTGGTCTTGCTCCAGATTCCGGGAGATAGGATCTCATTTGCGGGTGTCAGGGAGCCGCTATCAATATGCGGGAGACTGCCGGAACTTCCGGGAGAGTTGGGATGTCTGGATAAAGATAGGCATAAAAAGGAAAATTTCCTCCCGTTTGGCGCGCCCCACCTGTCACGTCTCTATTCCCCACCAGTGGGGCGTGCCCCACACTTTGAGAACCGCGGCTTTACCTCATCTTCACTCCGATTTTGCAGGAACACATTAGTATCTTTAAACATCTTTTCCCTGCTAAGATGTGTTTCCTTACATTGACAATAGAGTAAATTGAGCTAGAGTCACGTTTTGATTAGAGTACCCCTTTTCATTCCTTAATACTGCAATATAATACTGATACCGCCAAAAGGAGAACAAAAACATGATATAAATTTGAGGTCATATCCCCCACCACATTGTTGAGTTATGTTTCATGTTTAAGAACTTTGCATTCAGAATTTAAAATAGACATGTTTGAGGAAAATGCTGGATCTGTTGCATTCATTGACGTAGAGGAGCGTCATTGGTTCCCTTTTGTCATCATTTTCTGTCGCTTTAAACTGCTCGGGTCAACTTGAGATGTTTCATTTGAATTTGAAAGAGTTTTTCATGAATCTGCTTCCCTCTCAAAGTGTACTAGATTGATGCATCTCCTCGGATCACAGGGTTAAAGTGTTTGGAATCCCCCCCATCGTAGTTTGACAAAGTACGGGCCCCCAAACAGCATCTTGCATAGGGCCCCCACAAAGCTAGAAACAGCCCTGTTGGGGAGACACTCTGCTTGCCACCTTTTGCTCCCTGAAGTGTTTATCTACCAGACATATGGGGACCAAGATTCCCTTAACCACCTTACAGGTACCATGTTCTGGCTTACCTGTCCTAGTGGGGACCATGTCTTTCTCCTGTCAAGGTGTTTCTCAGGCAGGGTCTCTGTAAGTGTTGATCCCCAGAGAAGGCTCTCTCCCTGTTGGGGAGACACTTTGTTTGTCCCCCTTTCCCTCACCTTTTGTATCTCTCTTTCTTTCTGGGATCATGTTCTGGCTTACCTGCCCTTTTAGGGACCGCGTCCTTTTAACATCATGGGTCTTGTCAGGCAGAATCTTTTTCAGTGTTTAACCTCAGAGAAGGCTCTCTTTTTTTCTCAGGGAGAATGTCCAATTATAAACTTTTATTTCCTTCTGTCTGTTTGTGTAAGTGTTGGTAAATGTGGTATACGGGGACCTTACAGGGGCCGTAACCTGGCAAACGGGGACCATGTTGTGCAACTCCCATGATATCTTCATCTCCCCTCATGGGACACCCTCTGCTTCCCCGCTCCCTGTCATGACCCTTATTTTCCTTGGAGACTGTAAGGACTGGTTAAGGTGGTATACAGGGACCGTTGCCTGAAACATGAGGAGCATGTTTTGTGACTCCAGTTCTCCCTCCATGTGTTTTCTCAAGCGGACTTTATCCAAGTTTTACTCCCCTGAAAATGCTCTCTTCCCTGAGAGGAGACCCTCTGCTCGTCCCCCTCTCCTGTCATGGCCCTTTTTTGACCGAATGTGTTTTTCCCAGAGAAGGAATCAGCCTTACGGGGACCATGTTCCCATTTAACTAGCATTATGGGGACCATGGCCCAGTACTTAGTAGTAGTACTTACTAGTGGGGACCATATCCATTCCCATCAGGGTTCTTCTCAGGTCAAGTTTTTCCAAGTGTTTATTTCCAGTGAAGACTCTCTCCCTTTAGGGAGGACCCTCTGCTGACCCCCCCTCTTTACGACCCTACATGTTTATTTCTGTGCTGTGCACATGTTCAGTAACTCTGTTGTACTGTGTTGTCTTTCCAATGCAGGAATAAAATAGTTTCACAATATAGAAATCTAAGTGTTCTTATTTCCATTATAGTAGAAAGAGGAATGTGAAACCCTGAATAACCATCAGCAGTGATGCAGTTCGTTATTGCAGCCACTAGGGGGCGGCAGTGTGAAGGTTTTCTTCACAACAGCACAGAACAGACAGAAGTACAGTCTTACACACTGTACGAGCTGATCACTACAGTGAACAATAAAACGATCATTGTTATATAATATGTACATCTTTAAAGATAGTGGCAACTATAATATGATAAACAGGAGATAGTTAACTTTATCAGTCAGTTCTAAAGATGAAGTAAAAGTATAAATAAATAAAGCTGATGACTTTTTTCAGCTCTTTATTAGGCAACTGTTAAACCTGTTGATTAATAACCATAAATAAATAGTTAATTTCCCAAACAAGCTGCAATTTGCTGTTTTTATTTTGTATCACAAAAATTACAGTTTATTATTCTTTAAAATTAATTGTAGAATATGTCAAGTAAAGTAACTGCAGACAAAATGAACATTAATGATCACACACTCTTTTAAAACATTTTAAACTGATTACCCGGCAACTAAGAACATGTTGAAATCTTGTTGGAAAAATCTATTCAAACTCATATTAAACTGCAAATGTTGAAAGTATGCTTTTAATATTTGAACAGCAAAAAAATATTCTGACTTGACCAAAATTTAGGCAGCACAAAATAAAATATGGGAAATATAATATGATAAAACATATTGTATTGTATTGTTTCGAATGATTTAATTTAATATCCTAATTACTTATCTTGGCCAAACAAATTTAAATGATAAATTATCAATGTAAAAAGAACAAATATATATTTATGCAGTTTCATAGATGTATATTTAAAGCAGAAGTGGGATTATAAGTTCACAATTATTGTTTTTATAGCAGTTTACAGTGTGAAAAAAATGTGTGATCCAAAATGACAGATATTATTAAAAAAAAAAAAGTGTGAAAAAATATTTTATGTTCCATAAAATATAAATGATTAAATGAAGAAACAGAAACTTTAAAAAAAATGTTATTTATTTAGCAGTTTTTCAGAAGGGAAGTGTCATCTCTACAAGTATGGGTCAAAAGAACAACAACAAGAAACAATAAAAAGAATAACTGTGAAATGAACAAGAAGATGAAGGTTAGACAATGAAAGTAAGCATACAAAAACATATAGTTCAACATAAAAAGTAACAATTACAATAATAATGCATGTGGGTCTAGTCATTCATATAGATATAGGCACGTATGTATGTATTATTCTTTAATCCAGTTTTAATGATAAGAACTTTACTATGAAACAAATGATGACGTTAATTCAACTTTTTGTTTAATTTCAGGATAATTATTACAAAAGGGAAAAATATATAATGTAACCTTTAAGTCTCACTTTAATTTATATTGATAATGATCTTTATTTTAGTAATAAAACAACAGTTTTTGGACGACAGTGGAGCTCTATGGCACAGAGGAAAGAGATTCATCTGGCTGTGGTTCCCCCCTAACACTGTCGGTGATTTTGATGATGCAAAATATGTATATAGACTAAATATTATCAGCATCATTCTTTAATCCTTGTTTAATGATAAAAGGGGATGTGAGGAGAATCAATAAATTAAAACCCAGGAAAAAGAAAAGAGGATCAAAGCATCAGCAAATTTAAAGGAGTTTATTTACAAACTGAAGCAAAAATAATTTATTAAACAACTGAAAACAAACTTCTATAACTAAAAACAAGAGAGAAGTTGATCCATCTTGTCAAACACAATTCAACCAAAGAAACATGAAGGCCTTGAACACACACTCCTTCCACAGACGGAGTTAAACTATTACAATCGACGTCTGACCCACACACACACACACACACACACACACACACACACACACACACACACCATATATATAATGTTACCTTTAAAGTCTCACTTTAATTTATATTGATGATGATCTTGTTATGTGTCAGATGTGTTGCTAGTGATAAGTTGTATTATTTAAGGACAGTTAGGACGATGTCATTCATTTTGTTTAACATTAGAGTTTATTGTAAGTCTCATTTCTTTTAGTTTCCTGTTTGCACTTTGAGTTTCTGAATCCAAAACGAAACATGAACACCAAGTGTAAACTCTGAGGTGAACCTTTGAAATCTGAGAAATATCCATAAATAAACTCCACAGACGCGGCCTCCAGGTGGGTCGTCACTGTTTGTCTTTGGGCTCAGTGAGAAAAAGGGTTCCTGAGTGTGTTCAGCAGCAGACATGAATCTGCCTCAGTGGTTATTAGGACTCATAAAAAACTGTTTGCAGCTAATCTACACTTCCTTCCTGCAGCAGACGGGCTGTGTGGGTTTCTGCTCTGCAGCTTTCTCACCGTTAGCTGAGGTTATTCACATCAACAACAGGACGACAGTTTAAACCATGGACTCTGGTTAAAGCATCATTCCAGGAACTTGAGTTTGATTTCCGAGCTCAGCACAAACTGTCTCAGCTTTTTATAATCTGTGAGAGAAACATTTCAAACTGTGAACTCAGAGCTGAGAAGCTGAAACAAAAAGACATGTTCAACCTGCAGTCTGCTCTTAATCTGTTTAGAGACCTCACACTAATTATTGTAGTGATAATTATTTTAGTTTGTTTTGTTTTATTGATTCTGTAAGTGTCAGAGTTTAATGACTGATCCCAACATGTAACATAAAACAACATATTAGAACATGTGGGAAAAGATCAAAGTGTGCAACATCAATAGACACAACAAGTTATTTATTTATGAATAAAATGACATCAGCATCATTCTTTGATCCATGTTAAGTGACAACAACTTTATTCTGTAACAAATGTTAAAAAATAAAATTAATTAATTTTTATCTTAGGATAACTTTCACATTATGTTTATTTCATTTTTAAAAGGTTTAAAATCTGAAATTAAGAGTAAATTATATCATAAATAACTCCATAATAATGTTTTTCTGCATTGTATTACTTTATTGATTAACTTATTGTTACATTTCTTGCACCGTCATGAATATTAGTTTACGTATAATCAGCATCTATACCAAAAAATTATCACACCCATCATTTCAACAACATTCAGACTTCAGTCCGACTGATCAAGTCGCTGTGTAATTATTTTATAGCAGCTGTAGCTTCATAGCAGCTCTGCTGTTTGTTGTTGTATATAAGCAACAGTGTCATCGGCGTAGAGCTTTACTTTCACACTGACACAGTTATGAAAAGGGGGCACAGTGAACATGGTGGCACACCCAAACCAAGTCACATGTATATAACAGCTTAATGTACATGTTTGCGAATATTTGTCTGACTGTGTCGTTCTTTCCTAGTGGTATGCTTCTATTCTTATAAACACATATATGTACATTCATTCTTGGTGCTGAGTAAACGTATATTGAGAGCTACAAAAAACCAGAGTCAAATTACTTGTAGGTGTGAACGAACGCGGCCAATGAAGCTGATTCTGAGTTTTTTGCTGTGAAGCCAAAATGAAATGAAAGATTTGTATGAAACACAAAACTGGGATTTTTCAGTTTATTGAGAAAGTTACAGAGAATAAAAAAAGAAACTGCTGCACTCTGAATATTGTATTAAATAGAAGATCAATCATCTATTATACAAATAAGGCATTTTTTTTTACACGTTTAACTGCTGATGAAGCTTTAAATGAGGTGAATTGATGAGTTTTTATTGTGAGAAAGGTCGAGCAGAAAACAGTCAGTCAGCATGTGTGCTGTTGATGGACGGTCCCTTGTTTGTGAGGATCCTCAGCAGACAGAGTCCACAGCAGTACACCAGACTCTTCACTATCAGCACCGTGTACAGCAGCACGAGCAGCTTCACCTTGTATTGAAACAGGGAAAGTGCCGGAACCTCTGACACAGAAAGGAGGTAAAAAAGAAGAGTCATTCATCTGCTCACCTCTTTTCTTTGACAGCATCTCCACAGACAACAAGCCTTCCTTACCTTGTTCTCTTTGGGCCTCCACTGTGCCCCCCTCGTGCCGCACAGAGCAGAGGTATTTATATGTGTAGAAAACGTCATGATCAATCACTCTGATGGCGGCAGTGCGTCCCGACTCTCTGAGCTCCAGCTGCTCTCCCTCAGCAGGGGGCAGCTCCTCCAGAGGACCGTCCTCCGCTCCTCTTCTCCAGGAGATCTGGACCAGAGGAGGAAACATGGCTGAGGCCACACACAGCAGGGAGCTCTTCCCCTCCAGCTGGGCTGTGGGTGCTGCCGGGTACACGCTCACCACGGGCTTCACTACCTGCTCGTCTGAAGCAGCACACACACACACACACACACACACACACACACAATACAGAACTAAGGTCAGCACATAAACTGTGTTCACCTGCATATCAAACAGTTATCTGCTGATGTCATTATACAGGTAACACATACACATGAAACACAATTGTCATTGTCATTATTACAATATGAACAGCTCGTTATATAAACTCTAACATGTACTCAACTATAAGCACTGAAAAAAACTGATTCTGAATCATTTTTAATAAAAATACAATAAATAAATTAACATGAGAAGTTCAGATTTATTAAAGACAGACAGGAACAAAATAACAATATAACACAATCAGCTAATATACCTTTATACAATATAAAATACTTTGTATTAATGTTAATGTAATTATTATAAGTTACATATTTACATTCACACTAAATACAATCAGCATTTTAACAACATTATGTATAACTTATTATAGATTTATGATCATGTAATTTACTCTCATTGTTGAAGAATCAAATCAATAAAACAATAAGTTAAAAGTGTTTTTAATCACAATTTAAAATTTAGACTCAAAACTTCAATGAAAGTTTGGATGTCAAATAATAAAAAATACAGATATTATATAAGATAAAATATTATTGATCCCAGAGCAGAAGAACCAAATATTATAAGAATATATAATAAATATAATATTGTATGTATTGTTAAAGAATCTAATGTGTGTAAGAACTAATATAAAATCTAATTTACTATCCAACATATATTTACTGTTCTATATATTTAAGATACAAACATGTTTCTTTTTGAGCCGTTAAACATCATCCTGTTAATTAAATAATAAAATACAC
This sequence comes from Semicossyphus pulcher, assembly GCF_022749685.1. Taxonomy (NCBI): domain Eukaryota; kingdom Metazoa; phylum Chordata; class Actinopteri; order Labriformes; family Labridae; genus Semicossyphus; species Semicossyphus pulcher. The sequence goes on along the minus strand of NW_027211748.1, from coordinate 30,220,556 downwards.
ATTGGAATACATTGACAGTAAAAGTAGAGTAATATTATATTAAATATCTTTCTGGCTAATTATATCAATAAATCTTCCACTTAAAGACGCATGCACGATCATATGAGATACAATTGTCATGAGGTTCATTTTAATGATTAAACATGATTAAATATTTAAAGTTATATGGTTTTAAAAATATAATAAACTGATAGATTTCAAAGTTTGTAATTTCATACATAATCTTGTTTTCCCAAAACAAGCTGAGTTACTGAGATGATCAAACACAGTTTATTTGTAACATTATATATATTAACTTTACACACTGCCTTATACTGTTCATTGGTAAATAACTCTTATGTATTTAACTCTTTTGCATCTTTTTTTGTATTTAACTTTATTCTGCCAATTCTATTTAATTCTGGCATTCATATTTAAATCCCCGTAGATCCACTTCTCAGCATTTCATCTTTGTCTCTTATTGTTTTGTATATGGAATGCACATGTTGGACATTTTTCTGACTTCTATTCTATGCCATATATTTCCCTTTGCTGTCTCTGTGTCAGAGCGACTGTAACAAAGTGGGGATTAATAAAGTATTTCTGATTGTGATGAAACCTTTTCTTTTAAACTCAGGTTCATCCAGTGCAGAAATGTAGAATAACTTTAGATGTGAATTTAAATTTAAATAGATATTTTAAAGGATCATGAACCTTTTTAATGTTATCACAGCTGTGTGGCTGAATTGTCTGCTAAATATGAAAACAACAACAACATGTAAAGACTGAAACACAGAAAATAATAAAATAAAAAAACTGAAGTTATGAATGTTTGTTCTTACCTGTTACAATCAGTTTAGTTCCAGAGCCAAAGATGCCGTAGGAGTATCCTCCTTCCCACAGTGAAACAGACTGATACAAAAACCTGTGTGCTGCTCAAAGTGTCTGCTGACATGAACGAGTCCAAATGATGAACCAGGATCATATTTCAGCTCTGTGATGTGTTTTTATCTGATGTAAGACACTTTATTTACTGTACAATATATATTATCTACTGTGCAACATTTTAATGTGCAATATACACACATTGTTTGACTTGATGCATGTTTATATGTTACTGTGGTGCCTGAATGTCGCTCACTTAAGGTGAAGCATTCCTTAACTTTATTGTACATTGTATAAAGACAATAAAGGTTTTCTATTGTTCTTTATTCTATTGTAAAGTTCACATCAACATGACTGTCTCTTCTGTTAGTGTCTCTTTAGACACCAGCAGTGTTGCTCTGTGGAAGCTAATGTCTGTCTGTCCACGACTTTAGTCCACATGGATCGGACCTGGACCAGAGGATGGATTGATCTGTACACATTCTTGGTCCCCTGAGGATTCATTCATTCATTCATTCATTCATTTGTTCACTGTGTGGATTCTGACGTTTCCTTTAGCGCCACCAGCAGGTCAGTGTTTTCAGCTCAGAGTGAAATATCTCAGCTGTTGGATGGATGAACATTTAATGTGATCACACATTCATGTTCCCCTCAGGATGAACTGGACTCTAATTTTTCTCTTCATTCATCTTGTCTGCTCTGTTTTGTTTACCATGATATTAATTTCAATTTGTGCTGCAGCTGCAAGAATAAGTTTCAAGTTCCCTTCAGTAACAAAACATGTGAGCAACAAATGAAGTGACTGTAACACACAGATGTAATCCTAGTCGGATCTGTCGTTCACTGATGATGCAGCAGTGATATTATAAACCTGAGTTTGTGCGTTTCCACAGGCGGGGATCTGTCAGCTGCAGCTGAGTGGACTTTAGTCTGGATTATGAGTTCACTTCTTTATATCTGTCTGATATCAGAGTTTGCTCTGAGTCTGTAAAATATGACCACCTGCTGTCAGAACACTTGTTCATGTTTGTGATTGGTCATATGCTGCAGACTCCGCCCCTTTATGTGAATGAGCTCACAGAAACACTTTGGTTGACTTACTGAGCGTGCTCATCAATTAGTCTGAACCCGTCGGCCTCGCTGGTCACGTGTTGTCGAGAATGAGGATTCATTCAATCCGACCAGCTCCTCACAAGGACTTTAATGAACAGCTCATCACTAAAGGTGGATGATTGTCACATGACGAGGGGAAAGGTGTTCAAAGGGGCCGCTTGGTCTGCTGGGAAAGGTATCCCAGCATGCTTTGAGCAGCCAATCAGCTGCTTGCAATACACAATCAGTGGGAGTGAGTTTGCTTTCAGTGCACACACGGCCTCACCGAGCTGATAACCAGCGTGGCGACCTCCTTTGTAAGGGTTACTGACTCGTGATAAACAAAAGGGTTTGGGTATGTTGAACTTGTTCTGTAGTTCAGGCCTCAGGGCAGCTGGTGGGCGGAGTCAGGTCATGAGGAGATCAGGCTCACCTTGCTGCTCACCATTGTTACGTGCCGGCCGCTCTATTGCTCTCTCTCTCTTCCTCTCTGGTTTTCCCTCTACCTGTCAGGTAACAGCAGAACACCTGATCACCAGCCATAGGACCGCCTCCTCATCAGAGGCGGTGGGGGAGTAAGAGGAGGCCAGTGGAGAAGGAGGAAAGAGAGAAGCTGAATCACACGTCCAGGCGCAGCTCTGGGGGAAATCTTTCTTTTTCCTCACTTCCTGTTTTTGTCTCTCTTTCCCATGCTCGGGTTAGCGTGCTGGGTTTTGTTATTTGGAATCTGATATCAGATGATCATATTGATTTACTCTCTTTAACTGAGACTTGGCTGTGTCAGGAAGAATATGTCAGCTTAAATGAATCCACTCCTCCCAGTCATCTTAATACTCATATTCCTCGAGACACTGGTCGAGGTGGTGGAGTGGCAGCTATCTTCAGTTCTAGTCTTCTAATCAACCCTCGACCCAAACTTAGTTTCAGCTCTTTTGAAAGCCTTGTTCTGAGTTTTTCACACCCAGCCTGTAAAACTTTACAGCCTGTTTTATTTGTGATAGTATACCGCCCTCCTGGCGCATACTCTGCTTTTCTAACTGAATTCTCAGAGTTTTTATCAGATTTAGTCCTGAGTTCAGATCAAATAATTATTGTAGGGGACTTCAATATTCATGTAGATGTTGATAATGATAGTCTTAGCATGGCATTTATGTCCCTTTTGGACTCTATTGGTTTCACTCAAAGTGTAAACCAGCCTACTCACCGCTTTAACCACACCCTCCACCTTGTTCTAGCTTATGGCCTTGAAACCGAAAACTTAATTGTCTTCCCACAAAATCCTCTTTTATCAGATCACTATTTAGTAACATTCGATGTCCTATTAACCGACTACTCTCCAGTTAACAAAAATGTCCTCACAAGATGTTTGTCTGACAGGACTGTAGCTAAATTTAAGGAAACAATTCCAGCTGCTTTTAATTCTTTACCACATCTGTTTACTACAGAAAGCTCTGATGCTAATGTTAGTCCCTCTCAGCTTGATCAGTTTGTTGATAGTCCTGCAGGTTTGCTGAGAAGTACTCTAGACTCGATTGCCCCCTTAAAAAAGAAGATTATTAAACGACAGAGGCTAGCTCCATGGTATGACTCAGAAACTCGTAACTTGAAGCAAATGTCGCGTAAATTTGAAAGAATGTGGCGATCCACCAAAACAGAAGAGTCTCGTTTACTCTGGCAAAATAGTCTTAATAAATACAGGAAGGCCCTACGGCATGCTCGAGGTGTCTACTACTCCTCCCTCATAGAAGAACATAAAAACAATCCCAGGTACCTTTTCAGCACTGTAGCCAGGCTGACAGAGAGTCACAGCTCCACTGAGCCAAGTATTCCTATAGGCCTCAGCAGTGATGATTTCATGAGCTTCTTTAATGACAAAATCCTAAAGATTACAGACAAAATGTGTAACCTCCTGCCGTTAACTGGTGCAGATGTATCTTTGGAAACTGCTCAAAAACCTGATGTTTACACTGTTTTTCTCCAGTTGACCTTCCTGAGCTAAATTCTCTGATATCTTCGTCTAAACCATCAACCTGTCTTTTAGACCCGATTCCAACCAAGCTGCTTCAGGAAGTCTTTCCCTCAATTAGCACTTCTTTACTAGATATGATCAATGTGTCTTTATCGACGGGCTATGTACCCCAGTCTTTTAAACTAGCTGTAATTAAGCCACTTCTTAAAAAGCCTACCCTAGATTCAGGCACCTTAGCTAACTATAGACCTATATCTAACCTTCCTTTTATCTCAAAGATCCTTGAGAAAGCAGTCGCTAATCAATTATGTGACTTTCTTCATAACAACAGTTTATTTGAGGACTTTCAGTCAGGATTTAGAGTCCACCACAGCACTGAGACGGCACTGAGAGTTTCAAATGATCTACTTCCTGCTTCAGACAGAGGACTTCTCTCTGTACTCGTCCTGTTAGATCTTAGTGCTGCTTTCGACACGATAGACCATCACATCCTGTTACAGAGACTACAACATTTAATGTTCATTACAGGATCTGCACTAAGTTGGTTTAAATCTTATCTATCAGATCGATCTCAGTTTGTTAATGTTCATGATGTGTCCTCTATGCAAACCAAAGTTAGTCATGGAGTTCCACAAGGTTCTGTGCTTGGACCGATTGTTTTTACCTTATATATGCTTCCTCTGGGTAATATCATGAGGAAACACTCCATTAATTTTCATTGTTACGCAGATGATACTCAATTATACTTATCTATGAAGCCAGACGAAACCAATCAGCTATCTAAACTAGAAGCATGCCTTAAGGACATAAAGATCTGGATGACTAGAAACTTTCTGCTACTTAATTCAGACAAAACTGAAGTTATTGTGCTCGGCCCAAAACACCTCAGAGACTCTTTCTCTAATGATATAGCTGCCCTAGATGGCATCAGCCTGGCATCCAGCACTACTGTTAGGAATCTGGGAGTTCTGTTTGATCAGGATATGTCCTTCATCTCCCACATAAAACAAATATCAAGGACAGCCTTCTTTCATCTTCACAACAAACATCAGACACATCCTGTCTCAACACGATGCAGAAAAACTGGTCCATGCATTCGTTACTTCCAGGTTGGATTATTGTAACTCGTTACTATCAGGCTGCCCTAATAAGTCACTAAAAACTCTGCAGCTGGTACAAAATGCTGCAGCACGTGTGCTGACAAGAACTAGGAAGAGAGATCACATCTCTCCTGTATTAGCCTCTCTGCACTGGCTTCCTGTAAAATCTAGAATAGAATTTAAAATCCTTCTTCTTACTTACAAAGCTCTTAATGGTCCGGCACCATCATATCTTAAAGAGCTCATAGTGCCATATTACCCCTCTAGAACATTGCGCTCCCAGGATGCAGGCCTGCTTGTGGTACCTAAAGTCTCTAAGAGTAGTGTTGGAGGTAGAGCCTTCAATTACCAGGCCCCCCTCCTCTGGAACAATCTACCAGTCAAGGTCCGGGAGGCAGACACCCTCTCTTCTTTTAAGAGTAGACTTAAAACTTTCCTCTTTGATAAAGCTTATAGTTAGGCCTGGCTCAGGCTTGGACTAGCCCAGAGTTACGCTGCTATAGGTTTAGACTGCCGGGGGGATCTGGCACACCAAGCTTCTCTCTCTCTCTCTCTCTCTGTCTCCCTCTCTCTCTCTCTCTCCCTCTCTCTCTCTCTCTCTCTCTCTCTGTCTCTGTCTCTCTCTCTCTCTCTCTCTCTCTCTCTCTCTCTCTCTCTCTCTCTCTCTGTCATATTAATGCAGCTCATTAACTCTGTATCTTCTGGTCCCATTAACATTACTAACCACATATCTTCCCGGGAGTTCTTGTGCTCCCTTGTCTTGAAGGTTCCTGAGGATCGTTGCTGCAGACCACCTGCTGCTGTGGACCTGCTCGACTGCAACAACTACTAACATCAGCCTTCCCCATAGTATCATTATTGTTGCTGCTAATGCTAATAGTAGACCTGTTGACTTCAACTGTTACAATTACGATTACCTCAGCCTTTATCATTACTCTGCTTCTCTCGCTAATTTATTTATTTAGCTAATCTTCACCCTAGTCTACCACTATTATTGGCATTGTAACCATAAGTATGTGTCTGTTGTTGTTCATGTAACAAGGACATATGTTGTTGTGGTAACAAGAACATATGTTGTTGTTGCTCTCTTTGCCTGTCTCTATCCTGCATCTCCTTCTATCCCATGTTCAGCCCATCCAGTCTCTTCAGATTTTCAACATGAGTCTGGTTCTGCTCGAGGTTTCTGCCTGTTAAAGGAAGTTTTTCTGCCAATGTGCCGAATTGCTAAGTGCTACTCATGGTGATTCATGTTGGGCCTCTCTTTAAATAACAGAACAAAGAGTCGGTCTAGACCTGCTCTTTCTGTAAAGTGTCTCGAGATAACCCTGGTTATGATTTGGCGCTATACAAATAAAGTTTGATTGATTGATTGATTGATTATTTAAGTTTGGGTTGGAGCTCCCCGGTAGTTTAGTTTTTGAATTCTTATTTTGTTAGGTAGAGTTTCTTTGAGGGAGTGAAGGGGGATGGTCTGAGTGTGACGGCCAGCTGCATGGCTGGCTCAGTCCGTCCCCATCTTTTGTTCTTTGTGGCCGGGAGCTCGACCCTTTTTGTTTGTCACTCTAATGTTTTTCTACTTACAGGCATTTTGTTGCAATAAAATATGATTGTTTGACTTTGAGCTTTGGTCATGGTGTCCTTTATGTGTTCGGTCTCTAGAGCCGTTTTGTGTGTGTTACAGAGGCCGTAACATATTTGGGGGCTCGTCCACACCTTTTTTTCCACATTGCGTGGTTTTGTTTGTCGGCTCATGTAGACGCCGCGTGCGGGTAAGTGCTGATGTTTTTCCCTTTGATCGCCTCGGTGTTGTAGCTGTGCGTGTTGTCTCGGCGCAGTTATTTGTGATCGCAAACTGTGTCATTGTGACTTTTTCTCTCACCGTGTGTTAAGTGATGCGTAGTTTGACAGTGGTGTGTTGCTTTGATACCTTGTGTAGTTTGCTGCTTGTTTCAAAGTGCCTCCTTCTGTGTGTGTGCGTGCCAGGTGAAGTTTTACGCACACACGTGTTGGACGCCGTTGATTCCTTTGTGCTGCTGTTTTGTGTGTGCAGTGAATCTTTTGTATGTTGTGCTATTTTTGGGCTGTGTTTTGTCAGCCGGTAAAATCTGAGTTTCCGTCCTGACCGGTTTTGTGGTCAGCGGTTGTTTAACATGAACTCATAACAATGGAGGTTAACTTGGATGATTTCGTTGGGAAACCGACTCTTGATACGTTTCATCGGTGCACGAAAGAAAATGTTATCGTTATTGCTGATCACTTTGAGGTAACTGTGTCTAAGCAATCAAGAAAACAAGTAATACAATCCGAATTGTTGTCTGCGCCGTCTCAGACAGAGACCTTGCTTTGCGACCCCGGTACGTTGTGTTCACCTGCTGGAAACAAAGTCTGTAAGAAATGCTCCGATTTAAAGAGTTGGAAATTGAAATGCAGCGCTTAGACATGAAAGAAAAAGAACTGAGCAATGAATTGGAAGTACTAAAAATGCAAGAGGAAACCAAGAGACAGCTTGAGCTCCAACAGTCTTCCTCACCGGCTGCGTCTCATTCTCAGTACGAGGAATTTGATATAAATAAATGTATCCGATGAATTCCTCCATTTAATGGGAAAGATGTGGATCAATGTTTTACTCTGTTTGAACGTGTGGCGAAGACTTTGAAATGGCCTACAAATGTCTGGCCTCTGCTTCTTCAGCGTGTGCTTACTGGTAAAGCGCAGGATGCGTACGCGTCCTTACCGGCTGAAGTGAGTCTGGATTATGATTCGAGTTTGCGGATGAGTACGTCCTCACACACAGGGATACATTTGAAAGGTCCCATTTATCCACAGAGCGTAGTTTTCCTGTAGCCAAGTCCTTTGTGTCGTCAGCGAAGTGGAGCTCTGACGTGGAGGTGAAGTCTAGTGTTAAGGAAGGGGCTACGGATAAGCCAGTTTGTTTGTCTTGTAAGCAGCGTGGCCACACCTTCAACAACTGTTTTGTGTTGAATAAAAAGAACAAGTCCCCCAAAGCAGTTAACCTGTTAGAAACAGAAACGTTCTTGTGAAAATGTCTCTGCTGTCGCGGCTCCGCTCAGCGATTTGTTGAGCCCCAAAGGCGTTTTTGCTGCTCTCAGAGTTGCCAGTATGTTATAATTAGGGCTGGGCAACGATTAAAAGTTTTAATTGCGATTAATCGCATTGTTATACGCAAAATCCAATAATGAATTCAAAAATAGTGTATAGCACAATTTTTATTTTAAATGTATTGCCATATGAACTAAAGTGCTATAACATTTGTTGTGCAAACACTTTTAACATAAACATTTTGTTTATACAGTAGCAGTTAAATAAAATATTTAGTGAAAATCTAAACTTAAACAAAAAAAACAAACTGCCCACAAAATCTTGAGCCACAATCAGAACATTAAAACAGGCAATTTCTGAGGTAACAGCAGAAACATTTTTCTGTTTTCAGGGAGCAGCATAACCACTCTATGTTCAGTACCAAATGTCCCCGTTAAAGTGAGGTGAAGCACAAAAAAAGTTCACGGCTGGCATTTACTGTGCAGGGGACTCGTCTGTAAAGTCCATGTTCATACTGCATTTCCTTTGCAGAATCTCAGTCAAAAAAAAAACAGAAAACACTTTCAGTGCAGTTTGTCAGTTCCTAGAACTTGACTTTTTTTTTACTCCTCTGCACCAAGCCAGTTACTAAGACACACAAGATTATTCACATTTTCAGATGACAAAGAAGCTCTCTTCTTCTGGACAATATGACCAGCAAGAGAAAACAACCTTTCACAGGGAACGGATGTTGCAGGTGTGGCCAAGTACTTCTGTGCATAAGAGGCCAGCCTGCTGTGTGAGCCTGCATGTTTGGACCACCACTCTAATGGACCGGACTCTGAACTGATGGTGGGCTCTGCTCTGTATCGACGCACAACGTTCTCTCTGAGTCTTCTTCTTGTTCAGAATCAGACTCAGATGAAGCTGCCAATAGGGTTAACTTTTTCTTTGGTGGCTCTGATGCTTTTTCTTCGGAAGGTTTCTCTGCAACAACCATCTGTTCCTTGACCAAGTTGGTGACTGAGGCCCACACCTCTTTCCTCTCAGCTCTGGGGATACACTTGAGGTCCTTGAATCTAGGGTCCAATGCAGTAGCAATCTTCAGATATGCAATGTTAGAATTTCCCATGCGTGTCTCCAGGTCTTTTCTGAATGTAGACTTGAACTTGGCCACATAGGCAGGGTCATCATCTGAGCTCTCCATCACCCGGGAGAGATGGCAAAAAGCAGGCAGAGCCACAGAGCATGAGACATACTTTTGTCCTCCCAAAAGTTCAGTCAAATACCTGCAACAGAAAATCAATTCCACTTCAGTCCAAATAAATTCCATTCACTGTTACACAAAAAATATCCTCTACATATTCATGCTGCATTTACATATTGACACACACACACATATAAACACACTATTTCTCTCTAACATGCACTCAGACAGGATAGTGAGAAATATGATATATAACATACCTGCAAGGCTCCAGTAGCATTTCCAACCTCTGCAGTTTGTCCATTTCAGCTGTAGCTGGCATGGCAATCTTGGTGTGTGTGGTGAGGACATCCCTCAGTGGCTGTTCGTTTCGGCGGATGCTTTTTATCATGTCCAGAGATGAATTCCATCTGGTCGGAACATCTTGCATAAGCGACTCCTTCTTTTGTCCATGTTCAACTTGTTGTTGCTCTAATTCTGCAGCATTAGCTGGACTGTGTTTAAAGTGCCCCACAACTTCTCTGCACTTGGCCAGGACATTGTCAAACACACTGTTCTGCAGAGATACTGTGACAGAACGCTGGAGAGTGTGCGCGAAGCAGGGGACATGTTCAAAAGGTAGATGTCTCGCAGCAGCGATCATATTCCTTGCACTATCTGTGCTAAGTGTGGTGACTTTATTTGACACATTCCACTGCTGAGCAACTTGAATAAAGTGTCCTGCGCACGTTTCAGCATAATGTCTCTCCTCGGTTTTCATTACAGTCAGAGCATGTGAACGCAGCACCCACTGTTCATCAATGTAATGTACTGTAACTCCGAGGTAATTATCGTTACCTAGTGATGTCCAGTAGTCCCCAGTGAGAGCAACATAGGGTGCAGGTTGTAAAGCTGTCACTTTTGCAGACCTCTCCTTTTCATAGAGCTCGTGTATTCTTCTTGTGATGGTGCGTCTTGAGGGAGTCTCATACCTGCCGTCATCTGTTGCGATTCTGAGAACGTCTCTCAGACCGACATCTTCCACAACCCGAATCGGCCTGCAGTCTGTAGCTATCCACGTCGCTATGGCATTTGTTAGCTTGTCTTGCCTTGCTTTATCTATACGTCTCCCACACGTTGCATCCAACGTAGTCTGCCGAAGCCTCCCTCCACTGTTTGTTTCGGTGAGTGATTTGCCGGCATCAACTGTGTGTACCGCATTTAGGTGATATTTTAAACTGGAAGTACTCCGGTGATACGAAAATTCAGCCTTGTAGTGGTTAAAAATAACCTTGGTTCTGTCGACTCCGCCGTCTGGAAGAACTTTAAAATAAAATTGTCCATGTAAAAGTTGCGCACTCGTCTCCATATTTGTTTGGCCGCAAATTATTTCTTTTTCCGGTTCCTGTGAGCGCCGCAACAGACTTTTTCTAAATAAAAGCCAGTGAGCAACAGACAAATGAAAACTGCGTTAATATGCGATAAAATAATTGTCGGCGTTATTAAATTTATGAGTTAACGCAATAATAACGCGTTAACTTGCCCAGCCTTAGTTATAATGTAACCAAAAAGTTGGACCCACGTACACACAGCAAACACACTGGAAATGCAGGCTGACAAAAGGTCATTTATTCCAAACTGAAAGGCTGAAGTTGAGCAGGGCAAGGCGGACCAGAGTGGCTTGAGGACAGGAGCTGGGCGTGGAGACGGTGGAGACGGCAGGAGAAGGTGGATCTAAGCACAAAAAAACACAGAGTCAGTACGACAAACAAACGGTCAAAAAGCTTTCAAAGAGCAGCCTGGTCGAAGAGCACATGTGGTGAACGGACGAACTGGGAGGAATGACTGTCTCAACCGGGCTTTTATACAGAGCAGAGTGTAGGTGGCTTGATGAGCTGATGAGCGGCAGGTGTGCAGGCTTGTTCTGAGAAGTCAGCAAGGCCACGCCCAGCTCCTACTGACACACAAAGAGAGAACATACAGGCACACAAGGGAGGGGAAACACAGGGAAACACGGGGCAGACAGACGAGGACCCTGACACAGTATGCGTTTGACTGTATTAAAGCTTTGTTGACTAATGCCCCTGTACTTGCTGCGCCTGTTTTCGACCGTCAGTTTAATCTCTCTGTTGATGCCAGTGACGTGGGAGCGGGTGCTGTCCTCCTCCGAGAAGGAGACGATGGGGTGGAACACCCGGTCTCGTATTTCTCCAAGAAATTCACTCGGCATCAACAGAAGTATTCTACCATCGCAAAGGAGGCTCTCGCCCTCGTTCTCGCACTCAAACATTTTGAAGTTTATGTCGGCTCTGCAAATACACCGACTGTCGTGTACACTGATCACAATCCTTGGTTTCTCTTCTAACAGGCCTTCCTCCTCTGACCTTTACGTTATTGATGATATTGATGATGCTGATCAGGATATTCATGATGATATTGACCTCGTTGATGATGATGCTTCCTTACGCCCTGTGCACTTCCTGTCAGCAGCAGTGTCCGGTCACACTTGAGGGGTCGTACGACATAATAACGTGGTAATAATGTCTGTAACCTGAGTTATTGATTTGTTTTTTACTTACATAATGACTTTACGTTTTATGTCAAAGAAAATGAAGAAGGATCTGCAGTGAGGAGCCTTGTGAGTGACTTTATCCACCAATCAGCTGCCCTGGAAACACGTCACAATAAAACATTAGTGGTGCTGATAAGAGATCATGTCTCTCCACATTTCACCTTCAGTTCGGCCGAGAACCGCGAGCAGCTCGCTGTAAAAACAGGCGAGCCTCCTATCTTCTAGATTTGCTGCGTGATAAACGACTCCCAGCCCGACGTCCTCCTCCGTGCGCTGCATTGTTTACAGTCCAGTCAGCAGCTCGAGAAGCGACCGTGTGTTCAGATCAAAGGTAAATTCTCCCTCCAGATGTGTCTGCTAAATAAACGCTGTCATCTCTCGGTTCGTCCCATCCCCCGGAGGAGCGCCCGTTCATCTGTCTGTGCTGAGTCTCAGTCTCACTGTAAACAGGAAGTTACACAGAGGCTGCACTCTGGCTTACTTCAGAGGCGGAGCCATCGTTTATGATGCATTTGAGGAAGTCGGGAAATCTAAACGCTGATCATCTTTTAAGACACAGCATCAAGCAGATTTGTCTCTAGTTGAATGTTAGCTGTAGCACAGATTGTTAGCTGTTAGCCTGCAGCTGTCTGTTTATAGAGATCAATAAGAAGCTGAATGGTTGTCAGATGAAGCTGACGGGAGTCATGATGTCATCACGGTGGATTACGTTCGCCTGTTTTTTTTACTTGATGTATTCTCAGTTAACTCTGATGTGTTTTCATGTTTTTTCTAACCCAGTCTATGTGTCTGTTTTCTAAAGGTTTTTTTCTCTTACTTGGCTGCAAAACAAATTTTCCCCTCGGGGACAATAAGTTGAAGTTTCCTGCATTCACTGAAGCCTGCTGACACGTGATTGGTCAAAACTACTCCGACTACAGGCCAGAACACTTCCTGTACTAAAATCCGGTGGTGCGCCTGATTCTACATTTTGATGTAGCGTTTGATTTGTACACGAGACGAGTAGAGAGCATGTTGTGTTTTGTATGAGCAGGCCTTGAGCTGAGCTGTGACATCATTAAGTTTCCATCAGCGTTGTGACTTTGATCCAGCCGCACATCTATTTGATCTTTTGACCTGGATGATGTTTGTATGAGTTTCTGACCTTTATTGTTTCTCTGTATCTTGATCATTTTGTTCTCTGTGTGGAGCAACAATAAAGCTGCTGACACAGTAGTATGAGGCTGAATGAGAGAGTGTAACGTTCTGGAGCTGCAACTCACAGACGTTCTGTTTATTCACAGCTGAGAAATCTTCTTCCTGAGGATGATTGAAGACTTTACGTATTTCATCATCACTCCTGTCTATCATAAGAATCACTCTGAATGTTTCTGTGTCTTTCTTCTGGTGCCAGAATACCCAGCTATAATCACACTGGTCGATGCCTCCACAGCTGAAGGAGACATTTTCAGCCTCTCTCCTGGTCAGTGTTAAATCCTCCTGAATCAGCTCTGCTGCCGTGGCAAGCAGCGCTGTGGAGAAAGAGACAGACAGGTGAAGGTTGGCGTTTGATACAGGTAGAGTCTGTGGGCTCCTGATTGGCTGGAAACACTCACCTGAACACAGACAGCACAGGGCAGCAGCTGGGAGGAGACGCATCTTGTGCAGCGGTGTTTCCTCTGGGGAACCTGAGGAGAAGTGGCGCTCTGATGCTGCTGAGGCCGAACGAGGACGAGCTGTGAGATCAGACGAGGGTCACGTGGTTTCTAACAGGACCTCAGAACTCCCATCAGCCCCTGCGGCGGACAGATAAGGCCGCTGCTGCTGACTGACGGCTCGGCTGAAGCTGTCGTGGGGTACACAGCACACAGTCAGCACAAAGATAATAACATTCATCATAATAACTTTCTTTGTTTAGTATTGCTGCTTTCCATAAAACAACAGTTCAGCCTCTATTGAAGGGTGTAAAATCACTACAGCTTCATTAGAATAAAGAGAAATAACACACTGGGCTCAATTTAAACACAATGATGGATTCAAGGCGAGAACATGCTGTATAGTTGTTCATGTTTACTATAGAAAGAATGAAAAGCTTCTATTTTGTTGTGCAGTTTGTCAAACTGAGACCTTCATTCTCCCAAACTCTGCTCTTCAAACGTCTCATGCTGAAGAAGAAGACGAGGGTTAGTGTCAGATGGGATCATTTATTACTGCCTCTATATATCTTTGTTGTATTATCAGTATTTGAATGTTTTCTCTGATTGATTCGGATGAAGAAGAACATGTTGCATTAAACATGTCTGATGTTACATGTGTGTCTGTGTGTCAGCTCGCTGTCACATCATCAGGTAAGCTCTCCCGTCATGGCTGAGTGATAGATTTGAATTTGCAGCTGGAGCTGACAGAAAGCATCAAGGAGAAAGACCACCACCATGTGGTTAGTGAGAGGAACTGCAGAGACACACAGAAGATGCTGATGATGGTCGTGATGATGCTCATATATGTTGTTTTTCTGGAAAAACAAACACTCTGACATCTATTAATGTTTGTTATCTGTAATCAGCCATTGTTTGTCATTAAATTTCACCCCAACATCACTTGGCAGACCCATGCACGCAGCTGTCGCTAGCTACCAACTTTGTCTGCATATTCACACACCAGACTCCATTCAAAAATCTGTCATTTTAAGACCATGTGGATTATTGGTTAGAATCTTCCCATGCAGAAGGATCTAAAACTCATTTTTAACCATCAATAGACAAAGAGTCTTAGTTTGGCTGAAGATCCAAAAGTCTGTTAGTATTTAGTGTTAAGCTTGTTGAGGTTAGCTAATAACGTTCGATACATGTTCACAGACCAGACTCCATTCAAAAATCTGTTATTTTAAGACCATGTGGCTTAAAATCTTTCCATGCATGAAGAGCTGAAACACATTTTTGAACCATCTAAAGACACGTCATCTGGCTGTGGATTAAAAAAGTAAGGTAAGGTAAACTTTATTATCCCCGAGGGGCAATTCTTTTTACAGCCAGCAGGACAAAAAACACAAACAGACAAAAACACAGTCACACAGTACACAGTAATCACAGGTAAAAAACACATGCTACATGATCTCGATGAGGAGTCTGATGGTGGCAGGAACAAATGAGCTTTTAAGGCGGTTAGTCCTACACCCCGGCAGTGCATACCTGCGCCCAGATGGCAACAGCTTGTATGCCGCAAAGAGCGGATGGGTGCAATCGGCTAAGATAGCCTGTGCCTTTATAGTGGCTCTGGCTCTGTATAAAAAAGATAGGTCCTTAAGACTAACGCCAGCAATTTTACTGCACACTTTCACAATGTTCTCCATCCTCTTCCTATTTTTAAGAGAAAGAGACCCAAACCAACAGATACAAGAAAATGTTAAAACAGACTCAATAAAACAAGAATAAAACATTCTCATAAAACAGCTGTCAACATTAGAACTTTTCAGCTTACGATAAAAGTACATCCGTTGGTGGGCTTTTTTGCATATGGCGTCAGAGTTGGCATCAAAAGTCAGTTTATTATCAATAATTGTCCCCAGATACTTGTACTGTTCCACCATGTCGACAGCCTGGTTGCTGATAAAGGAGGGGGGACCAGGGGAAGATGCTCCTCTGAAATCAATAATCATTTCTTTGGTTTTTGTGACATTGATATTCAGGAAGGAGCGTTCACACCAAGAATTAAAACCAGTCAGTATGGGCCCATGCTGGCAGTCCTTATCATTAAGGAGAGAGACAATGACAGAGTCATCTTGGGGACAGGCACGATGACAGAGTTCTTCCAGATGCGTGGGACAGTACCCAGCTGAAGGGACTTCGTCAAAATAAAGGACAAAATAACAGAAAGTGGGTCGGCACAGTTTCTCAAAAGGCGGCCGCTGATATTATCTGGGCCGGGACTTTTCCTCTCTTTAACCCCTTTAAATAGTTTAAGAACAGAATCACACTCAATATGTATAGCTGGACTTTCTGAGGAAGCATCTTTAGCTACAGACAGTTCATGGCTAAAGTCATAGATATTAAAGCGATTATAAAAGACATTCAGCTCAGATAGAGCACTTCTTTTTATTCAGGGTTAATCTGTTTGATGAATCCTTTTATTTCTGTGAAGGTTCTCAGTCATCAGCGAAACGACACATTACCCTATTTAAAGAAAGTTATATCGTAATAACATATAACTGTGCTTCATTCTTCTCCAGTACATTGTAGGGTTTGTCCACAAAGCTCAGAGGGAGACACTCTGCTTGTCCCCCTTTCCTCCCGTAAGTGTTCACCTACCAGGCTAACCACACTTACCACCTGACCATGGGACCATGTTCCTGTTTACAGGCCCTAGTGGGGACCTTTCTTCTCAGGCACGGTCTTTCTAAACGTTTATCCCAAACGAAGGCCCTCTACTTTCCCCCTTCTCCCATCATGGGTTGTTTTCCTTCTGATTCTGTGAAAGTACTGGTAAAGGTGGTATACAGGGACCTCACGGGGGACCGTTACCTGGCTAATGATGATCAGTTCTGCTAGGACAGACAGCTGCACGTCAGGTCAGTGAGGATGAGTCAGACGCGCAGTTACGCGCTAGGCATAGACGGATTATCAGAGCCGGCCCGAGGCATAAGCGAACTAAGCGGCTGCTTGGGGCCCCCTGGCCACCAGGGGGCCCCAAATTGAGAAAAAAAAAAACTTTTTTTTTTTTTTTTTTTTTTACATATTAAATAAATTAAACAAGTGACATAAATGAATGAATGAATGAATAATTCAAGACAAGATGATTCTGATTTCATGATCAATATACCTGCCTACAACCGCTGTGTCTGCCAGCGTTTGAGTCATGAGCATGAACTAGACACCTTGCGTGCGTAGACAATTTGCGCGCATAGACACTGCGTCAACTTCAAGCGTCTTATTAGAGTCAGATGGAAGAGACGGTAAGCCATGTCACAAAAGAGGACGTATCCCTCTGGTGCCGAAAAGAGAAAGAAGAAAAGGACAGATGAGGAGAAAAAACAGCAAGAAAAAGGTATGTTTGCATGATTATTTACAGTATGTTTTTTCAGTATGTTTTGTGCTCACTTGAAGTAGCGGCTGTAGCTATGATAGCAGTTAGTTAGCTAGCTGGCTAATTAACGTCATGATCTTATATAAGCCATCACGAGAGCGACATCCCCGCCATCAACAGTGAAATGTCTCCCATTAATATACATTTATCTAGGTGGATTTAAGATGTCAAGGATATTGGGAGTGTTTAGGATGTTCAACCAAGCATGTACCTCCCTATGTGCTAGCTCTAGCTGGGCTTATGTTGTAAACTAAAGTTAGCTGACTGAGGTGGACATTAGCACTAGCTACATGAAAACGTAGCTGAAGGCAAATTTACCACATCTCCTCAGAGGGATTGTTTCTGATTTCACACCTGAAAGCGTTGATAGTTTATTACTGTTTTATAATGTGACATAGTGGTAAGTCTGATCGCGACTATGTGCAGCGGAAACACCCGAAGGTGAACTTAACCTGACTAGGTGGGATGCCAGCTAGCATTGCTGTGCGTGTCGAAGGTTAGTAAACCTCACTCGGACAGAGTCCAGCGCGCTATGCAGCAGGCTAAAAGCCCAGGCTGACAACCCACTGACCAGAGCGACTCTTAAGGCGTCGGTAACGTTCAACACGCACAGCTATGGTAGCTGGCATCTGTTACATAGGCAAAGATGGAGCACTAAGATATTTGGTTTAAAGTACAGTTATAATGTAACATGTTAATGAGAGATGGCGTGTTGGTCTTTACGAGAAAATATCATGTTGGGTGGGGAGACTTCTGTGATGAAAATAGACTTCAATTTTATTAATATGGCGAGTGATGTACACTCTAAAAAGTTAAACTAATTGCTACTTAATTATTTTGGTGAAACATTTTTACACTGAAAAAGTTAATTTAAAAGCTGTGAAATCATATACATTTACCTTTATGAATTGAGTAAATATATTTAAAAAAAATAAGTAGATCTGAATAACTAAATTTTTTTTAAATGTCACATAAAATTGAGTAGATATGGTTGAAATCCTAAGTAAATATAACAGTAATCTTAAGACAAAACCAGTAAAAGCAAATAGTAGAAGTAATTGAAATATTAAATGGATGTAACTGAAAAAGACGCTATTATGAAAAAATAAATGTGCTACATTTACTCTATGTTTTTCACTTCATTTAAGACATACTAGACTTATGATTAATCAAAATTAAATGTTACCATTACTTTTTTTTTTTAACTGTTTATACCCAATACTTCACTTGAGGTCAATATAGCAAATGAAAACAAAACATAAACAAACCCACTGTACACTCATGAACATTTTCATTAAATATTTATTTAAAGCATGACCATAACCCTTGCCACCTGGTTATATCTCAACAATGGTAATACAGTTCACAGTTTGGGCTTACACCAAGACCCATGATTGTTGCCCTCCAATATAAGCAAAAATAAAATGAAATAATTAGTCTATAGTCTATTGTATCAGTGGTTATGCTCTGTAGCCTTCCAGCTACTCTAACAATTATCACATACCTCTGAATCTCACTTTACATATATCAGGAACTTATCAACATATCAGCCCCAAGGCTTTTGCTGTAGTTTAACCTATGCAAGAAAATGTATGAAAATATTTATTTGTCATCAGCCAACATTACAGAACAAACAAGATACTTTTCCTCTTACCTCAAATCTCTATTAGATAAATGTTCATCACATTAAGGTTACACAACTTCACTACACAACAAAACTTCTGCATCCTGACAAATAGGAGTCAGCAACTACGTACACAGGTAATTTTTCAGTCTCTGAACCTTGTTAGAAAGGTTTCCAGGACCAAGCTCCGGTATTAATTTTTGGAATACCTCAAAACTGTATTTTAGACTCTTGGGGTACTTCATGTCTAGGGCATATGTTAGTCCCAACAAATAGCAGCAGGCTCTGGCAAGAGTTCCAAGACTCCTGAGGACTGGGATGCCCTCAATCACAATCCCAACATCAGTAGGTTCACTGACTGACCCATCTTTGTTCCACAGCAAGTAAATCTTGATCACCTCCTGTGCCAACTCCTCTTGTCCATCGACTGGTTCATCAGTGGCATGCTGCAGACATGGTATACAAAACTGATTAGGACTAACTCTCAGCATGCATTTCATAAGACACACAATATTTATGACCTTGCCTTACAATCATCTGGGATTACATTAGTTGAAATTTCCAGGGTTTCCCATACAATAATTTATTTGGACGCAGCCTGTGACAATATAATTACAAGCTTCATATTATTTAATTACATTTCTATTTTTAGAGTACATACACAGGAAGTGTTTGTACTAACAGCCTAATTCAGTAGCTTTAACACAACAAACTGAACAGATCAAAACAAGGCTTCATACTGAAGCACGAGTGTGAAACAATGTTAGAAAGTATAACACGCATCACTTCTTGTAAACATTGGCTGGAATAGTTAAGCAGCATTCTGTGCACAACTTTAAAACTCCTGTGAGGAACTTTCAGTTTGTGTTGATTTTGGCAAACCCCTGTGGACAAAGCTACCTCATCCCTTTGCTGATTTTGTCCTGTACATGCTTAAGTGGTGGTTTTTAACAACTAATCTGATTCTGCTTTCTTTAACAGTCACATGCATCACTCACTTAAATTTTTTGCCCTGGAAAATGTAAACAAAGGCAGCGTGCAGTTCATCAGTTACTTATTTTTATTCTAGTTCTGTGTTAATTGTTCTGCACCAAAACCACCAAAACAAATTCCTGTGTCAACGTACTTGGCAATAAACCTGATTCTGATCGCTTCGTCTGACACCTACCTCCTCGCTAGCAGTTTCAGGTATTAAGAATAACTATACAGAAATTATCAATTTTGTTGCTGATGGTCTGGTTTGCTTTTGTAGCTCATACAGAGTCATCAGAATTAATTTCAGTCCGTTTCATAACTATCAGAAAACTCCTCACAGGACTTTAAGCTCTATTAACACTACCACACAACAGAGGCAACATCCTGTGGTGGCGAGTTTATCCACTATCCTGGGGCTTCTGCTAACTAGCCGCACGCTACTCGATCTTTCCATCTACACCTGACAAATGCTGGTTTAGTCTGGTTGTTTTAAATTAAAATAGTTTATGGTCCTACACCAGACCATACTGGTAAAACCGAAACCTATCCAACCCTACTTGTCAGGTGTAACCAGACAGTGCTGTGGGCAGGACAATGAATGAGACCATAGAGTGGTGAGATTGAAAGTAAGCTTATAATACTTACATGACAAACAATAAATAAAACCATAACACCTGAAATTAAATCATATTACATGGTACTTAAAAGTAGGGCTTCAGCTATTGATTTTTTTAGTAATCGATTATTCTACCCATTATTCCAATGATTAATCGAGTAATCAGATAAGAAAATACTTACGCGTTATTAAATAGAAATAGTAAATATACAATAGAGAAAATACGACAGGTCTCCTAATATGAACAACTAATTGATTATTGATTGTAGTGAGCAGGCTCAGCAGGTGGAGGCTGCCTCTTCAACATGAAAAACAAATGTACATTAGACAGTCTTTTGAACGAACAGTAACCCTAAGTTCAGAATGGAAGAGCCAAAGTTTACAAAACATTGTTGTTGGCACATGGTAGATATTGTTTGTACTAGATTTGCAGTGTGTGCATTACGGTTTAGCAGCTTTTTTGATCATTAATGTGGACTTTTTCTGGATAAACAAAAATGTAAGGGTTATATCTGCTGACAGTAGTTACCGCAACCAATGGACAATTAGCTGTTCATTACTTGATCAATCAATGGAATTATTACTCGATTACTAAAATAATTGATAGCTCTAGCCCCAGCTTGTTCCCAAAAAATCAAACAGAGGTAATAAATGTTCATGGGAGCATTATCTAGTGAGTAGACTGTTTTTCAAAATATACTTCTGTCCAGCACAGAGAATTTTTACTTGGATGGATGTGTGTGTTTTTTTATAGCAGTTGTGCATCCATTTGTAGTCTCATTTATGTTAACAATTATATCTACCACCAACTATAGTTAAAGTAAAAAATGCCCTAAAAAATAATTTAAAATGATCAAACTCTGTCCAAATCAAGGTGCAAGTAATTTTGCTTATTCGCTGCTTTCCTGAACCTTTATAAACCTGAATAATACATGTGGATCATTGGTTAGTGTTTACACATGTAATCCTCCTAGAACAATATTATAAATGGATGAAAATTTACCTCTTCTTTATTGTTCATTTTTTTCCCTCTTCTTCCTTAGCAGGGTTGGTGCTGTAAGACAGATATCAAAAATGTGCTCGACAAAAAATTCAAATTGATTGCTTTTGCCATAATCAAGTGTTTCCCAAATATGAAAACATACACTTAGTTGGGCAAGAGCGCTGTTCTTAAGAGAATACATACAATGCTTTATAAGCACAATTTACAGCTGCCAGACTGTGGATACAGTTCTGTGACTCCCACATTTTCCACTTTCTGAAATTCCCCCCACCCACTACTGTTTCTAGATCAGCAACATTAAAGTGTACAACAGCCAAGTCACTATATAGGACACTGAATATCTTACTGGGGAAATATTTTAATGACAGCAACATAAGTTATTCTTGACATCTAAATACTGAATGAATATTTGAAAAAATAAAGAGCACATACCTGAGATGACATCAAAGTCTTTTCTCCTGTCCTCTGCCAGAAGTGCTGGTTAGGGGTAGGGGGCTGTGGGACTGTCGTCTCACCCAGTATCTAAGTTTACAAGAATTTGACAAATTTTAAGATTTTTGGAAAACATAAGCAGTTAGGCTACAGACTGTTGACTGTTTTCGAATTAGATTGTTGTCTCTACTCTTCTACAGCGAGTAGAAACACACGTAGCCGGCCCCCGCCTGCCCTTGTCACTGCTGTCTGCTCCTCACATGTCTGTCTGTCTGTCTGTCTGTCGCTTCGGTTTGTTTAAAGTATAGATATTATTATGGATATTTATCGGGATTCAGGACACGGAGCTTGAAACCCGGACGTATGGTCATAGATTAAACACATTTTAAAAGAGACTTACTAACCTATCGTTGTCATTCTCTCATGAAATAACATGCTTACACATCACTGATAGCTTAATAAGCCAGAGTTATAATCAACTCGATTAAACGTTACTTTTACTCTCCTGGTTCACAATCTCCAGCTCGGCCTCTCTGCTCTGCAGCCCGCTGTGTGTGTGGAATTATTCCCTTTTTACTCGACTTGTTAAACTCGATAAAACGTTACATTTACTTCACCTGGTCACTGTCTCCACCGCGGCCTCTCTGCTCTGCACTCTGTGTGTGCGTGCGCGTGTGTGTGTGTGTGAGAAGGAACCCCCCCTCCCCCACTCCGTCAACTTTAAGAAGAGGACAAATAAGCTAGCGCGTAAAATATGAAAACCACTCTTAAGGTGACACTGCGCTACCCTCTCTGGTCGTGCGTCGTGCTCGCTTCTTTGTCGACGCCATGATAGCTTAAGTAAGGACAGCATGGCAGCACGACAGTATTTATAACATTACAGCCTATATAGCTGTTTATGCACTAAGAAACATCAATACATATTGATATTCATCAATCAATATTTAATCACCTTGTTCTAGCTGGTTACTTACCCGGATTTTGAAGTACTCCCGCTATGGTGTCTCCTGCCTGTTCCATCACGTTCCCTGACGAAAAGGCAGATTTCCTACGAGGACGCGGTGACGGGTGTCAACGTCATGACATTTAGCGCGAAACTTACTCAATATCTTAGGTTATTGTTGAAGACAAAGATCACTGACTTGGATTCAGTAAAACTTGTTGTTTTTGAAACTAATCAGTATAACTACTCCGTTCTCAAATATTTTGAGAGAAAATCACTTAATATATTAGGGATATCTTGAAAATGTAATTTGTTAGTCAGATGCTAAATTCTTTTCATGAAATAAACTTAAACAATTCTTGTAAATGTAAGGCAAAACAAACTGTTGGATTTTTAGGCACTTATTTTGGTGTGTCCAACTCAAACAATCACTTAAGCCATATTCAGAGAATTTATTAAGACTTTCTAACTTTTTGTTTTTGTGATATTTACAAAGCCACTGAAATTTTTTTTAGGGTGTAGCGGTGCTACCCTCATAATTAGGCTGCAGTAGATCACCATGTTAAGTGTTCACCATACTGCAATTATGCCTCATTTGCCTATAAATATGAATTGTTAGGTGTGGAATTGCTTGTTGATGAGTGTAAGTAATGATGGCAAAATAAACTCATTCTGCTCCATCAACTATGCACTTATGCAATGTTATTTTTCAGGAACACTGTTGAAGTACTTTGGAGCGCAACCAACTCTACCTGCCTCTGATGTTTCATCAAGTGTCAGTGCCTCCACAGCTGATGATACAGCAGGTGAGGTTTTTCTTGATGGCAAATGGTTACGTAGCCTGTTAATATGACATGACACATTTAACATAGCTTTTTATTTTTTTTTGTTTTATCATTGCAGGTTCATCCACTGCAGAATTGCAGGCACCTGAAAGCGAGGGGCAGTTAACAGCACGTGAAAGTGAGGAGCAGCTACCAGCACTTACATTCACTGATACATCGGTTTCAACCTCAACTGGCGTGACAGGTCAGTTAATCTAACAGTTTTTTTTTGTGTGTTGGCTTACTTTACTGTAAAATATCCTGTGTTATGTTATAATTCTATTTTTTTTAATCTAATGTCCCTACAGGTCCTTCTACATCTGCACCCACTGCTGTAGATTTCCCATCCACTCCCTCAACAAGCTCCAGCTATCAAGATAGATCAACAGCTCCTCCAATTGACCCAGTTGAATGGTCAGCGGTCCTGTCTGACTCAGAAAGGACTGATCTGGTAAGAAGAGGGCCAGTGCCAACAAGTGACACCTTCACCTTCCCCAAAAAATCAGATGGACGAAGCTTTCACTACCACTATACATACAGACAATTAGTTAATGGGGAAAAAATCAAGCGAAGCTGGCTAATTTATTCCAAGAAAAATGATGCGGTTTACTGCTTCTGTTGCAAATTATTCTCGAGAAAGTCCACAAAACTGTCAACAGAGGGACAGCGTGATTGGGTAAATGTAGGTGCTTTGCTGAAACAGCATGAGAATAGTCCAGATCATTGCAATCATATGGTGAAGTGGAAAGACTTTGCCCTCCGTCTTTTCAAGGAGAAGACTATTGATGCAACAGAAATGGCCCTTTTGGAGGCCGAAAAAAATCGTTGGAGAGATGTTCTCATCCGTTTGATTAGTATCATTCAGTCTTTGGCAGAGAGGAATCTTGCACTCAGGGGGTCTGTTGATACTTTGCATCAGGACAACAATGGGAACTTCCTTAAAGAGGTGGAACTGATGGCAAAATTTGACCTGGTGTTAAAAGACCACATCAGACGAATTGATAGTGGAATGCAGCACAACACTTACTTGGGTAAGACTATCCAGAATGAGCTGATAGAGTGTATCAGTGACAAAATAATGGAGGCAATGGTGTCAGAAATCAAGGAGTGCAAATATTATTCAATAATATTAGACTGTACACCTGATGTAAGTCACCGTGAACAGATGTCTGTTGTGGTGCGCATAGTCACTCTGGGCAAAACACCGGAAATAAAAGAGCACTTTTTAGGATTTCTCATAGCTCCTGAATCCACTGGCCTGGGTTTGTCCAATCTAATCCTTAACAGGCTTGAAGAATTGAACATCCCTTTTCAGGACTGTCGGGGTCAGTCTTATGATAATGGGGCTAATATGAAGGGCAAAAACAAAGGTGTGCAGGCTAGGCTATTGGTTAAAAATCCACGAGCTTTTTATGTGCCTTGCAGTGCTCATACCCTAAATCTGACAGTCTCAGATGCGGCTAAAGCATCAACGGATGCCTCCTGTTTTTTTGGAAACGTGGAGAAGGTGTACAATTTGTTCGCTGGGTCCACTCAAAGGTGGGCCATCTTACAGAAGTACGTTGACCTCACCCTCAAGTCCTGGAGTGAGACGCGCTGGGAAAGCCGCATTAAAAGCATTGAAGCTTTGCGCTACCAAGCAGAGAAGGTGAGGGAAGCCCTGCTAGAAGTTAGAAATAATGCGACTGACTCTGTAGTGGCAGTTGAAGCCAACTCCCTTGCTGAAGAAATAGGTTCATTTAGATTTCAGATTTGCTGTGTTGTCTGGTTTGACATCCTGTCTAAAATTAACATCACTAGCAAGCTTCTACAGTCAAGCAACATTCAGCTTGATGTAGCTGTTAACCTTGTCCATAAGAACAAAAGCGAACTCATCAGTTACAGAAAAACAGGCTTCTGTGATGCACAGACATCTGCAAAAGAAATTTGTGAGCAGATGAACACTGAAGCAGTGCTGAAAGAGAAGCGATTGCGTTCTACAAAAAGGCACTTTGCCCATGAGGCTGCAGATGAGCCTATAGCGGATGCTATGAAGAGGCTAGAAGTGTCCTTTTTTAATGCTGTAGTGGACTGCAGCATTCAGTCTTTGGAGGATAGATTTAAGTCTCTAAGTGAGGTTAAAGAAAACTTTGGAGTGCTGCTCAATTTTAGGGAGCTAGATCAAAAGGTTCGGAGGGACCAGTGTAAGGTTCTTGGGGAAAAACTCTCTTGTGGAGAGGAGGCTGATGTTGATGGTAGCGCACTGGCTGTAGAGATTGAGAGTCTTCCTGAACTTCCCCAAACTAGGATGACCGCCCTTGAGCTTCTCACATACCTCTCACACAATGAGATGTGTGAGCTTTACCCAAATCTTTGGGTAGCTCTCAGGATAGCCTGCACTCTGCCTGTGACAGTTGCCTCAGCAGAGAGGAGCTTTTCCAAGCTCAAATTGATCAAAACATACCTGAGATCCTCAGTTGCCCAGGAAAGACTAAGTGGACTTGCTGTTATTAGCATTAATAACAAAGTTGGCCAAGCAATACCATACAATGATGTCATCAGTGACTTTGCCTCCAGAAAAGCTAGGAAGGAAAGATTTTGAGGACAGTTACACTGTATTGAGACTGTGAAAATATGATTATTTCTCAACTGTTTTCAACAATAATTGTCATTGTTGAACCCTTGATGTTATTATGTTTCTGATTTCTCAGCTTTGTCATTATTTTAGCAAATAATTTATTTGATATGTTTTGTGACAGTTTGTTTTTAGTTAATAAAAGAGTAAAGTCAAAGTTAAAAGTTTTAAAAGCAAAAGTGGAATACTGAGGCACTTTTATTATTTAAGTATCTATTCTTTTTGGAACATTTTATTTTTGATTATATTAATGTTTGTCTGTTTTGGTTTTATTTTGTACTTGAAGATTGCTAATTTAATTCATTTTAATTTGAAAAACAAGTCATTAAACTGGTTTACTTGTTTACAACAAATGCAATCTCTGCTGTTGTATTTTGTCATTTTTCAATTCGAGTTCAGTAAACCACACTTAGTACTTCACTTTGAATATGAAAGTTTAAAATAAATTTGTGATTTTAGTACCCTCTAAGGTTAAAAGGTGACTGGTTTGGTGTAAATAACAACTATATTAATACAGGGGTCTACCAAGCCCAGGGGGCCAGAGGTCTAGAGGGGCCAGGAGCCCCAAAACATGGGGGCGGTGGGGGGGTCCTTATGCATCTGTGCCCAGGGGGACAGTAGTTCATAATCCGTCACTGTAGTAATACAATTTATAATGTAAAGTTATAGTGTGACATTTGTGTCAATAATTGTCAAGCGCAGGTGACTCCGCGGTGGTGGGAGGGGGGCCCCCAAATCAAATTCTGCTTAGGGCCCCCAAAAGGCTTGGGCCGGCCCTGCGGATTATCATGACCACGGGCCCTGGACACAAACTCGCCACGGGCCCCTGCCTACACACGCAAACAGTGCGCACGCAAAGGCGGTCTTCCCAGTACGCACATAACAACACCGGGCGACACACAACCTCACAACATTACTGTCCTTTTAGGTCTGTTTTGTTTGGCACCTGCCATGTACAGGACAATATACATATTATGGGAGAGACAGCAAGCTCAAATAGCCAGCCCTTGCAGTATTATGGAGTAAAACACACCTTAATTACAATATAACCACCTAAAACAAGTCGTGAAAGTAATAAAGGCAACATGAATGAACATCAGTAAAGAGCCACAGCTACGACCACACAAAACCACAGTGAAACTACTCACCTAAACCATCGGCATTTTCCTGGCCTTCTTCCAGGAAAAGTCCTTGATAAGGTCATCAAAGTCCAACTCTCGGACCAGTTCGGCCTCTATGGCCATGAGCGACAAACTGTGAAGGCGTCTCTGGGTCATTTTTTATCCTGGCCATTTGAGAAAATGACCGTTCTCCCTCGCAGTTTGTGACAGGAAGCGTCAGATACAGTCTTACGGCAATGTACACATTAGGAAATGTTGACTGTAATCCACAATCCAGTTTTGTTGTAAGACATCTCGATGGAGGCACATTCTGTCCGTCTGATCTGATGAAAGATCTGAAGTGAATCAGTTCATTTCCAAGACTGCTGTCCAAGTCAGCGGGATAGGCAAAGGCAAGTGTGTTCGCTTTGTCCATTAACTCACGGTCAGATGTGTTTTCCGGCATGAAAAGAACAACAAACAGATCACACAGGTGCTTGTATGCATCAATTCTGTGGCTGAGACAGCTGACTAACTTATCGACACGTTGAATGTTTCTATTCGGAATTTGCTTTTCCCATCAAATGCCGCATCTTTTCCTGCGCTGTCATCCTCAAATCGTTTGCGCTTTCTGGTGCGCTGGAGGTCATATTTGTACGTCTGGCACACGCCTGGCACAGATAAGGCTTCCTTTTCAAAGTCTGTGAAAAGACCTCTCTGTGCTGATACAAAATCACGCAGAGATATAAGAAGGCGCACAGCTGTCATGAGCTCTATGTCCGCCTTTCGGAGCTGTGAACTTGTCAGTTGGAATCGAGTCAGAATGCTATTCCAGAAATTAGCCATGAATGCAGTTTCCAGTTTATTTAATGTTACAGCGAGTGTGCTGGCCTCACTTCGGGTGTCTCTTTTCTCAGTTTCATCTTCAGCTATGCTCTCTAATGCCTCCCTTATCTTAACGTAGTTTTGCCAAAGAGCTTTAGTCGAGTCAGCTCGGCAGCTCCCCCGAGTGTTTGACAGTGATTTTAATGTTAAGTCTATATGAATATCAGAGTTCTGAAAAACTCGCTCCCACCTGTGAGTGGAGGCAGCGCAGAATGTGTACAAGGATTGCAGTAAATCAAAATACTGTCCCACTTCTAGACTGCTTACCTCTATGCTGTTTACACCCACTACATTTAAAGAACGGGCAGCACAAGGCACATAGTGGATTAATGGGTTTCTTTGCTTCCAATGTGCCTGTAGTCCATTGTACCGGCCCGACATGTTGCTGGCATTAGCGAATGATTGGCCTCTACAATTAGATAAGTCCAGCCCAAGATTCTCCACATGGCAGTCACACAATCTGCCAGACTTTGGCCTGTATGGCTCTGAACTGGCTCAGATGCCAGGAAACGCTCCACTATGTCGCCTTGCTTGCTAACAAATCTGAAGATAAATGTTAACTGATCAACATGAGAGAGGTCGGGAGTGGAATCTACAATGACAGAGAAATATTTTGCATCTCGGAGCTCTTCTGCAATTACTTGCCTGGTTTTTTCTCCCATCATGTCGATGAACTCCTCACATATTGTTGACGACAGATATGAGACGCTCCCTCTGCCCTTCTGACCATATGTTTTAATATGCTCGGCCAGAAATGGGTCAAATTGGGATATTAACTCTAATATCCCCAAATAGTTGCCGTTATGTGGCGATCCAAGGAGCTCGTCATTCCCTCTGAATGCCAGTCCTCTTTCTCCTAAAAACTTGATCACTGCCACTACACGTCGCAGAACATCCCTCCAATATTCCCTCACATCCGAACTTTGCTTTCTCAGGGCTGAGTCGATTGTGCCAGTTCCACTCATCCTCTGCATCAGTGTCAGCGTGTTGGACGTATGGACTGGGCTCCTCTCATGTTCTGAAATGCGATGCCGATGTTTCCAGTCGCAAAAAACGTCCACAAATGCATTCTTTGTTGCCCTGAAAAGTCTGCAGGCAAAGCAAAACACACGTCCAGTTGATGGTGAATACACCACCCATTCTCGTGGTGCTAGTTGTTCATTAGGCAGTCGACTGCACATCATGTCATTGGTTAATGAACGAACCCGACCACCTAGACCGCAGTCTCTTGTCGATGCGGGGTATTTTGCTCGTCTGTTGTGAAACGAAGAGGGCCCTCTTTCGATGAGAACACTCTTTACTTTGTCCCTGGATATATTTCCCCACAGCGCAGGATCAGTAACAGTGTCACACCAGGAGTCTTCATCATCATCCCTCTGCTGCACGGCACTCTCAGGTTCCTTCCCGGCCGCTAACATCTCATCCTCCGCTGGCGATGTAAGAGGACTTAGCTCAGGCTGACCTGGCTCGGCCGCCTGGCCCCTGCTACTGCTGCCCGCCGTAGCACTGCCAGCATTGTCCGCTGCGGTGTCCGTAGGAGGCAGCGCCGCTCCACCACTACCCAACGTCTCCGGTGAGATTGAGCTAGCAGTGTTAGCATCCTGCAGGTCGTCCCGGTGAGTTGTAGTACTGGCACCGCTGCTATGAGTACCATCATCTTGCCTCACTTTTCTGGTGAAAAATGTTGAGATAGATGGAATTTGCTGCACCAAAGCGGCTCTTTGGCTTCTTTTTCTTTCCTCTCTTTTCATTTAGCTGATCCACTGAGCGCCCGCTTCTCCACTTTGAAATCGCGCTGTATGTTTGACCCCCAGCGTAGGTACTTACGTCATTGTGTCATCACACATTACTGATTTAATCTTATAATTTCTAAAACATTGCAATGATTTTATTATCATACATTTTCAAAACCACATTCATTCCAATATTTTTTTTAAATTGTACCAAAAAGAAACAACAACTCTGAAGGCCAAGGGCCCCTATTGGCTCTGGGGCCCTGGGCACACGCCCACTTTGCCCATGCGGTAATCCGTCTATGGCGCTAGGGTTAGGCTGCTGATCAGTGAATGTGTTCCCGTTATTAGTGGAACCTCGTCCCGGTGCTGTTTAACGCTGTGGCCACATGAACAGACCGTTCGTGGTGAGGTTGTGCGTTTGGCGACAGGAAGTAGGATGCGTGAGTTTCGTTTCCTAAAGTTCCCGTCACGGGGCTGCTCACGCTGATTAAACATACATCTGAACACCTTTAGAAATGGTAGATGGCGAGTAACCCAGATGCAGCCCTCAAGCCTGTTTGTAGTCACTGAACCAAGTGTGGTAAAAGTAGGAGGAGTTTGTTTTGTAAAAAAAAAAAAGAAAATAGACTTTAAGGTCCCAAATAATATTAAATACGTACATGAAAACACACCGCATTTATCTGGTTTCCTGTATTCTTTATATTAGAATAAATATCACAGAACAAAAAGTCATCACACTGTCAGTGTTTCCTAATATGGTGCATCCCGACTATCAGGGCAGGAATATGTCACATCTCCTCTGTGAAGCCAGTCCACCATCTTCTAAACTCAGATATCTTGATGCCATTAGAGGACAAAACCACTGAGTGAGGATATTAAAGGGAAAGTCTTAGATTACTTGCCCAAATATTCTTTATGGCTCAGACTCAGGTTGCTCTGTTCACTCACAGCTCCAAACAGGGCAGGTTACTCCTCCCAAAACACATGAAGGCCTTTACCTCATCTTCACTCCGATTTTGCACAAGGAACACATTAGTATCTTTAAACATCTTTTCCCTGCTAAGATGTGTTTCCTTACATTGACAATAGAGTAAATTGAGCTAGAGTCACGTTTTGATTAGAGTACCCCTTTTCATTCCTTAATACTGCAATATAATACTGATACCGCCAAAAGGAGAACAAAAACATGATATAAATTTGAGGTCATATCCCCCACCACATTGTTGAGTTATGTTTCATGTTTAAGAACTTTGCATTCAGAATTTAAAATAGACATGTTTGAGGAAAATGCTGGATCTGTTGCATTCATTGACGTAGAGGAGCGTCATTGGTTCCCTTTTGTCATCATTTTCTGTCGCTTTAAACTGCTCGGGTCAACTTGAGATGTTTCATTTGAATTTGAAAGAGTTTTTCATGAATCTGCTTCCCTCTCAAAGTGTACTAGATTGATGCATCTCCTCGGATCATAGGGTTAAAGTGTTTGGAATCCCCCCCATCGTAGTTTGACAAAGTAGGGGCCCCCAAACAGCATCTTGCATAGGGCCCCCACAAAGCTAGAAACAGCCCTGTTGGGGAGACACTCTGCTTGCCCCCTTTTGCTCCCTGAAGTGTTTATCTACCAGACATATGGGGACCAAGATTCCCTTAACCACCTTACAGGTACCATGTTCTGGCTTACCTGTCCTAGTGGGGACCATGTCTTTCTCCTGTCAAGGTGTTTCTCAGGCAGGGTCTCTGTAAGTGTTGATCCCCAGAGAAGGCTCTCTCCCTGTTGGGGAGACACTTTGTTCGTCCCCCTTTCGCTCACCTTTTGTATCTCTCTTTCTTTCTGGGATCATGTTCTGGCTTACCTGCCCTTTTAGGGACCGCGTCCTTTTAACATCATGGGTCTTGTCAGGCAGAATCTTTTTCAGTGTTTAACCTCAGAGAAGGCTCTCTTTTTTTCTCAGGGAGAATGTCCAATTATAAACTTTTATTTCCTTCTGTCTGTTTGTGTAAGTGTTGGTAAATGTGGTATACGGGGACCTTACAGGGGCCTTAACCTGGCAAACGGGGGACCATGTTGTGCAACTCCCATGATATCTTCATCTCCCCTCATGGGACACCCTCTGCTTCCCCGCTCCCTGTCATGACCCTTATTTTCCCTGGAGACTGTAAGGACTGGTTAAGGTGGTATACAGGGACCGTTGCCTGAAACATGAGGAGCATGTTTTGTGACTCCAGTTCTCCCTCCATGTGTTTTTTCAAGCGGACTTTATCCAAGTTTTACTCCCCTGAAAATGCTCTCTTCCCTGAGAGGAGACCCTCTGCTCGTCCCCCTCTCCTGTCATGGCCCTTTTTTGATCAAATTTGTTTTTCCCAGAGAAGGATTCAGCCTTACGGGGACCATGTTC
This sequence comes from Semicossyphus pulcher, assembly GCF_022749685.1. Lineage (NCBI taxonomy): Eukaryota > Metazoa > Chordata > Actinopteri > Labriformes > Labridae > Semicossyphus > Semicossyphus pulcher. The sequence continues at coordinate 30,188,531 of NW_027211748.1, read as the reverse complement.
CCATTTAACTAACATTATGGGGACCATGGCCCAGTACTCCCATTCCCCTGTCATAGGTCTTCTCAGGTGAAGTTAATATAAGTGTTTATCCCCTTTGAATGCCCCTCTGCCCATCCCCCTCTCTGTGTCATCAGCCTTTGTGTGTGTGTGTGTGTGTGTGTGTGTGTGTGTGTAGCGTAAATCGGTCGATTAATTATTTAATAATTAATTAAACTCGTCATGGAATGCCTGCACTCTATATTGACGAGAAGTTAACTTTAAAGTTAATTAAAAGACTTAACCTATCATAGGTATTTAACGGGGCACCACCCAATTTTGACAAAACAGGGAAAACATATAATTAGTTACCGAATTGTTTAATTCAGTCTCATAATCTGAAGGTTGCTACAGTTTAGAATTGAGTTCGTTTCGCGGTGTACAGAGGCTTAGTACTTCACACACACAAAGACACTTGAATCAGTACTTTATAAATGGAGAATTTATTGACTAATACTACTAAACATACATGAGATAACTAAATATGGTGATGAACGTGAAATGATTATGACAGGATGAATATGATGAAAGATGGATTGAAACCTGCTCAAAGGAGTGAAGTGTAGCAGCTGAGATATTAGGAGGTATATCGCCCAAAACCTTATACTAACCTTCCTAACAAATCTGTGACTAAAGCATCAACCCCAATATACAGTAAAACCAAAGTTAGACCTACTCGGAGGGTGAGGAGGGTCAACCGCGTTGCTGATGAGGCCTGTGGAGAGCGTCAGGTTGGAGTGGTTCGCAGCTTCTGATGCCGGGGCTTGTACCCGGGTTCCCTCGGAGCGGCGCCGCACGGCCGGTTCGGTCTCTCTGGATAATGACGTGCCGGTCAGTCCCACGTTGCGGCCTGAGCCGGATGGAGGCTGAATGCGTCTTCTGGGTTCGGGACTGAGATTCTGTCCGAGTACCGGGGCTTGAGCACCGGGAGAGCGAGAGTCTGTATTTTGAGCAGTCAGATCTAATGCTGGAGCAATATGGACACGCGAGGTCTTCAGCACGGCAGAGTGCACGCAGGTTCTGGGCCTACTCGCGGGCAAAACTTAAAAAGGGGAAAGGGAAGAAGTTACGGAGGAAGGGGGAGGCGGAGGCGCTCGTCAGCGGCCGGGACGCAGGGTGTAGCACAAGGAGGGAAGAAACAAGAGAACGAGAGAAGTTGTCACCTCTCATTTAAATGGTCTCCCCTCCTCAGGGGGGGCGTCCGGGCAATGGCGCGAGTTTGACCACTCCTCATATCCGAGACTTTCTCTACTTATTAAACTACTTATTTTTACCCCAAAGTAGTTATCCTTATCCATCTAACCTCCCCACATGTAATACCTCTGGATTCTCAGCTGCACATAGACTCCAAACACCACAGGATGAAAATACACAGAATGAGGTTACATGGCAGATTCCTGAGGATAAAAGTACAAGTTAATGATGAACGTCCAGATCAACACATAGCAACCTTCCACAGTCTGTATGCATTTCCGTGTGAATGTGACACCTGGATCGATATATATATACATATATATATATACTAAACTATACTATATTGCTAAATTCATTAATAGATGTCTTGACTGAATCAACATCCCTTTGTCTCAGTCTCACCCCCCCTTCCCCTGCCTGTCTGCAGGTCCGGCAGAGAGAGGGGTGTTGGGGGGGGGGAACGAATGGATGCTCCAAAACTCTTTCTTCTCCCCAGGGCTCTGGAGTGTGAGTTGTTTCTGTTGATCCACCGTCCCTGGATCAAAGCATGTGGTTCCTTATTTCCCCACAGCTAATCAACTAAGACAAACATTAACCGACCGTAATCCCACGGTTTATCAGATGACGTCCTTCATCTGGTGTCTGTGGAATGTTGGTCCTGCAGACGAAGAGTTATAAAGTTTCCCCTGTGGACACAATCTTTAATTTATTGGTCCCCAGAACAGAGCTAGTGGTCTAGCTCTCTTCCTGGTGGGGTCAAGTGACCAGGTCAGGCCTGGATCAGGCCTATCCTGATACCACGCTACATGTGTGTGTTTGTGTGTGTACGTTACCCATGGATGTTCTTTAAGCCTTTAACACAACAGAATGGTATCTCACATATGAGACCCTCTGCTCTCTCCCCTCTCCTGTCATTGGCCTTTTTTCCACTCCCATTTTTTGTATTTATCCACCAGCCTTACAGGGACCATGTTCCTGCTTACCTGCACTAGTGGGGACCATATCCTTTCCCATCAGGGTTCTTCTCAGGTGAAGTTTTTCCAAGTGTTTATTTCCAATGAAGACTCTCTCCCTTTAGGGAGGACCCTCTGCTGACCCCCCTCTTTACGACCCTACATGTTTATTTCTGTGCTGTGCACATGTTCAGTAACTCTGTTGTACTGTGTTGTCTTTCCAATGCAGGAATAAAATAGTTTCACAATATAGAAATCTAAGTGTTCTTATTTCCATTATAGTAGAAAGAGGAATGTGAAACCCTGAATAACCATCGGCAGTGATGCAGTTCGTTGTTGCAGCCACTAGGGGGCAGCAGTGTGAAGGTTTTCTTCACAACAGCACAGAACAGACAGAAGTACAGTCTTAGACACTGTATGAGCTGATCACTACAGTGAACAATAAAACGATCATTGTTGTATAATATGTAAATCTTTAAAGGTAGTGGCAACTATAATATGATAAACAGGAGATAGTTAACTTTATCAGTCAGTTCTAAAAATGAAGTAAAAGTATAAATAAATAAAGCTGCTGACTTTTTTCAGCTCTTTATTAGGCAACTGTTAAACCTGTTGATTAATAACCATAAATAAATAGTTAATTTTCCCAAACAAGCTGCAATTTGCTGTTTTTATTTGGTATCACAGAAATTACAATTTATTATTCTTTAAAATTAATTGTAGAATATGTCAAGTAAAGTAACTGCAGACAAAATGAACATTAATGATCACACACTCTTTTAAAACATTTTAAACTGATTACCCGGCAACTAAGAACATGTTGAAATCTTGTTGGAAAAATCTATTCAAACTCATATTAAACTGCAAATGTTGAAAGTATTCTTTTAATATTTGAACAGCAAAAAAATATTCTGACTTGACCAAAATTTAGGCAGCACAAAATAACATATGGGAAATATAATATGATAAAACATACTGTATTGTATTGTTTCGAATGATTTAATTTAATATCCTAATTACTTATCTTGGCCAAACAAATTTAAATGATAAATTATCAATGTAAAAAGAACAAATATATATTTATGCAGTTTCATAGATGTATATTTAAAGCAGAAGTGGGATCATAAGTTCAGAATTATCTTTTTTATAGCAGTTTACAGTGTGAAAAAAATGTGTGATCCAAAATGACAGATATTATTAAAAAAAAAAAAGTGTGAAAAAATATTTTATGTTCCATAAAATATAAATGATTAAATGAAGAAACAGAAACTTTAAAAAATATATTATTTATTTAGCAGTTTTTCAGAAGGTAAGTGTCATCTCTACAAGTATGGGTCAAAAGAACAACAACAAGAAACAATAAAAAGAATAACTGTGAAATGAACAAGAAGATGAAGGTTAGACAATGAAAGTAAGCATACAAAAACATATAGTTCAACATAAAAAGTAACAATTACAATAATAATGCATGTGGGTCTAGTCATTCATATAGATATAGGCATGTATGTATGTATTATTCTTTAATCCAGTTTTAATGATAAAAACTTTACTATGAAACAAATGATGACGTTAATTCAACTTTTTGTTTAATTTCAGGATAATTATTACAAAAGGGAAAAATATATAATGTAACCTTTAAGTCTCACTTTAATTTATATTGATAATGATCTTTATTTTACTAATAAAACAACAGTTTTTGGACAACAGTGGAGCTCTATGACACAGAGGAAAGAGATGCATCTGGCTGTGATACACACTTAACACTGTCAGTGATTTTGATGATGCAAAATATGTATATAGACTAAATATTATCAGCATCATTCTTTAATCCTTGTTTAATGATAAAAGGGGATGTGAGGAGTATCAATAAATTAAAACCCAGGAAAAAGAAAAGAGGATCAAAGCATCAGCAAATTTAAAGGAGTTTATTTACAAACTGAAGCAAAAATAATTTATTAAACAACTGAAAACAAACTTCTATAACTAAAAACAAGAGAGAAGTTGATCCATCTTGTCAAACACAATTCAACCAAAGAAACACGAAGGCCTTGAACACACACTCCTTCCACAGACGGAGTTAAACTATTACAATCGATGTCTGACCCACACACACACACACACACACACCATATATATAATGGTACCTTTAAAGTCTCACTTTAATTTATATTGATGATGATCTTGTTATGTGTCAGATGTGTTGCTAGTGATAAGTTGTATTATTTAAGGACAGTAAGGACGATGTCATTCATTTTGTTTAACATTAGAGTTTATTGTAAGTCTCATTTCTTTTAGTTTCCTGTTTGCACTTTGAGTTTCTGAATCCAAAACGAAACATGAACACCAAGTGTAAACTCTGAGGTGAACCTTTTAAATCTGAGAAATATCCATAAATAAACTCCACAGACGCGGCCTCCAGGTGGGTCGTCACTGTTTGTCTTTGGGCTCAGTGAGAAAAAGGCTTCCTGAGTGTGTTCAGCAGCAGACATGAATCTGCCTCAGTGGTTATTAGGACTCATAAAAAACTGTTTGCAGCTAATCGACACTTCCTTCCTGCAGCAGACGGGCTGTGTGGGTTTCTGCTCTGCAGCTTTCTCACCGTTAGCTGAGGTTATTCACATCAACAACAGGACGACAGTTTAAACCATGGACTCTGGTTAAAGCATCATTCCAGGAACTTGAGTTTGATTTCCGAGCTCAGCACAAACTGTCTCAGCTTTTTATAATCTGTGAGAGAAACATTTCAAACTGTGAACTCAGAGCTGAGAAGCTGAAATAAAAAGACATGTTCAACCTGCAGTCTGCTCTTAATCTGTTTAGAGACCTCACACTAGACTTAGACTTAGACTCAACTTTATTGATCCCTTTGGGATGACTCCCTCTGGGAAATTCACTCTCCAGCAGCTTATACAGTACAATACAATAGGAAAGAATCAGCACACAGAGGGTAAAAAATAAAGATCAAAATATATCTATCTATCGATATATATATATATATATAAAAAAGTACAAAAAAGTACAAATTATTGTAGTGATAATTATTTTAGTTTGTTTTGTTTTATTGATTCTGTAAGTGTCAGAGTTTAATGACTGATCCCAACATGTAACATAAAACAACATATTAGAACATGTGGGAAAAGATCAAAGCGTGCAACATCAATAGACACAACAAGTTATTTATTTATGAATAAAATGACATCAGCATCATTCTTTGATCCATGTTAAGTGACAACAACTTTATTCTGTAACAAATGTTAAAAAATAAAATTAATTAATTTTTATCTTAGGATAACTTTCACATTATGTTTATTTCATTTTTAAAAGGTTTAAAATCTGAAATTAAGAGTAAATTATATCATAAATAACTCCATAATAATGTTTTTCTACATTGTATTACTTTATTGATTAACTTATTGTCAAATTTCTTGCACCGTCATGAATATTATTTTACGTATAATCAGCATCTATACCAAAAAATTATCACACCCATCATTTCAACAACATTCAGACTTCAGTCCGACTGATCAAGTCGCTGTGTAATTATTTTATAGCAGCTGTAGCTTCATAGCAGCTCTGCTGTTTGTTGTTGTATATAAGCAACAGTGTCTTCGGCGTAGAGCTTTACTTTCACACTGACACAGTTATGAAAAGGGGGCACAGTGAACATGGTGGCACACCCAAACCAAGTCACATGTATATAACAGCTTAATGTTCATGTTTGCGAATATTTGTCTGACTGTGTCGTTCTTTCCTAGTGGTATGCTTCTATTCTTATAAACACATATATGTACATTCATTCTTGGTGCTGAGTAAACGTATATTGAGAGCTACAAACAACCAGAGTCAAATTACTTGTAGGTGTGAACGAACGCGGCCAATGAAGCTGATTCTGAGTTTTTTGCTGTGAAGCCAAAATGAAATGAAAGATTTGTATGAAACACAAAACTGGGATTTTTCAGTTTATTGAGAAAGTTACAGAGAATAAAAAAAGAAACTGCTGCACTCTGAATATTGTATTAAATAGAAGATCAATCATCTATTATACAAATAAGGCATTTTTTTTACACGTTTAACTGCTGATGAAGCTTTAAATGAGGTGAATTGATGAGATTTGATTGTGAGAAAGGTCGAGCAGAAAACAGTCAGTCAGCATGTGTGCTGTTGATGGACGGTCCCTTGTTTGTGAGGATCCTCAGCAGACAGAGTCCACAGCAGTACACCAGACTCTTCACTATCAGCACCGTGTACAGCAGCACAAGCAGCTTCACCTTGTATTGAAACAGGGAAAGTGCCGGAACCTCTGACACAGAAAGGAGGTAAAAAAGAAGAGTCATTCATCTGCTCACCTCTTTTCTTTGACAGCATCTCCACAGACAACAAGCCTTCCTTACCTTGTTCTCTTTGGGCCTCCACTGTGCCTCCCTCGTGCCGCACAGAGCAGAGGTATTTATATGTGTAGAAAACGTCTTGATCAATCACTCTGATGGCGGCAGTGCGTCCCGACTCTCTGAGCTCCAGCTGCTCTCCCTCAGAAGGGGGCAGCTCCTCCAGAGGACCGTCCTCCGCTCGTCTTCTCCAGGAGATCTGGACCAGAGGAGGAAACATGGCTGAGGCCACACACAGCAGGGATCTCTTCCCCTCCAGCTGGGCTGTGGGTGCTGCCGGGTACACGCTCACCACGGGCTTCACTACCTGCTCGTCTGAAGCAGCACACACACACACACACACACACACACACACACACACACACACACACACACAATACAGCACTAAGGTCAGCACATAAACTGTGTTCACCTGCATATAAAACAGTTATCTGCTGATGTCATTATACAGGTAACACATACACATGAAACACAATTGTCATTGTCATTATTACAATAAGAACAGCTCGTTATATAAACTCTAACATGTACTCAACTATAAGCACTGAAAAAAACTGATTCTGAATCATTTTTAATAAAAATACAATAAATAAATTAACATGAGAAGTTCAGATTTATTAAAGACAGACAGGAACAAAATAACAATATAACACAATCAGCTAATATACCTTTATACAATATAAAATACTTTGTATTAATGTTAATGTAATTATTATAAGTTACATATTTACATTCACACTAAATACAATCAGCATTTTAACAACATTATGTATAACTTATTATAGATTTATGATCATGTAATTTACTCTCATTGTTGAATAATCAAATCAATAAAACAATAAGTTAAAAGTGTTTTTAATCACAATTTAAAATTTAGACTCAAAACTTCAATGAAAGTTTGGATGTCAAATAATAAAAAATACAGATATTATATAAGATAAAATATTATTGATCCCAGAGCAGAAGAACCAAATATTATAATAATATATAATAAATATAATATTGTATGTATTGTTAAAGAATCTAATGTTTGTAAGAACTAATATAAAATATAATTTACTATCCAACATATATTTACTGTTCTATATATTTAAGATACAAACATGTTTCTGTTTGAGCCGTTAAACATCATCCTGTTAATTAAATAATAAAATACACATTGGAATACATTAACAGTAAAAGTATAGTAATATTATATTAAATATCTTTCTGGCTAATTATATCAATAAATCTTCCACTTAAAGACGCATGCACGATCATATGAGACACAATTGTCATGAGGTTCATTTTAATGATTAAACATTAAATATTTAAAGTTATATGGTTTTAAAAATATAATAAACTGATAGATTTCAAAGTTTGTAATTTCATACATAATCTTGTTTTCACAAAACAAGCTGAGTTACTGAGACGATCAAACACAGTTTATTTGTAACATTATATATATTAACTTTACACACTGCCTTATACTGTTCATTGGTAAATAACTCTTATGTATTTAACTCTTTTGCATCTTTTTTTGTATTTAACTTTATTCTGCCAATTCTATTTAATTCTGGCATTCATATTTAAATCCCCGTAGATCCACTTCTCAGCATTTCATCTTTGTCTCTTATTGTTTTGTATATAGAATGCACATGTTGGACATTTTTCTGACTTCTATTCTATGCCATATATTTCCCTTTGCTGTCTCTGTGTCAGAGCGACTGTAACAAAGTGGGGATTAATAAAGTATTTCTGATTGTGATGAAACCTTTTCTTTTAAACTCAGGTTCATCCAGTGCAGAAATGTAGAATAACTTTAGATGTGAATTTAAATTTAAATAGATATTTTAAGGGATCATGAACCTTTTTAATGTTATCACAGCTGTGTGGCTGAGTTGTCTGCTAAATATGAAAACAACAACAACAACATGTAAAGACTGAAACACAGAAAATAATAAAACAAAAAAACTGAAGTTATGAATGTTTGTTCTTACCTGTTACAATCAGTTTAGTTCCAGAGCCAAAGATTAAGTAGTAGTATCCTCCTTCCCACAGTGAAACAGACTGATACAAAAACCTGTGTGCTGCTCAAAGTGTCTGCTGACATGAACGAGTCCAAATGATGAAGCAGGATCATATTTCAGCTCTGTGATGTGTTTTTATCTGATGTAAGACACTTTATTTACTGTGCAATATATATTATCTACTGTGCAACATTTTAATGTGCAATATACACACATTGTTTGACTTGATGCATGTTTATATGTTACTGTGGTGCCTGAATGTCGCTCACTTAAGGTGAAGCATTCCTTAACTTTATTGTACATTGTATAAAGACAATAAAGGTTTTCTATTGTTCTTTATTCTATTGTAAAGTTCACATCAACATGACTGTCTCTTCTGTTAGTGTCTCTTTAGACACCAGCAGTGTTGCTCTGTGGAAGCTAATGTCTGTCTGTCCACGACTTTAGTCCACATGGATCGGACCTGGACCAGAGGATGGATGGATCTGTACACATTCTTGGTCCCCTGAGGATTCATTCATTCATTCATTCATTCATTCATTGGTTCACTGTGTGGATTCTGACGTTTCCTTTAGCGCCACCAGCAGGTCAGTGTTTTCAGCTCAGAGTGAAATATCTTAGCTGTTGGATGGATGAACGTTTAATGTGATCACACATTCATGTTCCCCTCAGGATGAACTGGACTCTAATTTTTCTCTTCATTCATCTTGTTTGCTCTGTTTTGTTTACCATGATATTAATTTCAATTTGTGCTGCAGCTGCAAGAATAAGTTTCAAGTTCCCTTCAGTAACAAAACATGTGAGCAACAAATGAAGTGACTGTAACACACAGATGTAATCCTAGTCGGATCTGTCGTTCACTGATGATGCAGCAGTGATATTATAAACCTGAGTTTGTGCGTTTCCACAGGCGGGGATCTGTCAGCTGCAGCTGAGTGGACTTTAGTCTGGATTATGAGTTCACTTCTTTATATCTGTCTGATATCAGAGTTTGCTCTGAGTCTGTAAAATATGACCACCTGCTGTCAGAACACTTGTTGATGTTTGTGATTGGTCATATGCTGCAGACTCCGCCCCTTTATGGGAATGAGCTCACAGAAACACTTTGGTTGACTTACTGAGCGTGCTCATCAATTAGTCTGAACCCGTCGGCCTCGCTGGTCACGTGTTGTCGAGAATGAGGATTCATTCAATCCGACCAGCTCCTCACAAGGACTTTAATGAACAGCTCATCACTAAAGGTGGATGATTGTCACATGACGAGGGGAAAGGTGTTCAAAGGGGCCGCTTGGTCTGCTGGGAAAGGTATCCCAGCATGCTTTGAGCAGCCAATCAGCTGCTTGCAATACACAATCAGTGGGAGTGAGTTTGCTTTCAGTGCACACACGGCCTCACCGAGCTGATAACCAGCGTGGCGACCTCCTTTGTAAGGGTTACTGACTCGTGATAAACAAAAGGGTTTGGGTATGTTGAACTTGTTCTGTAGTTCAGGCCTCAGGGCACCTGGTGGGCGGAGTCAGGTCATGAGGAGATCAGGCTCACCTTGCTGCTCACCATTGTTACGTGCCGGCCGCTCTATTGCTCTCTCTCTCTTCCTCTCTGGTTTTCCCTCTACCTGTCAGGTAACAGCAGAACACCTGATCACCAGCCATAGGACCGCCTCCTCATCAGAGGCGGTGGGGGAGTAAGAGGAGGCCAGTGGAGAAGGAGGAAAGAGAGAAGCTGAATCACACGTCCAGGCGCAGCTCTGGGGGAAATCTTTCTTTTTCCTCACTTCCTGTTTTTGTCTCTCTTTCCCATGCTCGGGTTAGCGTGCTGGGTTTTGTTATTTGGAATCTGATATCAGATGATCATATTGATTTACTCTCTTTAACTGAGACTTGGCTGTGTCAGGAAGAATATGTCAGCTTAAATGAATCCACTCCTCCCAGTCATCTTAATACTCATACTCCTCGAGACACTGGTCGAGGTGGTGGAGTGGCAGCTATCTTCAGTTCTAGTCTTCTAATCAACCCTCGACCCAAACTTAGTTTCAGCTCTTTTGAAAGCCTTGTTCTGAGTTTTTCACACCCAGCCTGTAAAACTTTACAGCCTGTTTTATTTGTGATAGTATACCGCCCTCCTGGCGCATACTCTGCTTTTCTAACTGAATTCTCAGAGTTTTTATCAGATTTAGTCCTGAGTTCAGATCAAATTATTATTGTAGGGGACTTCAATATTCATGTAGATGTTGATAATGATAGTCTTAGCATGGCATTTATGTCCCTTTTGGACTCTATTGGTTTCACTCAAAGTGTAAACCAGCCTACTCACCGCTTTAACCACACCCTCCGCCTTGTTCTAGCTTATGGCCTTGAAACCGAAAACTTAATTGTCTTCCCACAAAATCCTCTTTTATCAGATCACTATTTAGTAACATTCGATGTCCTGTTAACCGACTACTCTCCAGTTAACAAAAATGTCCTCACAAGATGTTTGTCTGACAGGACTGTAGCTAAATTTAAGGAAACAATTCCAGCTGCTTTTAATTCTTTACCACATCTGTTTACTACAGAAAGCTCTGATGCTAATGTTAGTCCCTCTCAGCTTGATCAGTTTGTTGATAGTCCTGCAGGTTTGCTGAGAAGTACTCTAGACTCGATTGCCCCCTTAAAAAAGAAGATTATCAAACGACAGAGGCTAGCTCCATGGTATGACTCAGAAACTCGTAACTTGAAGCAAATGTCGCGTAAATCTGAAAGAATGTGGCGATCCACCAAAACAGAAGAGTCTCGTTTACTCTGGCAAAATAGTCTTAATAAATACAGGAAGGCCCTACGGCATGCTCGAGGTGTCTACTACTCCTCCCTCATAGAAGAACATAAAAACAATCCCAGGTACCTTTTCAGCACTGTAGCCAGGCTGATAGAGAGTCACAGCTCCACTGAGCCAAGTATTCCTATAGGCCTCAGCAGTGATGATTTCATGAGCTTCTTTAAGGACAAAATCCTAAAGATCACAGACAAAATGTGTAACCTCCTGCCGTTAACTGGTGCAGATGTATCTTTGGAAACTGCTCAAAAACCTGATGTTTACACTGTTTTTCTCCAATTGACCTTCCTGAGCTAAATTCTCTGATATCTTCGTCTAAACCATCAACCTGTCTTTTAGACCCGATTCCAACCAAGCTGCTTCAGGAAGTCTTTCCCTCAATTAGCACTTCTTTACTAGATATGATCAATATGTCTTTATCGACGGGCTATGTACCCCAGTATTTTAAACTAGCTGTAATTAAGCCACTTCTTAAAAAGCCTACCCTAGATTCAGGCACCTTAGCTAACTATAGACCTATATCTAACCTTCCTTTTATCTCAAAGATCCTTGAGAAAGCAGTCGCTAATCAATTATGTGACTTTCTTCATAACAACAGTTTATTTGAGGACTTTCAGTCAGGATTTAGAGTCCACCACAGCACTGAGACGGCACTGAGAGTTTCAAATGATCTACTTCCTGCTTCAGACAGAGGACTTCTCTCTGTACTCGTCCTGTTAGATCTTAGTGCCGCTTTCGACACGATAGACCATCACATCCTGTTACAGAGACTACAACATTTAATTGGCATTACAGGATCTGCACTAAGTTGGTTTAAATCTTATACATCAGATCGATCTCAGTTTGTTAATGTTCATGATGTGTCCTCTATGCAAACCAAAGTTAGTCATGGAGTTCCACAAGGTTCTGTGCTCGGACCGATTCTTTTTACCTTATATATGCTTCCTCTGGGTAATATCATGAGGAAACACTCCATTAATTTTCATTGTTACGCAGATGATACTCAATTATACTTATCTATGAAGCCAGACGAAACCAATCAGCTATCTAAACTAGAAGCATGCCTTAAGGACATAAAGATCTGGATGACTAGAAACTTTCTGCTACTTAATTCAGACAAAACTGAAGTTATTGTGCTCGGCCCAAAACACCTCAGAGATTCTTTCTCTAATGATATAGCTGCCCTAGATGGCATCAGCCTGGCATCCAGCACTACTGTTAGGAATCTGGGAGTTCTGTCTGATCAGGATATGTCCTTCATCTCCCACATAAAACAAATGTCAAGGACAGCCTTCTTTCATCTTCACAACAAACATCAGACACATCCTGTCTCAACACGATGCAGAAAAACTGGTCCATGCATTCGTTACTTCCAGGTTGGATTATTGTAACTCGTTACTATCAGGCTGCCCTAATAAGTCACTAAAAACTCTGCAGCTGGTACAAAATGCTGCAGCACGTGTGCTGACAAGAACTAGGAAGAGAGATCATATCTCTCCTGTATTAGCCTCTCTGCACTGGCTTCCTGTAAAATCTAGAATAGAATTTAAAATCCTTCTTCTTACTTACAAAGCTCTTAATGGTCAGGCACCATCAAATCTTAAAGAGCTCATAGTGCCATATTACCCCTCTAGAACATTGCGCTCCCAGGATGCAGGCCTGCTTGTGGTACCTAAAGTCTCTAAGAGTAGTGTTGGAGGTAGAGCCTTCAATTACCAGGCCCCCCTCCTCTGGAACAATCTACCAGTCAGGGTCCGGGAGGCAGACACCCTCTCTTCTTTTAAGAGTAGACTTAAACCTTTCCTCTTTGACAAAGCTTATAGTTAGGCCTGGCTCAGGGTTGGACTAGCCCAGAGTTATGCTGCTATAGGTTTAGACTGCCGGGGGGATCTGACACACCAAGCTTCTCTCTCTCTCTCTCTCTCTCTCTCTCCCTCTCTCTCTCTCTCTCTCTCTCTCTCTCTCTCTCTCTCTCTCCCTCTCTCTCTCTCTCTCTCTCTGTCTCTGTCTCTCTCTCTCCCTCTCTCTCTCTCTCTCTCTCTCTCTCTCTCTCTCTGTCATATTAATGCAGCTCATTAACTCTGTATCTTCTGGTCCCATTAACATTACTAACCACATATCTTCCTGGGAGTTCTCGTGCTCCCTTGTCTTGAAGGTTCCTGAGGATCGTTGCTGCAGACCACCTGCTGCTGTGGACCTGCTCGACTGCAACAACTACTAACATCAGCCTTCCCCATAGTATCATTATTGTTGCTGCTAATGCTAATAGTAGACCTGTTGACTTCAACTGTTACAATTACGATTACCTCAGCCTTTATCATTACTCTGCTTCTCTCGCTAATTTATTTATTTGCTAATCTTCACCCTAGTCTACCACTATTATTGGCATTGTAACCATAAGTATGTGTCTGTTGTTGTTCATGTAACAAGGACATATGTTGTTGTGGTAACAAGAACATATGTTGTTGTTGCTCTCTTTGCCTGTCTCTATCCTGCATCTCCTTCTATCCCATGTTCGGCCCATCCAGTCTCTTCAGATGGCTGTTCAGCATGAGTCTGGTTCTGCTCGAGGTTTCTGCCTGTTAAAGGAAGTTTTTCTGCCAATGTGCCGAATTGCTAAGTGCTACTCATGGTGATTCATGTTGGGCCTCTCTTTAAATAACATAACAAAGAGTCGGTCTAGACCTGCTCTTTCTGTAAAGTGTCTCGAGATAACCCTGGTTATGATTTGGCGCTATACAAATAAAGTTTGATTGATTGATTGATTGATTATTTAAGTTTGGGTTGGAGCTCCCCGGTAGTTTAGTTTTTGAATTCTTATTTTGTTAGGTAGAGTTTCTTTGAGGGAGTGAAGGGGGATGGTCTGAGTGTGACGGCCAGCTGCATGGCTGGCTCAGTCCGTCCCCATCTTTTGTTCTTTGTGGCCGGGAGCTCGACCCTTTTTGTTTGTCACTCTAATGTTTTTCTACTTACAGGCATTTTGTTGCAATAAAATATGATTGTTTGACTTTGAGCTTTGGTCATGGTGTCCTTTATGTGTTCGGTCTCTAGAGCCGTTTTGTGTGTGTTACAGAGGCCGTAACATATTTGGGGGCTCGTCCACACCTTTTTTTCCACATTGCGTGGTTTTGTTTGTCGGCTCATGTAGACGCCGCGTGCGGGTAAGTGCTGATGTTTTTCCCCTCGGTGTTGTAGCTGTGCGTGTTGTCTCGGCGCAGTTATTTGTGATCGCAAACTGTGTCATTGTGACTTTTTCTCTCACCATGTGTTAAGTGACGCGTAGTTTGACAGTGGTGTGTTGCTTTGATACCTTGTGTAGTTTGCTGCTTGTTTCAAAGTGCCTCCTTCTGTGTGTGTGCGTGCCAGGTGAAGTTTTACGCACACACGTGTTGGACGCCGTTGATTCCTTTGTGCTGCTGTTTTGTGTGTGCAGTGAATCTTTTGTATGTTGTGCTATTTTTGGGCTGTGTTTTGTCAGCCGGTAAAATCTGAGTTTCCGTCCTGACCGGTTTTGTGGTCAGCGGTTGTTTAACATGAACTCATAACAATGGAGGTTAACTTGGATGATTTCGTTGGGAAACCGACTCTTGATACGTTTCATCGGTGCACGAAAGAAAATGTTATCGTTATTGCTGATCACTTTGAGGTAACTGTGTCTAAGCAATCAAGAAAACAAGTAATACAATCCGAATTGTTGTCTGCGCCGTCTCAGACAGAGACCTTGCTTTGCGACCCCGGTACGTTGTGTTCACCTGCTGGAAACAAAGTCTGTAAGAAATGCTCCGATTTAAAGAGTTGGAAATTGAAATGCAGCGCTTAGACATGAAAGAAAAAGAACTGAGCAATGAATTGGAAGTACTAAAAATGCAAGAGGAAACCAAGAGACAGCTTGAGCTCCAACAGTCTTCCTCACCGGCTGCGTCTCATTCTCAGTACGAGGAATTTGATATAAATAAATGTATCCGATGAATTCCTCCATTTAATGGGAAAGATGTGGATCAATGTTTTACTCTGTTTGAACGTGTGGCGAAGACTTTGAAATGGCCTACAAATGTCTGGCCTCTGCTTCTTCAGCGTGTGCTTACTGGTAAAGCGCAGGATGCGTACGCGTCCTTACCGGCTGAAGTGAGTCTGGATTATGATTCGAGTTTGCGGATGAGTACGTCCTCACACACAGGGATACATTTGAAAGGTCCCATTTATCCACAGAGCGTAGTTTTCCTGTAGCCAAGTCCTTTGTGTCGTCAGCGAAGTGGAGCTCTGACGTGGAGGTGAAGTCTAGTGTTAAGGAAGGGGCTACGGATAAGCCAGTTTGTTTGTCTTGTAAGCAGCGTGGCCACACCTTCAACAACTGTTTTGTGTTGAACTAAAAGAACAAGTCCCCCAAAGCAGTTAACCTGTTAGAAACAGAAACGTTCTTGTGAAAATGTCTCTGCTGTCGCGGCTCCGCTCAGCGATTTGTTGAGCCCCAAAGGCGTTTTTGCTGCTCTCAGAGTTGCCAGTATGTTATAATGTAACCAAAAAGTTGGACCCACGTACACACAGCAAACACACTGGAAATGCAGGCTGACAAAAGCTCATTTATTCCAAACTGAAAGGCTGAAGTTGAGCAGGGCAGGGCGGACCAGAGTGGCTTGAGGACAGGAGCTGGGCGTGGAGACGGTGGAGACGGCAGGAGAAGGTGGATCTAAGCACAAAAAAACACAGAGTCAGTACAACAAACAAACGGTCAAAAAGCTTTCAAAGAGCAGCCTGGTCGAAGAGCACATGTGGTGAACGGACGAACTGGGAGGAATGACTGTCTCAACCGGGCTTTTATACAGAGCAGAGTGTAGGTGGCTTGATGAGCTGATGAGCGGCAGGTGTGCAGGCTTGTTCTGAGAAGTCAGCAAGGCCACGCCCAGCTCCTACTGACACACAAAGAGAGAACATACAGGCACACAAGGGAGGGGAAACACAGGGAAACACGGGGCAGCCAGACGAGGACCCTGACACAGTATGCGTTTGACTGTATTAAAGCTTTGTTGACTAATGCCCCTGTACTTGCTGCGCCTGTTTTCGACCGTCAGTTTAATCTCTCTGTTGATGCCAGTGACGTGGGAGCGGGTGCTGTCCTCCTCCGAGAAGGAGACGATGGGGTGGAACACCCGGTCTCGTATTTCTCCAAGAAATTCACTCGGCATCAACAGAAGTATTCTACCATCGCAAAGGAGGCTCTCGCCCTCGTTCTCGCACTCACACATTTTGAAGTTTATGTCGGCTCTGCAAATACACCGACTGTCGTGTACACTGATCACAATCCTTGGTTTCTCTTCTAACAGGCCTTCCTCCTCTGACCTTTACGATATTGATGATATTGATGATATTGATGATGCTGATCAGGATATTCATGATGATATTGACCTCGTTGATGATGATGCTTCCTTACGCCCTGTGCACTTCCTGTCAGCACCAGTGTCCGGTCACACTTGAGGGGTCGTACGACATAATAACGTGGTAATAATGTCTGTAACCTGAGTTATTGATTTGTTTTTTACTTACATAATGACTTTACGTTTTATTTCAAAGAAAATGAAGAAGGATCTGCAGTGAGGAGCCTTGTGAGTGACTTTATCCACCAATCAGCTGCCCTGGAAACACGTCACAATAAAACATTAGTGGTGCTGATAAGAGATCATGTCTCTCCACATTTCACCTTCAGTTCGGCCGAGAACCGCGAGCAGCTCGCTGTAAAAACAGGCGAGCCTCCTATCTTCTAGATTTGCTGCGTGATAAACGACTCCCAGCCCGACGTCCTCCTCCGTGCGCTGCATTGTTTACAGTCCAGTCAGCAGCTCGAGAAGCGACCGTGTGTTCAGATCAAAGGTAAATTCTCCCTCCAGATGTGTCTGCTAAATAAACGCTGTCATCTCTCGGTTCGTCCCATCCCCCGGAGGAGCGCCCGTTCATCTGTCTGTGCTGAGTCTCAGTCTCACTGTAAACAGGAAGTTACACAGAGGCTGCACTCTGGCTTACTTCAGAGGCGGAGCCATCGTTTATGATGCATTTGAGGAAGTCGGGAAATCTAAACGCTGATCATCTTTTAAGACACAGCATCAAGCAGATTTGTCTCTAGTTGAATGTTAGCTGTAGCACAGATTGTTAGCTGTTAGCCTGCAGCTGTCTGTTTATAGAGATCAATAAGAAGCTGAATGGTTGTCAGATGAAGCTGACGGGAGTCATGATGTCATCACGGTGGATTACGTTCGCCTGTTTTTTTTACTTGATGTATTCTCAGTTAACTCTGATGTGTTTTCATGTTTTTTCTAACCCAGTCTATGTGTCTGTTTTCTAAAGGTTTTTTTCTCTTACTTGGCTGCAAAACAAATTTTCCCCTCGGGGACAATAAAGTTGAAGTTTCCTGCATTCACTGAAGCCTGCTGACACGTGATTGGTCAAAACTACTCCGACTACAGGCCAGAACACTTCCTGTACTAAAATCCGGTGGTGCGCCTGATTCTACATTTTGATGTAGCGTTTGATTTGTACACGAGACGAGTAGAGAGCATGTTGTGTTTTGTATGAGCAGGCCTTGAGCTGAGCTGTGACATCATTAAGTTTCCATCAGCGTTGTGACTTTGATCCAGCCGCACATCTATTTGATCTTTTGACCTGGATGATGTTTGTATGAGTTTCTGACCTTTATTGTTTCTCTGTATCTTGATCATTTTGTTCTCTGTGTGGAGCAACAATAAAGCTGCTGACACAAATACACATGAATATTATATTACAGTGAAGAAGTGCTGACAGCAGGAGAGACATGAATCCATCAGTTCAGTGTGTCTGTGACTCTGGCTGAGTGAAACATGTGAACCTGGGCTGTGGTTTACTGCTCTCTTCCTGTTACTAACTCATCTGTTGGTTTTTGTTCAGGCTGCTCGCATCTTTTCTCACTGTGGGGATCAAGCTTCCAACAGGAGCAGTAATATGAGGCTGAATGAGAGAGTGTAACGTTCTGGAGCTGCAACTCACAGACGTTCTGTTTATACACAGCTGAGAAATCACCTTTCTGAGGATGATTGGAGCTTTTACGTATTTCATCATCACTCCTGTCTATCATAAGAATCCATCTGAATGTTTCTGTGTCTTTCTTCTGGTACCAGTATACCCAGTTACGATCACACTGGTCGATGCCACAGCTGAAGGAGACATTTTCAGCCTCTCTCCTGGTCAGTGTTAAATCCTCCTGAATCAGCTCTTCTGCCGTGGCAAGCAGCGCTGTGGAGAAAGAGACAGACAGGTGAAGGTTGGCGTTTGATACAGGTAGAGTCTGTGGGCTCCTGATTGGCTGGAAACACTCACCTGAACACAGACAGCACAGGGCAGCAGCTGGGAGGAGACGCATCTTGTGCAGCGGTGTTTCCTCTGGGGAACCTGAGGAGAAGTGGCGCTCTGATGCTGCTGAGGCCGAACGAGGACGAGCTGTGAGATCAGACGAGGGTCACGTGGTTTCTAACAGGACCTCAGAACTCCCATCAGCCCCTGCGGCGGACAGATAAGGCCGCTGCTGCTGACTGACGGCTCGGCTGAAGCTGTCGTGGGGTACACAGCACACAGTCAGCACAAAGATAATAACATTCATCATAATAACTTTCTTTGTTTAGTATTGCTGCTTTCCATAAAACAACAGTTCAGCCTCTATTGAAGGGTGTAAAATCACTACAGCTTCATTAGAATAAAGAGAAATAACACACTGGGCTCAATTTAAACACAATGATGGATTCAAGGCGAGAACATGCTGTATAGTTGTTCATGTTTACTATAGAAAGAATGAAAAGCTTCTATTTTGTTGTGCAGTTTGTCAGACTGAGACCTTCATTCTCCCAAACTCTGCTCTTCAAACGTCTCATGCTGAAGAAGAAGACGAGGGTTAGTGTCAGATGGGATCATTTATTACTGCCTCTATATATCTTTGTTGTATTATCAGTATTTGAATGTTTTCTCTGATTGATTCGGATGAAGAAGAACATGTTGCATTAAACATGTCTGATGTTACATGTGTGTTTGTGTGTCAGCTCGCTGTCACATCATCAGGTAAGCTCTCCCGTCATGGCTGAGTGATAGATTTGAATTTGCAGCTGGAGCTGACAGAAAGCATCAAGGAGAAAGACCACCACCATGTGGTTAGTGAGAGGAACTGCAGAGACACACAGAAGATGCTGATGATGGTCGTGATGATGCTCAGATATGTTGTTTTTCTGGAACAACAAACACACTGACATCTATTAATGTTTGTTATCTGTAATCAGCCATTGTTTGTCATTAAATTTCACCTCAACATCACTTGGCAGACCCATGCACGCAGCTGTCGCTAGCTACCAACTTTGTCTGCATATTCACACACCAGACTCCATTCAAAAATCTGTCATTTTAAGACCATGTGGCTTAAAATCTTTCCATGCATGAAGAGCTGAAACACATTTTTGAACCATCTAAAGACACTTCATCTGGCTGTGGATTAAAAAAGTAAGGTAAGGTAAACTTTATTATCCCCGAGGGGCAATTCTTTTTACAGCCAGCAGGACAAAAAACACAAACAGACAAAAACACAGTCACACAGTACACAGTAATCACAGGTAAAAAACACATGCTACATGATCTCGATGAGGAGTCTGATGGTGGCAGGAACAAATGAGCTTTTAAGGCGGTTAGTCCTACACCCCGGCAGTGCATACCTGCGCCCAGATGGCAACAGCTTGTATGCCGCAAAGAGCGGATGGGTGCAATCAGCTAAGATAGCCTGTGCCTTTATAGTGGCTCTGGCTCTGTATAAAAAAGATAGGTCCTTAAGACTAACGCCAGCAATTTTACTGCACACTTTCACAATGTTCTCCATCCTCTTCCTATTTTTAAGAGAAAGAGACCCAAACCAACAGATACAAGAAAATGTTAAAACAGACTCAATAAAACAAGAATAAAACATTCTCATAAAACAGCTGTCAACATTAGAACTTTTCAGCTTACGATAAAAGTACATCCGTTGGTGGGCTTTTTTGCATATGGCGTCAGAGTTGGCATCAAAAGTCAGTTTATTATCAATAATTGTCCCCAGATACTTGTACTGTTCCACCATGTCGACAGCCTGGTTGCTGATAAAGGAGGGGGGACCAGGGGAAGATGCTCCTCTGAAATCAATAATCATTTCTTTGGTTTTGTGACATTGATATTCAGGAAGGAGCGTTCACACCAAGAATTAAAACCAGTCAGTATGGGCCCATGCTGGCAGTCCTTATCATTAAGGAGAGAGACAATGACAGAGTGATCTTGGGGACAGGCACGATGACAGAGTTCTTCCAGATGCGTGGGACAGTACCCAGCTGAAGGGACTTCGTCAAAATAAAGGACAAAATAACAGAAAGTGGGTCGGCACAGTTTCTCAAAAGGCGGCCGCTGATATTATCTGGGCCGGGACTTTTCCTCTCTTTAACCCCTTTAAATAGTTTAAGAACAGAATCACACTCAATATGTATAGCTGGACTTTCTGAGGAAGCATCTTTAGCTACAGACAGTTCATGGCTAAAGTCATAGATATTAAAGCGATTATAAAAGACATTCAGCTCAGATAGAGCACTTCTTTTTATTCAGGGTTAATCTGTTTGATGAATCCTTTTATTTCTGTGAAGGTTCTCAGTCATCAGCGAAACGACACATTACCCTATTTAAAGAAAGTTATATCGTAATAACATATAACTGTGCTTCATTCTTCTCCACTACATTGTAGGGTTTGTTCACAAAGCTCAGAGGGAGACACTCTGCTTGTCCCCCTTTCCTCCTGTAAGTGTTCACCTACCAGGCTAACCACACTTACCACCTGACCATGGGACCATGTTCCTGTTTACAGGCCCTAGTGGGGACCTTTCTTCTCAGGCACGGTCTTTCTAAACGTTTATCCCAAACGAAGGCCCTCTACTTTCCCCCTTCTCCCATCATGAGTTGTTTTTCCTTCTGATTCTGTGAAAGTACTGGTAAAGGTGGTATACAGGGACCTCACGGGGGACCGTTACCTGGCTAATGATGATCAGTTCTGCTAGGACAGACAGCTGCACGTCAGGTCAGTGAGGATGAGTCAGACGCGCAATTACGCGCTAGGCATAGACGGATTATCAGAGCCGGCCCGAGGCATAAGCGAACTAAGCAGCTGCTTGGGGCCCCCTGGCCACCAGGGGGCCCCAAATCGAGAAAAAAAAAATCTATTTTTTTTTTTTTTTTTTTTACATATTAAATAAATTAAACAAGTGACATAAATGAATTAATGAATGAATAATTCAAGACAAGATGATTCTGATTTCATGATCAATATACCTGCCTACAACCGCTGTGTCTGCCAGCGTTTGAGTCATGAGCATGAACTAGACACCTTGCGTGCGTAGACAATTTGCGCGCATAGACACTGCGTCAACTTCAAGCGTCTTATTAGAGTCAGATGGAAGAGACGGTAAGCCATGTCACAAAAGAGGACGTATCCCTCTGGTGCCGAAAAGAGAAAGAAGAAAAGGACAGATGAGGAGAAAAAACAGCAAGAAAAAGGTATGTTTGCATGATTATTTACAGTATGTTTTTTCAGTATGTTTTGTGCTCACTTGAAGTAGCGGCTGTAGCTATGATAGCAGTTAGTTAGTTAGCTGGCTAATTAACGTCATGATCTTATATAAGCCATCACGAGAGCGACATCCCCGCCATCAACAGTGAAATGTCTCCCATTAATATACATTTATCTAGGTGGATTTAAGATGTCAAGGATATTGGGAGTGTTTAGGATGTTCAACCAAGCATGTACCTCCCTATGTGCTAGCTCTAGCTGGGCTTATGTTGTAAACTAAAGTTAGCTGACTGAGGTGGACATTAGCACCAGCTACATGAAAACGTAGCTGAAGGCAAATTTACCACATCTCCTCAGAGGGATTGTTTCTGATTTCACACCTGAAAGCGTTGATAGTTTATTACTGTTTTATAATGTGACATAGTGGTAAGTCTGATCGCGACTATGTGCAGAGTCTTCATCCATGAGATATCGGTTTCAGTTGGCGGAAACACCCGAAGGTGAACTTAACCTGACTAGGTGGGATGCCAGCTAGCATTGCTGTGCGTGTCGAAGGTTAAACCTCACTCGGACAGAGTCCAGCGCGCTATGCAGCAGGCTAAAAGCCCAGGCTGACAACCCACTGACCAGAGCGACTCTTAAGGCGTCGGTAACGTTCAACACGCACAGCTATGGTAGCTGGCATCTGTTACATAGGCAAAGATGGAGCACTAAGATATTTGGTTTAAAGTACAGTTATAATGTAACATGTTAATGAGAGATGGCGTGTTGGTCTTTACGAGAAAATATCATGTTGGGTGGGGAGACTTCTGTGATGAAAATAGACTTCAATTTTATTAATATGGCGAGTGATGTAGCGGTGCTACCCTCATAATTAGGCTGCAGTAGATCACCATGTTAAGTGTTCACCATACTGCAATTATGCCTCATTTGCCTATAAATATGAATTGTTAGGTGTGGAATTGCTTGTTGATGAGTGTAAGTAATGATGGCAAAATAAACTCATTCTGCTCCATCAACTATGCACTTATGCAATGTTATTTTTCAGGAACACTGTTGAAGTACTTTGGAGCGCAACCAACTCTACCTGCCTCTGATGTTTCATCAAGTGTCAGTGCCTCCACAGCTGATGATACAGCAGGTGAGGTTTTTCTTGATGGCAAATGGTTACGTAGCCTGTTAATATGACATGACACATTTAACATAGCTTTTTATTTTTGTTTGTTTTATCATTGCAGGTTCATCCACTGCAGAGTTGCAGGCACCTGAAAGCGAGGGGCAGTTAACAGCACGTGAAAGTGAGGAGCAGCTACCAGCGCTTACATTCACTGATACATCGGTTTCAACCTCAACTGGCGTGACAGGTCAGTTAATCTAACAGTTTTTTTTTGTGTGTTGGCTTACTTTACTGTAAAATATCCTGTGTTATGTTATAATTCTATTTTTTTTTAATCTAATGTCCCTACAGGTCCTTCTACATCTGCACCCACTGCTGTAGATTTCCCATCCACTCCCTCAACAAGCTCCAGCTATCAAGATAGATCAACAGCTCCTCCAATTGACCCAGTTGAATGGTCAGCGGTCCTGTCTGACTCAGAAAGGACTGATCTGGTAAGAAGAGGGCCAGTGCCAACAAGTGACACCTTCACCTTCCCCAAAAAATCAGATGGACGAAGCTTTCACTACCACTATACATACAGACAATTAGTTAATGGGGAAAAAATCAAGCGAAGCTGGCTAATTTATTCCAAGAAAAATGATGCGGTTTACTGCTTCTGTTGCAAATTATTCTCGAGAAAGTCCACAAAACTGTCAACAGAGGGACAGCGTGATTGGGTAAATGTAGGTGCTTTGCTGAAACAGCATGAGAATAGTCCAGATCATTGCAATCATATGGTGAAGTGGAAAGACTTTGCCCTCTGTCTTTTTAAGGAGAAGACTATTGATGCAACAGAAATGGCCCTTTTGGAGGCAGAAAAAAATCGTTGGAGAGATGTTCTCATCCGTTTGATTAGTATCATTCAGTCTTTGGCAGAGAGGAATCTTGCACTCAGGGGGTCTGTTGATACTTTGCATCAGGACAACAATGGGAACTTCCTTAAAGAGGTGGAACTGATGGCAAAATTTGACCTGGTGTTAAAAGACCACATCAGACGAATTGATAGTGGAATGCAGCACAACACTTACTTGGGTAAGACTATCCAGAATGAGCTGATAGAGTGTATCAGTGACAAAATAATGGAGGCAATGGTGTCAGAAATCAAGGAGTGCAAATATTATTCAATAATATTAGACTGTACACCTGATGTAAGTCACCGTGAACAGATGTCTGTTGTGGTGCGCATAGTCACTCTGGGCAAAACACCGGAAATAAAAGAGCACTTTTTAGGATTTCTCATAGCTCCTGAATCCACTGGCCTGGGTTTGTCCAATCTAATCCTTAACAGGCTTGAAGAATTGAACATCCCTTTTCAGGACTGTCGGGGTCAGTCTTATGATAATGGGGCTAATATGAAGGGCAAAAACAAAGGTGTGCAGGCTAGGCTATTGGTTAAAAATCCACGAGCTTTTTATGTGCCTTGCAGTGCTCATACCCTAAATCTGACAGTCTCAGATGCGGCTAAAGCATCAACGGATGCCTCCTGTTTTTTTGGAAACGTGGAGAAGGTGTACAATTTGTTCGCTGGGTCCACTCAAAGGTGGGCCATCTTACAGAAGTACGTTGACCTCACCCTCAAGTCCTGGAGTGAGACGCGCTGGGAAAGCCGCATTAAAAGCATTGAAGCTTTGCGCTACCAAGCAGAGAAGGTGAGGGAAGCCCTGCTAGAAGTTAGAAATAATGCGACTGACTCTGTAGTGGCAGTTGAAGCCAACTCCCTTGCTGAAGAAATAGGTTCATTTAGATTTCAGATTTGCTGTGTTGTCTGGTTTGACATCCTGTCTAAAATTAACATCACTAGCAAGCTTCTACAGTCAAGCAACATTCAGCTTGATGTAGCTGTTAACCTTGTCCATAAGAACAAAAGCGAACTCATCAGTTACAGAAAAACAGGCTTCTGTGATGCACAGACATCTGCAAAAGAAATTTGTGAGCAGATGAACACTGAAGCAGTGCTGAAAGAGAAGCGATTGCGTTCTACAAAAAGGCACTTTGCCCATGAGGCTGCAGATGAGCCTATAGCGGATGCTATGAAGAGGCTAGAAGTGTCCTTTTTTAATGCTGTAGTGGACTGCAGCATTCAGTCTTTGGAGGATAGATTTAAGTCTCTAAGTGAGGTTAAAGAAAACTTTGGAGTGCTGCTCAATTTTAGGGAGCTAGATCAAAAGGTTCGGAGGGACCAGTGTAAGGTTCTTGGGGAAAAACTCTCTTGTGGAGAGGAGGCTGATGTTGATGGTAGCGCACTGGCTGTAGAGATTGAGAGTCTTCCTGAACTTCCCCAAACTAGGATGACCGCCCTTGAGCTTCTCACATACCTCTCACACAATGAGATGTGTGAGCTTTACCCAAATCTTTGGGTAGCTCTCAGGATAGCCTGCACTCTGCCTGTGACAGTTGCCTCAGCAGAGAGGAGCTTTTCCAAGCTCAAATTGATCAAAACATACCTGAGATCCTCAGTTGCCCAGGAAAGACTAAGTGGACTTGCTGTTATTAGCATTAATAACAAAGTTGGCCAAGCAATACCATACAATGATGTCATCAGTGACTTTGCCTCCAGAAAAGCTAGGAAGGAAAGATTTTGAGGACAGTTACACTGTATTGAGACTGTGAAAATATGATTATTTCTCAACTGTTTTCAACAATAATTGTCACTGTTGAACCCTTGATGTTATTATGTTTCTGATTTCTCAGCTTTGTCATTATTTTAGCAAATAATTTATTTGATATGTTTTGTGACAGTTTGTTTTTAGTTAATAAAAGAGTAAAGTCAAAGTTAAAAGTTTTAAAAGCAAAAGTGGAATACTGAGGCACTTTTATTATTTAAGTATCTATTCTTTTTGGAACATTTTATTTTTGATTATATTAATGTTTGTCTGTTTTGGTTTTATTTTGTACTTGAAGATTGCTAATTTAATTCATTTTAATTTGAAAAACAAGTCATTAAACTGGTTTACTTGTTTACAACAAATGCAATCTCTGCTGTTGTATTTTGTCATTTTTCAATTCGAGTTCAGTAAACCACACTTAGTACTTCACTTTGAATATGAAAGTTTAAAATACATTTGTGATTTTAGTACCCTCTAAGGTTAAAAGGTGACTGGTTTGGTGTAAATAACAACTATATTAATACAGGGGTCTACCAAGCCCAGGGGGCCAGAGGTCTAGAGGGGCCAGGAGCCCCAAAACATGGGGGCGGTGGGGGGGTCCTTATGCATCTGTGCCCAGGGGGACAGTAGTTCATAATCCGTCACTGTAGTAATACAATTTATAATGTAAAGTTATAGTGTGACATTTGTGTCAATAATTGTCAAGCGCAGGTGACTCCGCGGTGGTGGGAGGGGGGCCCCCAAATCAAATTCTGCTTAGGGCCCCCAAAAGGCTTGGGCCGGCCCTGCGGATTATCATGACCACGGGCCCTGGACACAAACTCGCCACGGGCCCCTGCCTACACACGCAAAGCGCGCAAAGGCGGTCTTCCCATTACGCACATAACAACACCGGGCAACACACAACCTCACAATATTACTGTCCTTTTAGGTCTGTTTTGTTTGGCACCTGCCATGTACAGGACAATATACATATTATGGGAGAGACAGCAAGCTCAAATAGCCAGCCCTTGCAGTATTATGGAGTAAAACACACCTTAATTAAAATATAACCACCTAAAACAAGTCGTGAAAGTAATAAAGGCAACATGAATGAACATCAGTAAAGAGCCACAGCTACGACCACACAAAACCACAGTGAAACTACTCACCTAAACCATCGGCATTTTCCTGGCCTTCTTCCAGGAAAAGTCCTTGATAAGGTCATCAAAGTCCAACTCTCGGACCAGTTCGGCCTCTATGGCCATGAGCGACAAACTGTGAAGGCGTCTCTGGGTCATTTTTTATCCTGGCCATTTGAGAAAATGACCGTTCTCCCTCGCAGTTTGTGACAGGAAGCGTCAGATACAGTCTTACGGCAATGTACACATTAGGAAATGTTGACTGTAATCCACAATCCAGTTTTGTTGTAAGACATCTCGATGGAGGCACATTCTGTCCGTCTGATCTGATGAAAGATCTGAAGTGAATCAGTTCATTTCCAAGACTGCTGTCCAAGTCAGCGGGATAGGCAAAGGCAAGTGTGTTCGCTTTGTCCATTAACTAACGGTCAGATGTGTTTTCCGGCATGAAAAGAACAACAAACAGATCACACAGGTGCTTGTATGCATCAATTCTGTGGCTGAGACAGCTGACTAACTTATCGACACGTTGAATGTTTCTATTCGGAATTTGCTTTTCCCATCAAATGCCGCATCTTTTCCTGCGCTGTCATCCTCAAATCGTTTGCGCTTTCTGGTGCGCTGGAGGTCATATTTGTACGTCTGGCACACGCCTGGCACAGATAAGGCTTCCTTTTCAAAGTCTGTGAAAAGACCTCTCTGTGCTGATACAAAATCACGCAGAGATATAAGAAGGCGCACAGCTGTCATGAGCTCTATGTCCGCCTTTTGGAGCTGTGAACTTGTCAGTTGGAATCGAGTCAGAATGCTATTCCAGAAATTAGCCATGAATGCAGTTTCCAGTTTATTTAATGTTACAGCGAGTGTGCTGGCCTCACTTCGGGTGTCTCTTTTCTCAGTTTCATCTTCAGCTATGCTCTCTAATGCCTCCCTTATCTTAACGTAGTTTTGCCAAAGAGCTTTAGTCGAGTCAGCTCGGCAGCTCCCCCGAGTGTTTGACAGTGATTTTAATGTTAAGTCTATATGAATATCAGAGTTCTGAAAAACTCGCTCCCACCTGTGAGTGGAGGCAGCGCAGAATGTGTACAAGGATTGCAGTAAATCAAAATACTGTCCCACTTCTAGACTGCTTACCTCTATGCTGTTTACACCCACTACATTTAAAGAACGGGCAGCACAAGGCACATAGTGGATTAATGGGTTTCTTTGCTTCCAATGTGCCTGTAGTCCGTTGTACCGGCCCGACATGTTGCTGGCATTAGCGAATGATTGGCCTCTACAATTAGATAAGTCCAGCCCAAGATTCTCCACATGGCAGTCACACAATCTGCCAGACTTTGGCCTGTATGGCTCTGAACTGGCTCAGATGCCAGGAAACGCTCCACTATGTCGCCTTGCTTGCTAACAAATCTGCAGATAAATGTTAACTGATCAACATGAGAGAGGTCGGGAGTGGAATCTACAATGACAGAGAAATATTTTGCATCTCGGAGCTCTTCTGCAATTACTTGCCTGGTTTTTTCTCCCATCATGTCGATGAACTCCTCACATATTGTTGACGACAGATATGAGACGCTCCCTCTGCCCTTCTGACCATATGTTTTAATATGCTCGGCCAGAAATGGGTCAAATTGGGATATTAACTCTAATATCCCCAAATAGTTGCCGTTATGTGGCGATCCAAGGAGCTCGTCATTCCCTCTGAATGCCAGTCCTCTTTCTCCTAAAAACTTGATCACTGCCACTACACGTCGCAGAACATCCCTCCAATATTCCCTCACATCCGAAGTTTGCTTTCTCAGGGCTGAGTCGATTGTGCCAGTTCCACTCATCCTCTGCATCAGTGTCAGCGTGTTGGACGTATGGACTGGGCTCCTCTCATGTTCTGAAATGCGATGCGGATGTTTCCAGTCGCAAAAAACGTCCACAAATGCATTCTTTGTTGCCCTGAAAAGTCTGCAGGCAAAGCAAAACACACGTCCAGTTGATGGTGAATACACCACCCATTCTCGTGGTGCTAGTTGTTCATTTGGCAGTCGACTGCACATCATGTCATTGGTTAATGAACGAACCCGACCACCTAGACCGCAGTCTCTTGTCGATGCGGGGTATTTTGCTCGTCTGTTGTGAAACGAAGAGGGCCCTCTTTCGATGAGAACACTCTTTACTTTGTCCCTGGATATATTTCCCCACAGCGCAGGATCAGTAACAGTGTCACACCAGGAGTCTTCATCATCATCCCTCTGCTGTACGGCACTCTCAGGTTCCTTCCCGGCCGCTAACATCTCATCCTCCGCTGGCGATGTAAGAGGACTTAGCTCAGGCTGACCTGGCTCGGCCGCCTGGCCCCTGCTACTGCTGCCCGCCGTAGCACTGCCAGCATTGTCCGCTGCGGTGTCCGTAGGAGGCAGCGCCGCTCCACCACTACCAAACGTCTCCGGTGAGATTGAGCTAGCAGTGTTAGCATCCTGCAGGTCGTCCCGGTGAGTTGTAGTACTGGCACCGCTGCTATGAGTACCATCATCTTGCCTCACTTTTCTGGTGAAAAATGTTGAGATAGATGGAATTTGCTGCACCAAAGCGGCTCTTTGGCTTCTTTTTCTTTCCTCTCTTTTCATTTAGCTGATCCACTGAGCGCCCGCTTCTCCACTTTGAAATCGCGCTGTATGTTTGACCCCCAGCGTAGGTACTTACGTCATTGTGTCATCACACATTACTGATTTAATCTTATAATTTCTAAAACATTGCAATGATTTTATTATCAT
Source organism: Semicossyphus pulcher (assembly GCF_022749685.1). Classification (NCBI taxonomy): domain Eukaryota; kingdom Metazoa; phylum Chordata; class Actinopteri; order Labriformes; family Labridae; genus Semicossyphus; species Semicossyphus pulcher. The sequence goes on along the minus strand of NW_027211748.1, from coordinate 30,158,913 downwards.
ACATTTTCAAAACCACATTCATTCCAATATTTTTTTTAAATTGTACCAAAAAAAACAACAACTCTGAAGGCCAAGGGCCCCTATTGGCTCTGGGGCCCTGGGCACACGCCCACTTTGCCCATGCGGTACTCCGTCTATGGCGCTAGGGTTAGGCTGCTGATCAGTGAATGTGTTCCTGTTATTAGTGGAACCTCGTCCCGGTGCTGTTTAACGCTGTGGCCACATGAACAGACCGTTCGTGGTGAGGTTGTGCGTTTGGCGACAGGAAGTAGGATGCGGCCTACTTGCAGCCCTCAAGTCTGTTTGTAGTCACTGAACCAAGTGTGGTAAAAGTAGGAGGAGTTTGTTTTGTAAAAAAAAAAAAAGAAAATAGACTTTAAAGTCCCAAATAATATTAAATACGTACATGAAAACACACCGCATTTATCTGGTTTCCCGTGTTCTTTATATTAGAATAAATATCACAGAACAAAAAGTCATCACACTGTCAGTGTTTCCTAATATGGTGCATCCCGACTATCAGGGCAGGAATATGTCACATCTCCTCTGTGAAGCCAGTCCACCATCTTCTAAACTCAGATATCTTGATGCCATTAGAGGACAAAACCACTGAGTGAGGATATTAAAGGGAAAGTCTTAGATTACTTGCCCAAATATTCTTTATGGCTCAGACTCAGGTTGCTCTGTTCACTCACAGCTCCAAACAGGGCAGGTTACTCCTCCCAAAACACATGAAGGCCTTTACCTCAGTGGTTCTCAAACTTTTTCAGTCATTCCCCACTTTGGACAAGGGGGAATTTTCAAGCCCCACCTGCCCCCATCGGCCCATCACAATGCGAATGAAATACGCCAAGCTTAACATTTTCAAGTAACATCATGTTGTATCTAAATTCTAACTCAATAACATCAAATTAAACCAAGTTCAACAATAGAGAAAATAAAAGTGCCACTTTGCAATCTGTTAAAAAAAAGAAAAGAAGAGAAATGCATTTGGCAAGACAGGTGAGCAAGTGAACATATGATTCTTATCCCTGCATTAGTGGCTGCAATGAGCCTGTTTTGCATTGCACATCTTTTCAAAGCGGGGTTGCAGGCTTGATACTGCCACTCTCAAGTCATGCTCAATGTTCAGCTGAGATCTGTACTTTGTTTTCAGTGAAGCAACAGCTGAAAAGCCCATCTCACAGAGATATGATGTGGCAAAGGGAAGAAGAATGCACACAGCTCTCTGCCCGATGAGCGGATACTCCCTCTCCACTCCAAACCAGAATTCACTAAGAGTCTGAGCTTTAAACCTCAGCCTCAGGGTGGAGTCAGATGTCATCTCAATAAACTGGTCCTCCTCAGCAGACCTAAAATCAGCAGGTGCTGCAGACAGAATATAAATAAATAGGCTTACTTTATTTGTCATTGCATAAGAAACACAAAGAAATCTGTTTGACAACAATCCATTCCAGTTAGTAAGTAGCATACAACATAAATAAAATGCATGTATAATATATGAATATAATATTCAATAAAATGTCAAAATACCAACCTGCTGCATTGAATGGATCCATAACCCAGGCATACTGAGCACTGTTGTTTGGGAAGCATTTTTGAAACAATCCTCTCAGGGAAGAGATGTGCTGCTTAATACATGGGATCACTGCGGTGGCTCCAGAATCAGTGGTTTCAGCAACTTCAGTCAGGTTCTCAAAGACATCTATGTTTTGCTGATCGAGGCGCCTGCCCCATACCTCGAGCTTTCGGGAGAATGCAGTGATCTTGTCTGCCAGGTGAGGTAGGTGCTTGTCTTTGCCTTGAAGCTGAAGATTTAATTCATTCAGCTTGCCAAACACATCGCTGAGGTAGGCCAGTTTAAACAGAAATTGTTCGTCACTGAACTTGCTTGCAGCCTCATACATGCGCTCCTCCTCCAAGAACATCCGAATCTCTGCCCTGAGCTCAAAGACGCGCGACAGCACTTTGCCCCGGGAGAGCCACCTTGCTTCACTGTGAAACAGCACAGATGTGTGATCAGCTCCCATTTCCTCACAAAGTTCGGAGAACAGTCGCGCTTTCAGGGGTCGGGTTTTGATAAAATTTACCACGCTCACAACTTCTGTCAAAACCTCATTTAGTTCAGGGCTGAGCTGCCTTGACGCGAGCGCTTCCCTGTGAATGACAGTGCGTCCAGTGCTCATCTGGCGCAACCCTCTTTATTAGTGCCTGCAGCCCGTTTCTTGACCCTGCCGTGGTCTGTGCGCCATCAGAGCAAAAGCCCACACAGTTTTCCCATTTAAGGCGGTGTTCTTTGAGGTAACTGTCCATGATCTTAAACAGCTCATCAGCTGTGGCTCTATTTTTTATGTATTTGCAAAACAGCAACTCCTCGCACAGTGACTCGCAATTCACAAAGCGGACGTACGAGATGAACAAGCAGTCTTTATTGCTGTCAGTAGCTTCGTCCACTTGTAATGCAAAACGACTTTCTTTTAATTTTTCTATGAGCTGTTCCTCAAGATCACTTGAAATGTCGCATATACGTCTCGCAACTGTGTCGTTTGACAGGGGGACAGCTTTTAATTTTGCTGCGCTTGTCTCGTCAAGCATAATTGACACCATGTCTAGAGCAGCGGGGAGAATGAGCTGCTCAGCAATTGTGTGTGGTTTTTTGCATTGTGCAATTCTGTATGCAACTCTCTATGAAGCCATTTGTGCTTTACTGTTTACTGATGCAGCTTTTACCATGCGATTCTCCTGTTGACGGTATTCTGCCAGTTTTCTTTGAAAGAAATCAAGTGGCTTATTGACGTGGCTGGGGTGTGTGGTCTCTAGGTGTCTTCTTAATTTGTTGGGTCTCATGCTGTCTGCTGCTAGCGGTTTAAGACACAGAACACACATGGGTCTCTCCTCTGCCCCCACCGCCGTTGCCGTGAATCCAAGAGCAAGATACCCTTCATCATATTTTCTTTTCGGTTGGCTTTTTGGTTGATTAGGCCCGTCTGGTTTGTGTCTCTCTGCTGGCGCTGGCTCGACAACTTTTGAGGTCCGTGTCACAAATTTATCCATGTTGTGTTATTGCCCACACTAGCCTGCTACCCATCGGCGCGAAAGTTTGTTCCACTACAATTAATATGCCGACGTTAATCATTATTTTGGCACTTTGGTTCCAGGTTACATTTTTCTCGGGGTCTCATATCTAATGTTCTTTTAATTTAGGCTGCATGTAGGCTAGTAATGATTACTTTGTTTGTGGGTGTTTTGTTTTGAATGTATGATCTTTGTTGTCATTAAAGAAAGGCATTGATAAAGCAGACATCCCAACCTGCAAAAAGGCATTTCAGGGAGGTTCGTTCCGGGGGGGGGTTTCCTGTTACACTTGGTGTCGCCCCCGGGGGTGGGCGTGTGGGTGATCGGTCTAATAACCGGCAACACACAGCTATAAGGACGCTTTGCTCTCACACGCGCTGCATTTATAGTCACACAAACACACACGCGCAGTCACTCTCTAGTCTAGTGTGTGGTCTTGCTCCAGATTCCGGGAGATAGGATCTCATTTGCGGGTGTCAGGGAGCCGCTATCAATATGCGGGAGACTGCTGGAACTTCCGGGAGAGTTGGGATGTCTGGATAAAGATAGGCATAAAAAGGAAAATTTCCTCCCGTTTGGCGCGCCCCACCTGTCACGTCTCTATTCCCCACCAGTGGGGCGTGCCCCACACTTTGAGAACCGCGGCTTTACCTCATCTTCACTCCGATTTTGCACAAGGAACACATTAGTATCTTTAAACATCTTTTCCCTGCTAAGATGTGTTTCCTTACATTGACAATAGAGTAAATTGAGCTAGAGTCACGTTTTGATTAGAGTACCCCTTTTCATTCCTTAATACTGCAATATAATACTGATACCGCCAAAAGGAGAACAAAAACATGATATAAATTTGAGGTCATATCCCCCACCACATTGTTGAGTTATGTTTCATGTTTAAGAACTTTGCATTCAGAATTTAAAATAGACATGTTTGAGGAAAATGCTGGATCTGTTGCATTCATTGACGTAGAGGAGCGTCATTGGTTCCCTTTTGTCATCATTTTCTGTCGCTTTAAACTGCTCGGGTCAACTTGAGATGTTTCATTTGAATTTGAAAGAGTTTTTCATGAATCTGCTTCCCTCTCAAAGTGTACTAGATTGATGCATCTCCTCGGATCATAGGGTTAAAGTGTTTGGAATCCCCCCATCATAGTTTGACAAAGTAGGGGCCCCCAAACAGCATCTTGCATAGGGCCCCCACAAAGCTAGAAACAGCCCTGTTGGGGAGACACTCTGCTTGCCACCTTTTGCTCCCTGAAGTGTTTATCTACCAGACATATGGGGACCAAGATTCCCTTAACCACCTTACAGGTACCATGTTCTGGCTTACCTGTCCTAGTGGGGACCATGTCTTTCTCCTGTCAAGGTGTTTCTCAGGCAGGGTCTCTGTAAGTGTTGATCCCCAGAGAAGGCTCTTTCCCTGTTGGGGAGACACTTTGTTTGTCCCCCTTTCCCTCACCTTTTGTATCTGTCTTTCTTTCTGGGATCATGTTCTGGCTTACCTGCCCTTTTAGGGACCGCGTCCTTTTAACATCATGGGTCTTGTCAGGCAGAGTCTTTTTCAGTGGTTAACCTCAGAGAAGGCTCTCTTTTTTTCTCAGGGAGAATGTCCAATTATAAACTTTTATTTCCTTCTGTCTGTTTGTGTAAGTGTTGGTAAATGTGGTATACGGGGACCTTACAGGGGCCGTAACCTGGCAAACGGGTACCATGTTGTGCAACTCCCATGATATCTTCATCTCCCCTCATGGGACACCCTCTGCTTCCCCGCTCCCTGTCATGACCCTTATTTTCCTTGGAGACTGTAAGGACTGGTTAAGGTGGTATACAGGGACCGTTGCCTGAAACATGAGGAGCATGTTTTGTGACTCCAGTTCTCCCTCCATGTGTTTTCTCAAGTGGACTTTATCCAAGTTTTACTCCCCTGAAAATGCTCTCTTCCCTGAGAGGAGACCCTCTGCTCGTCCCCCTCTCCTGTCATGGCCCTTTTTTGACCGAATGCGTTTTTCCCAGAGAAGGAATCAGCCTTACGGGGACCATGTTCCCATTTAACTAACATTATGGGGACCATGGCCCAGTACTCCCATTCCCCTGTCATAGGTCTTCTGAGGTGAAGTTAATATAAGTGTTGTCACAGCCCGGCTCTTAGACTGCGACAAAAACGGGAGACACATGGGTATACTAATCAAAGAATTCATTTATTTACAACATAAATAATGAAAACCAACAAAAACAAGTAGATATGAATAATCTGTAAAGTCAGTCGTGTGGGGTGTGGATGGGTGTAAATGTGTTGCATGGATGTTGTTGTGTAAAAACAAAGAAGAACAAACAAAAGAGCAACGCAGAGGTGTGTGGTGATAGGAGGTCTGCCCAGAGACTGACTGCTGCTGCTGCTGCTCTGGCTTAAATACATGAGACACACCGGGCCCAGGTGTGTCCCATTCTCCTGATTAGCCTGCCACCAGGTCTGCAGTCCTGGAGACAGAGAGCAAAACAGCAGTAGAGCCTACCAAGTAGAGGGGCCGTGACACCCCCCCCCCCCCATAAGAACGGGGTCCTACCGGAACCCCGGCAGGAAACAACCAAAACCTTAAAGTAAACAAATAACTTTATAATAACGATAAGCAAATATTACCATTAATAAATTGTGCTCAAAACAAATTGAGTAAATAAACTGTTACCACGCTCCTGGGTCTCTCCAACACGGCCACTCTGCTCTACCTTTTACTCAGCAACTCCTGGCGCCTGGAGAAGCAAATTTAAGAGCTTGAAGGGAAAGCAAGAGGAGAAGGGAGGAGACCAGCAAGTTGGAAACAGAAAATCAAAAAACAAATTCAAAAGCATCGGGTTCTAGACCAGACGTGAGCGAACAAATATTTAAACTTTAAGAGCAATTCTTTGTTGTTTTTTAATGCTCTGACATATGGTTATGCCAGCAATTCGCTCTCTTTTTAGGCTTACTGAATGAGGTTTGTGCCATTTTGCCTCTTCCTGTGGTCCTCGCAACAGTACCTGTTGAGGCCATGGAATATGCCTGAAAACATTCAGCCTGTTCTGAAAGACAAGGTGGGAAGGTTAGCACAGGCAATGAAGGAACATCAGCCCAGACACAGCTACCTGCCAAATCATTTCCCAGAATGACTGCAATACCCTCAATGGGCAGTGCGGGGCGCAAACCCATCTTGACCTCACCCCTCACCAAACCACAGTCTAGCACCAACTTATGCAGTGGAACTGGAAAAACTTCCATACCCATACCACGGACAGAGACAAAGTCCCCTGTTTTACTTTTGTTGGAAAATGGCAGAACTGAAGCCAAAACAAATGAATCCAAGGAACCAGTATCCCTCAGGATCTTAACTGGCACCTTTGCCGAACCACCAACCAACGACAGGAAACCATCAGACACAAACGGAAGGTAATCTGAAAGCTTACCCTTACTACCCGTTTTCACATCTACCTGGCCACAAGACAGAGCAGAACTTGGGACAGTTCGAACAGACACAGCCAGCGCTGAAGGTTTCACATACCCATCCCCGGTACGCTTGCTTTTAGCCCTTAAAACAGGACATTCTGCTTTCCAGTGCCCATATTCCTTACAATAGTTACACATTCCATCAGACTGACCTCCTGGAAGTCTTTCTGACCTAGCAGCCAGATCACCTGACCACTTTGCTGAATGAACCTTGACACCAGCATCAAAAGCCTTGGACTCAAAGTCAACCTTATGCGTCAGGACATACTCATCTGCAAGTGCAGCAGCCTCTGCAGCAGTTTTGACCTTGCGCTCATTTATATAGGTAGCAACATTGCTTGGCAGAGTATTTTTAAACTGTTCCAAAACTACAAGACTACACAAGTCATCAAATGTTTGTACCTCTAGAGCCATACACCACCGATTAAAATGAGTTACTAACTCCCTCGCAAACTCCATATTAGTCTGCTGACTTGACTTTTCAGACATCCTAAACCTTTGCCTGTAAGCCTCCGGCACCAACTCGTATGCCTTCAACACAGCCTTTTTAACCGAAGAATAACTTTGGCTTTCACTCACAGGAAGGGAACAGTAAGCTTCTTGAGCCTTGCCAGTTAACACACATTGTAATAAGAGAGTACGCTCAGAATAAGGCCACTTTCTACTGTCAGCTACACGCTCAAACAATGAAAAGAAAGTGTCTGGATCATTCTCACAGAACTTTGGGACCAAACGCAAATTGCTCGCCACATCAAACCGTGGTGACAACTCAGGAGATACGGATGAAACATTAAACATAGAGTCCGCTGTGACCCTACCATCACGAATCAGACTTAGTTTATACTGCTCCAACGCGAGTGTTTTAAGTTCTGTCTCATGCCTCAGTTTTTCTACCGCCCATTTTTCATTCTCAACCTGTTGCTGAATCCTACTGTGCTCCATCTGCAACAACAGAAGTTCCTTTTGCTGCTCAAAAGTTAAGCTAGAACTCAAACCAGCAACACCAGAAACAGAACCAACAGGGGGCGCAATCACTTTGAGAACTCCATCTTCAAACAAATTAGCCTTCAAGATGGATTTTATGTTCTCCTTCATACATTTATCACCAACATCCATTCTGAAGTGCTCTGCAATTTTCAAAAGCTGCTCTCGACTACAATGCTCCAAAACCTCCTCTGAAGGTGCTTTCAAAAAGTCCTCAACCCCTGCCATAACAAAACCAATTACTACACTGCACAACACTTACAAGCAAAAGTATGCTATATAACATGAGCATTCAGACAGCCAAATTCACAGCAAACAAAGTCAGAGCCATTCCCACTAACTGCCTAACAAAAAAATAGCTAAACTCCCCCCTTAGTCTTCAGGTAGCTAATTGCGGTGGGTACTGATGCACCGATAGCCCGCTGGACGTCAAGGCAACCAGAAACTGGCGACTTGTCAGTTACCACGGATGTGCTCCCGAGACAACCGCTCTAGCCACGTTCACTACCACACTACAAATCCCCCCAAACGAGTTCGGAAGGGAAAACGTCCTTCAGCCTAACCAGGGAAGAAGCGCTGACAAAACTAAGTTCAATGTGTAATGGCTAACCTGTACTCAAAAGTCACCTAATTCACCAAAGTACACACACACTACCCAAAATCAAACAACCTATAGTTCCAAATCACAAAAACAACACTGACAACCTAAAGGCTTAATTACTTACAGCACATTATACCCATTTAAAGGGTCTCCCTGTAGTGCTTTCAACATTTTCTTACAAACAGCAAACTCTGGACATGTGGTACCAACACACCAGAGATAAATCTCCACTGATTACACAGTTCAAATAACAAACTCACAAAGGCAAAACAGTGGACAAAAGCACTACCCAAACTTACCAGGAACACTTCAGCAAAAAGGACGAGCCCCCATTTGTCACAGCCCGGCTCTTAGACTGCGACAAAAACGGGAGACACATGGGTATACTAATCAAAGAATTCATTTATTTACAACATAAATAATCAAAACCAACAAAAACATGTAGATATGAATAATCTGTAAAGTCAGTCGTGTGGGGTGCGGATGGGTGTAAATGTGTTGCATGGATGTTGTGTAAAAACAAAGAAGAACAAACAAAAGAGCAACGCAGAGGTGTGTGGTGATAGGAGGTCTGCCCAGAGACTGACTGCTGCTGCTGCTCTGGCTTAAATACATGAGACACACCGGGCCCAGGTGTGTCCCATTCACCTGATTAGCCTGCCACCAGGTCTGCAGTCCTGGAGACAGAGAGCAAAACAGCAGTAGAGCCTACCAAGTAGAGGGGCCGTGACAGTGTTTATCCCCTTTGAATGCCCCTCTGCCCATCCCCCTCTCTGTGTCATCAGCCTTTGTGTGTGTGTGTGTGTGTGTGTGTGTGTTTGTGTGTGTGTGTTTGTGTGTGTACGTTACCCATGGATCTTCTTTAAGTCTTTAACACAACAGAATGGTATCTCACATATGAGACCCTCTGCTCTCTCCCCTCTCCTGTCATTGGCCTTTTTTCCACTCCCATTTTTTGTATTTATCCACCAGCCTTACAGGGACCATGTTCCTGCTTACCTGCACTAGTGGGGACCATATCCTTTCCCATCAGGGTTCTTCTCAGGTCAAGTTCTTCTCAAGTGTTTATTTCCAGTGAAGACTCTCTCCCTTTAGGGAGGACCCTCTGCTGACCCCCCCTCTTTACGACCCTACATGTTTATTTCTGTGCTGTGCACATGTTCAGTAACTCTGTTGTACTGTGTTGTCTTTCCAATGCAGGAATAAAATAGTTTCACAATATAGAAATCTAAGTGTTCTTATTTCCATTATAGTAGAAAGAGGAATGTGAAACCCTGAATAACCATCAGCAGTGATGCAGTTCGTTGTTGCAGCCACTAGGGGGCGGCAGTGTGAAGGTTTTCTTCACAACAGCACAGAACAGACAGAAGTACAGTCTTACACACTGTACGAGCTGATCACTACAGTGAACAATAAAACGATCATTGTTATATAATATGTAAATCTTTAAAGGTAGTGGCAACTATAATATGATAAACAGGAGATAGTTAACTTTATCAGTCAGTTCTAAAAATGAAGTAAAAGTATAAATAAATAAAGCTGATGACTTTTTTCTGCTATTTATTAGGCAACTGTTAAACCTGTTGATTAATAACCATTAATAAATAGTTAATTTTCCCAAACAAGCTGCAGTTTGTTGTTTTTATTTTGTATCACAGAAATTACAATTTATTATTCTTTAAAATTAATTGTAGAATATGTCAAGTAAAGTAACTGCAGACAAAATGAACATTAATGATCACACACTCTTTTAAAACATTTTAAACTGATTACCCGGCAACTAAGAACATGTTGAAATCTTGTTGGAAAAATCTATTCAAACTCATATTAAACTGCAAATGTTGAAAGTATGCTTTTAATATTTGAACAGCAAAAAAATATTCTGACTTGACCAAAATTCAGGCAGCACGAAATAAAATATGGGAAATATAATATGATAAAACATACTGTATTGTATTGTTTCGAATGATTTAATTTAATATCCTAATTACTTATCTTGGCCAAACAAATTTAAATGATAAATTATCAATGTAAAAAGGACAAATATATATTTATGCAGTTTCATAGACGTATATATTTAAAGCAGAAGTGGGATCATAAGTTCACAATTATTGTTTTTATAGCAGTTTACAGTGTGAAAAAAATGTGTGATCCAAAATGAAAAAAATAAAATGTGTGAAAAAATGTTTTATGTTCCATAAAATATAAATGATTAAATGAAGAAACAGAAACTTTAAAAAAAATATTATTTATTTAACAGTTTTTCAGAAGGGAAGTGTCATCTCTACAAGTATGGGTCAAAAGAACGACAACAAGAAACAATAAAAAGAATAACTGTGAAATGAACAAGAAGATGAAGGTTAGACAATGAAAGTAAGCATACAAAAACATATAGTTCAACATAAAAAGTAACAATTACAATAATAATGCATGTGGGTCTAGTCATTCATATAGATATAGGCATGTATGTATGTATTATTCTTTAATCCAGTTTTAATGATTAAAACTTTACTATGAAACAAATGATGATGTTAATTCAACTTTTTGTTTAATTTCAGGATAATTATTACAAAAGGGAAAAATATATAATGTAACCTTTAAGTCTCACTTTAATTTATATTGATAATGATCTTTATTTTAGTAATAAAACAACAGTTTTTGGACGACAGTGGAGCTCTATGGCACAGAGGAAAGAGATTCATCTGGCTGTGATACACACTTAACACTGTCAGTGATTTTGATGATGCAAAATATGTATATAGACTAAATATTATCAGCATCATTCTTTAATCCTTGTTTAATGATAAAAGGGGATGTGAGGAGTATCAATAAATTAAAACCCAGGAAAAAGAAAAGAGGATCAAAGCATCAGCAAATTTAAAGGAGTTTATTTACAAACTGAAGCAAAAATAATTTATTAAACAACTGAAAACAAACTTCTATAACTAAAAACAAGAGAGAAGTTGATCCATCTTGTCAAACACAATTCAACCAAAGAAACACGAAGGCCTTGAACACACACTCCTTCCACAGAGTTAAACTATTACAATCGACGTCTGACCCACACACACACACACACACACACACACCATATATATAATGTTACCTTCAAAGTCTCACTTTAATTTATATTGATGATGATCTTGTTATGTGTCAGATGTGTTGCTAGTGATAAGTTGTATTATTTAAGGACAGTAAGGACGATGTCATTCATTTTGTTTAACATTAGAGTTTATTGTAAGTCTCATTTCTTTTAGTTTCCTGTTTGCACTTTGAGTTTCTGAATCCAAAACGAAACATGAACACCAAGTGTAAACTCTGAGGTGAACCTTTGAAATCGGAGAAATATCCATAAATAAACTCCACAGACGCGGCCTCCAGGTGGGTCGTCACTGTTTGTCTTTGGGCTCAGTGAGAAAAAGGGTTCCTGAGTGTGTTCAGCAGCAGACATGAATCTGCCTCAGTGGTTATTAGGACTCATAAAAAACTGTTTGCAGCTAATCGACACTTCCTTCCTGCAGCAGACGGGCTGTGTGGGTTTCTGCTCTGCAGCTTTCTCACCGTTAGCTGAGGTTATTCACATCAACAACAGGACGACAGTTTAAACCATGGACTCTGGTTAAAGCATCATTCCAGGAACTTGAGTTTGATTTCCGAGCTCAGCACAAACTGTCTCAGCTTTTTATAATCTGTGAGAGAAACATTTCAAACTGTGAACTCAGAGCTGAGAAGCTGAAATAAAAAGACATGTTCAACCTGCAGTCTGCTCTTAATCTGTTTAAAGACCTCACACTAATTATTGTAGTGATAATTATTTTAGTTTGTTTTGTTGTATTGATTCTGTAAGTGTCAGAGTTTAATGACTGATCCCAACATGTAACATAAAACAACATATTAGAACATGTGGGAAAAGATCAAAGCGTGCAACATCAATAGACACAACAAGTTTATTGAGAAAGTTACAGAGAATTAAAAAAAACCTGCTGCACTCTGAATATTGTATTAAAAAGAAACACAAGCAGATCAATCATCTATTATACAAATAAGACTTTTTTTACATGTTTAACTGCTGATGAAGCTTTAAATGAGGTGAATTGATGAGATTTGATTGTGAGAAAGGTCGAGCAGAAAACAGTCAGTCAGCATGTGTGCTGTTGATGGACGGTCCCTTGTTTGTGAGGCTCCTCAGCAGACAGAGTCCACAGCAGTACACCAGACTCTTCACTATCAGCACCGTGTACAGCAGCACGAGCAGCTTCACCCTGCACTGAGACTGGAAGGACACTGACACACACGCAGACGGACAGGTCATTCATCTCTTTGTGCAAATTCAGTCTCTGTTTACATTTTATTATAATATGATCAGATTTCATCATTAGAATTAGCAGTTTAACTATTTATCAAGTTGTTAAAGCTGACTAAACTAGATGTCTTCCTCTGCTGCTTTGCTGAACATCACAGAACATTGGAGCTGTTCATGCAGAGAGGCAGAAGGTGATCTTACAGTCAGCCTGCTGCACAGCCAGCAGGTCTACCGGCTCTCTCTCTGGAGGACAGGAGGCTGCAGGAGCTGGAACCTCTGTTAAAGACAAGGAGTCCAAAAGAAATGTCAGTCCTCTGCTCCAGCGTCTCCACATGAAGCTGAATCACTGCTGAACACAGACACCAAGCCTTCATCACCTTGTTCTCTTTGGGCCTCCACTGTGCCCCCCTGGTGCCGCACGGAGCAGACGTATTTATATGTGCTGTTCTCTCTCTGATGGATCAGCAAGATGGCGGCGGTGCGTCCCGACTCTCTGAGCTCCAGCTGCTCTCCCTCAGCAGGGGGCAGCTCCTCCAGAGGACCGTCCTCCGCTCGTCTTCTCCAGGAGATCTGGACCAGAGGAGGAAACATGGCTGAGGCCACACACAGCAGGGAGCTCTTCCCCTCCAGCTGGGCTGTGGGTGCTGCCGGGTACACGCTCACCACGGGCTTCACTACCTGCTCGTCTGAAGCAGCACACACACACACACACACACACACACACACACACACACACACACACACACACACACACAATACAGCACAGTCAGCACATAAACTGTGTTCACCTGCATATCAAACAGTTATCTGCTGATGTCATTATACAGGTAACACATACACATGAAACACAATTGTCATTGTCATTATTACAATATGAACAGCTCGTTATATAAACTCTAACATGTACTCAACTATAAGCACTGAAAAAAACTGATTCTGAATCATTTTTAATAAAAATACAATAAATAAATTAACATGAGAAGTTCAGATTTATTAAAGACAGACAGGAACAAAATAACAATATAACACAATCAGCTAATATACCTTTATACAATATAAAATACTTTGTATTAATGTTAATGTAATTATTATAAGTTATTTACATTCACACTAAATACAATCAGCATTTTAACAACATTATGTATAACTTATTATAGATTTATGATCATGTAATTTACTCTCATTGTTGAAGAATCAAATCAATAAAACAATAAGTTAAAAGTGTTTTTAATCACAATTTAAAATTTAGACTCAAAACTTCAATGAAAGTTTGGATGTCAAATAATAAAAAATACAGATATTATATAAGATAAAATATTATTGATCCCAGAGCAGAAGAACCAAATATTATAATAATATATAATAAATATAATATTGTATGTATTGTTAAAGAATCTAATGTGTGTAAGAACTAATATAAAATCTAATTTACTATCCAACATATATTTACTGTTCTATATATTTAAGATACAAACATGTTTCTGTTTGAGCCGTTAAACATCATCCTGTTAATTAAATAATAAAATACACATTGGAATACATTAACAGTAAAAGTATAGTAATATTATATTAAATATCTTTCTGGCTAATTATATCAATAAATCTTCCACTTAAAGACGCATGCACGATCATATGAGACACAATTGTCATGAGGTTCATTTTAATGATTAAACATGATTAAATATTTAAAGTTATGTGGTTTTAAAAATGTAATAAACTGATAGATTTCAAAGTTTGTAATTTCATACATAATCTTGTTTTCACAAAACAAGCTGAGTTACTGAGATGATCAAACACAGTTTATTTGTAACATTATATATATTAACTTTACACACTGCCTTATACTGTTCATTGGTAAATAACTCTTATGTATTTAACTCTTTTGCATCTTTTTTTGTATTTAACTTTATTCTGCCAATTCTATTTAATTCTGGCATTCATATTTAAATCCCCGTAGATCCACTTCTCAGCATTTCATCTTTGTCTCTTATTGTTTTGTATATAGAATGCACATGTTGGACATTTTTCTGACTTCTATTCTATGCCATATATTTCCCTTTGCTGTCTCTGTGTCAGAGCGACTGTAACAAAGTGGGGATTAATAAAGTATTTCTGATTGTGATGAAACCTTTTCTTTTAAACTCAGGTTCATCCAGTGCAGAAATGTAGAATAACTTTAGATGTGAATTTAAATTTAAATAGATATTTTAAGGGATCATGAACCTTTTTAATGTTATCACAGCTGTGTGGCTGAATTGTCTGCTAAATATGAAAACAACAACAACATGTAAAGACTGAAACACAGAAAATAATAAAACAAAAAACTGTAGTTATGAATGTTTGTTCTTACCTGTTACAATCAGTTTAGTTCCAGAGCCAAAGATTAAGTATCTGTCTCCTCCTTCCCACAGTGAAACAGACTGATACAAAAACCTGTGTGCTGCTCAAAGTGTCTGCTGACATGAACGAGTCCAAATGATGAAGCAGGATCATATTTCAGCTCTGTGATGTGTTTTTATCTGATGTAAGACACTTTATTTACTGTGCAATATATATTATCTACTGTGCAACATTTTAATGTGCAATATACACACATTGTTTGACTTGATGCATGTTTATATGTTACTGTGGTGCCTGAATGTCGCTCACTTAAGGTGAAGCATTCCTTAACTTTATTGTACATTGTATAAAGACAATAAAGGTTTTCTATTGTTCTTTATTCTATTGTAAAGTTCACATCAACATGACTGTCTCTTCTGTTAGTGTCTCTTTAGACACCAGCAGTGTTGCTCTGTGGAAGCTAATGTCTGTCTGTCCACGACTTTAGTCCACATGGATCGGACCTGGACCAGAGGATGGATGGATCTGTACACATTCTTGGTCCCCTGAGGATTCATTCATTCATTCATTCATTCATTCATTCATTCATTCACTGTGTGGATTCTGACGTTTCCTTTAGCGCCACCAGCAGGTCAGTGTTTTCAGCTCAGAGTGAAATATCTCAGCTGTTGGATGGATGAACATTTAATGTGATCACACATTCATGTTCCCCTCAGGATGAACTGGACTCTAATTTTTCTCTTCATTCATCTTGTTTGCTCTGTTTTGTTTACCATGATATTAATTTCAATTTGTGCTGCAGCTGCAAGAATAAGTTTCAAGTTCCCTTCAGTAACAAAACATGTGAGCAACAAATGAAGTGACTGTAACACACAGATGTAATCCTAGTCAGATCTGTCGTTCACTGATGATGCAGCAGTGATATTATAAACCTGAGTTTGTGCGTTTCCACAGGCGGGGATCTGTCAGCTGCAGCTGAGTGGACTTTAGTCTGGATTATGAGTTCACTTCTTTATATCTGTCTGATATCAGAGTTTGCTCTGAGTCTGTAAAATATGACCACCTGCTGTCAGAACACTTGTTCATGTTTGTGATTGGTCATATGCTGCAGACTCCGCCCCTTTATGTGAATGAGCTCACAGAAACACTTTGGTTGACTTACTGAGCGTGCTCATCAATTAGTCTGAACCCGTCGGCCTCGCTGGTCACGTGTTGTCGAGAATGAGGATTCATTCAATCCAACCAGCTCCTCACAAGGACTTTAATGAACAGCTCATCACTAAAGGTGGATGATTGTCACATGACGAGGGGAAAGGTGTTCAAAGGGGCCGCTTGGTCTGCTGGGAAAGGTATCCCAGCATGCTTTGAGCAGCCAATCAGCTGCTTGCAATACACAATCAGTGGGAGTGAGTTTGCTTTCAGTGCACACACGGCCTCACCGAGCTGATAACCAGCGTGGCGACCTCCTTTGTATGGGTTACTGACTCGTGATAAACAAAAGGGTTTGGGTATGTTGAACTTGTTCTGTAGTTCAGGCCTCAGGGCACCTGGTGGGCGGAGTCAGGTCATGAGGAGATCAGGCTCACCTTGCTGCTCACCATTGTTACGTGCCGGCCGCTCTATTGCTCTCTC